>NC_056732.1:1576178826-1576403826 GCF_019279795.1 Protopterus annectens
CAGAATAGATCACTCATGCACTCAGGTCCTTGAACAACAATTGCCAGTATGACTCTGTCAAAGTTCATGCCAGTGACAATGACTTAAGATTCATAGGTTCATTGGACATTACTAGGCTAATGGCCGAAGAGCCCTTACAAGCCTAATCATATTTTTCCCAAGTTGCCCCAATTATCCATAGTTAGATGAGTGAAGTTCCCGGACATATGAGTCTATGGTAATTAACATTGACTGCCTATGTCCATGCGAGACATGGGTGCATCCCCAAGAGTGAAATTACGGTCACCCATCCATTGATCTAGGGAGGGGCTTTGCTTCACATAAATGGGAAACTTGTTCCAGAGAAGAGGCAGTCTCTGGGAGATGTTTCTATCTCTCCAGCATGATCTGTTCATGCCAGAGACTTGGTTCAGATCCCTGGAGTAAGTGATCCTCGTGCAGTTTGATTTATGCATGTGTAGCATTTCTATCAGGGCCAGGTGAGTGACTGCCCTGTAAGCCAGGCACAGTTCAGCACCCCAACACCCTGTAGGAGACAGAATACAGTGACAGAGCTTTCAGTCTTTCTCCATAGGAGCTGTTTTATCTACTCTGTATTTTCTTGGTGAGAATCCTTGGTGGTCTCTCCAGTTGTTGCAGGTGTCTGGTTGTCTGGTTAGATTCATGCTACAGGGAGCATTGTACTCATTTACTGGACTAAAGAAGGCTAAGTATAATGGAATTATACCATCCTTAGATGTAGATGTGATGCATTTACTTATGAGATGTGCCACATAGAAGGATTTCCTTACCACTGTGGATATGTAGTGATCAGAGTTCAAATTGCTTCCAACCTGAGTACCCAGAGCCCATACCACTGGGTCTACACTTAGAGGAGTGCTGTCCATATTGTAAATAATGGGGATGTTAGGTTTCCCAAAGGGAATAATAATGCATTTTCTTTTGCATTCAGTTTCAGTCTGTGGTTTTGGCACAAAAACTTTGTCTGCATTAATCCTTTCTGCAGTATTATTAACATTATTCAGTGATTGCTCCCAAATTGCAATCATCAGCAAACTTGGTCAGCCACATGTTGCCCATATTTGCCTGGAATTCTGAGAAATAAATTCTGAAAGTAAAGGGCCCAGCACAGAATCCTGTGGTACGCCACTGGTGACTGGTCTTTTGAAAGAGATGAATCCACCCACTTTGACAGTATGTGTCCTGTCAATAAGCCAATCGGCTACCCATCTGCTGACATAGGGGTTAATGCCCAGTTGGGAGAGTTTTTCAATAATACCTGAATGGGAGATTGTCAAATGCCTTGGCTAGGTCAAGGTAGGAGGTATGCGCTGTCTTTCCCTCATCCTGGGTCTGTAATTTTCTCGAAGAAGTCAACCAGATTTAATAGACATGATCTACCCTTTACAAACCCAAATTGGGTTGGGTCCAGAGTTTGGAGATTACTTATGTCTTTGCTGAAATTTCTTCAGATCTTTTGGGTTTCTAATACCATGACGGGAATGGACCCAATTCCTAAGTCAAAGTATGATTAACGTTCATGAAATTAGTTTTGTTTCAATCTTTGATATTAGCCAGAAGTGCTCTTTACAGCACCTGCAATGTGCTCAGTAATAAAACTCCTTCTGCAATTTGTATGGAGTTACATGTATCGGTAACATATAAGACCAGTTGCTCCTATTACTAATGGAACTGTCTGGGTGTCTTTTTTCCACTTTGCCCTAATTTCTGCCTGAAAATCCTGATATTTTATGACTTTGAGTCTCTCTTTATGTAAGAGGTGGTAGTCACTGGGTGTAGCAATATCAATGATCGATGCGACTTTTATCTTGTTTTCATGGTTTACTATATCTGTTTTTCTCACATCTAGTTTTTGAACCATTGGTAATGCATGATCCCATGTGATATAGATGTCTTCATTTTCTACAATACTTTGTGGTTCAAGTCTGCAGTGTTTTTCCGTTGCTTCAGTATTATAATGTTTGCAAAATCACAATGCAACAGTCTTGCCACATTATTATGCCTTTCATTATACAGTCCTTCTGCCATTAGTATACCACAACCAGCAACAGGATGTGTAACTGTTTCCAGTTCTGTTTTATAAAACCTACATTTATGGGTTCATAGGTGTGTACTAGGCCAACGGCCCTGGAGTCTTTACAAGCCTAGCCCATATTTTTCTGTTTTTCCCACATTTTCGATGGACTTTGTAAACCAACGTGTATGTAGTCCACTATCTTGGGATGCCAATATTAACCTTTCATCTTTTGGTTTAAATTCACCTCTCCTTAACCATTCCTGCTTGCAACTATATTTATGCTGTTTCCACATGTCTTGCCTTCTCATCTGATCCTTCACCTTATATTCTTTCTTTTGTGTTTTGCACATTTAGTTGCTGCCTGAATTTTTATCTACTTCTGGTTTGATTTCCATTCCCAGTTGATACCGATATGCTACTGCTAATCTAAGCAGAGGAGTGATATTAGACTTATTCTTCTCATGTTTTAAAACTTTCACTACGTTTGAGTCTTGTGAGGTCAGCAAATATGTATGCAGTCTCACATTTGGAGATCTATACATGTAATCAATTTTGAGGAGGCCCATACCTCCTTCAGAGCAGGGAATATGTAGTCTTGATATGCACTGATTTTTATAAATCATTTGATGTGCATGAAGCATCATTCTTGTTTTACTACGAGAATAAAAAAAAAAAAAAAAAAAAAAAAAAAAAAACGGGAGTCACAATGGACTGTAAAACCATAAACCAGCTTTATTCACAAGAAACAAACAAGACTATGCACTTTCGGGGGGGGGGGGGGTGAGCCTGAATGGCTAATTGAAAGCAGCAGTATTTTAGAGCTCCATATAACTAGTTAAATAAGACAGGACAAATATTCTTTTCTTTTTCTTCAAAGTATAAAATCTTATAGATAAAGGACTAATTTAGATAATTAGAAACATTGGTGAAGTTTTACAAACAATTTCCTGTCAAAAAGTTTGGAGATATATTCACTTGTTAAAATGAACAACTCAAGGAAGTCTCACCAGGATGCTGCCTTAAAGAAGGAATTACAACAGATGATATCTGCCCTGCAGGAGTTGTCTTTAAAGATGGATGATTTTAAAGAGAACCTAGAAAATCTTAAAACAAGCAGTCAAAAACAGGCTGACACCCTCAAGGAAATGTTACAATAACACCAGACAAGGATAACAGGAATAGAGGTTTCTCTAAATGACTTAGAATGCAGACTTAAGGAACAGGAAACACAGAAAGAACTGCTTAAACAAAACACTTGGTTGGTTAATAAAGTAGATGACTTGGAAAATAGGGAGAGATGAAATAACATCAGGATTTTTGGATTACCTGAAAACACAGAAGGTGAGGATATTATTTCCTTTTTATCAAGCTGGATCCCTGACTTTTTAAATTTAAAAGAAGGACTTTCCTTTGGCATTGAAAGGGCACACAGAGCTCTTGGGAAACCTGTCACTAACTCAAACTCTTCTCCTAGGTCAATAATTATCAAATTTCTTTCATACTTGGACAAGTAACTACTGCGGTGGTGGTGCTGTGGTAGCATTGTTGCCTCACAGTAAGACATTGTCCTGTTCAATTCTCAGCTAGAACGTCTTCTGTGTGGAGACATGCGTGAATGGGTGTACCTTCGTTGAAGGTTGTGCGTCAGGGCTGGCAACTCGGCACGTAAAAATCCACTGCCAATCATTAGCGGACCGAAGTTCCACTGTGGCGACCCCTAACCAGGAAAAGCCGAAAGACACAACAACAACAACAACAATAACAACAACTACTTGGACAAGTAACTGATTTTAAGATCTGTTTGGAGGAAGGCACCCCTAAAATATAAACAGAGCTTGATAAGATTTGATGACTATTCATCTAGAATAATGGAACAAAGGAAAACAGTGTGGGCAATGATAAAGTTTCTGAAGCAAAATAACATCAAGGCACAACTTGCATATCCAGCTAAGATAAAAATACTGTATGCCAACGAGATGAGGACTTTTATTGACTTAGAGGAAGCCTCTTCATTTATTACAACTAATAATGTGATTACTTTATCAGAAGATATGGATTGGATGCCACCTTCTCTCAAGAGAACAAAAGAAACAAATGTCTGGACAAATGTCAAAAAGAAGAAGCAAAAGACTGATACTGTTACAGCCAAATCTCTCAAAGCATCTACTATGATATGAATTGTTTTAACATTACTTTAAAGGTCCAATTTTACTGCTTGGAAATTTTAAAACAAAGGTAGCTAACTACTGGAATCCTTATATTTTTTGAAAATAGATGACACATGAGAGTTTTCACATTACCTCAGGTATGTAAAACAGGGTACTTTTCTTTCACAGAAGGAGGGTTATATAGCACATAAAACATTTATACTGTAAATCAACATACATAGTATATGTGTATTTTCTCTTAATTTCCTCTTTTCTTTCTCTCTTCTATCTTCTCATTTTTATTTTAACTGCATCTTGTCTCCCTTTCTAAATTCTCTCCTATTTACTATACTAATATAGTCTGTATATATTTAATAACTCACTATCTATACATAGATAAATAATAGTCTAAAATAATCTAGTTTTAAGGTAGACTAATTGGAATAGTGAACTTAATTAATTGTTATTACAATATTTATTAGATTAACAATAGTCACTGTTATGCTTATTGGGATTGGGGACATGTTCGTGATTAACTCTGAAATGTTCCATTCGTGTACATATGTCCTTTGAATTATTTCCTTTTATTATTAACAAATATATAAAAAAATGAGGGAAAATGTACTGTTGGTTAAGAGAAGGGAAGCTTTCTTCACATTCTATTTGCATTGTCATAGCAACAATAAACAATTGCTGCAGTTTCTAAGGACACTGTGAACCTGCTAAGTGAATTGAGCCTCACAGATAACAAATAATAAGAAAAATGAAAAACAACCTAAGCAAGGTAAAATAAATACATAACATGACTCTTTGTAAATATTTTATGATTTATCCTCATAGGATTACATATTCCTAGAAACACAACTGAAATGTTCCCAAACTACATGTGCACTTAAATGTAGTTGCTTGATTAAAAAGTATTACTGAGTTTAACATGCTGATTCCACAAGCTGTCTGCACTGTAAAAGTTACATTTTATATGTTACTTGAAATTGACAGTCTCTAGAGCACATGAAAAGATACATATTACTTCTTGCAACATGTTATCTTTGCAGTTACCTCACACTCTGTACAAACTCACTTGGCAAATGCTAGCTATTCATTTAAAATACCAGTTTAAATATTAAATGTGCCCTTGAAATGCTATTGACATTTTAACAAAACATAATCTGAACAGTAAAATTAATGACTTGAAAGAAGTGAAGTAATGCATAGATTTCAAAGACAGTTCTTGACACTGCAGTATAAGTAAAAATGTATATTCACAAGGAAGTATTGAAATGTTTTTGTCTTCCTGTTAAAATGGCTTACTGTCAACATTTTGCGATATCAGAAAGTTTGAAGAGCTAGGAAATTACTATTATTTGAATTTATAATGATTATTAGACAGATGTTAGACTCTGCTTTGTTTAATGAATTGTGACACATGTTTATGAGGAAAAGTGGACTCAAATTATTCACATTGGACTACACATTCCTGGAAACTCAACTGAAATGTCCCCAAATTACTTGTGAACTTAAATGAAACTGCCTGATTATTAAGCATAACTTACTTTAACAACCTGAATCCATAAGCTATCTACTCTATATATGCTACATTATATATGTCACTTGCATATGACAGTCTGTAGAACACACGAAAAAATGCATATTATTTTTGCAACATGCTATATTTGCACTAACCATACATTCTAAACTCACTCAATTGGCAACTGACAAGTTATTTATTTGAAACATCAGTCTAAATATTAACTGTGCCCTTGAAATAGTATTGCTGTTTTGACAAAACAAAACCTGAATTGAAAAAGGAATGATTTGAAGAAGTGAAGTATTGTACAGATTTCAAAGACAGCTATTGACACTACAATATAAGTAGAAATGTATATATGCAAGAAAATTTTGAAATGCTTTACACTTTTAGTTAAAATAGCTTATTGTTAACTTTTTGCTTTATCAGAGAGTTTAAAGAGCTAGGAAATTATTTCTAATTTGTCTTTATAATGTTTACTAAAGTGATGTCAGTCACTGACTTGTTTAACAGATTGCGAGTCATGTACAAGATGGACTACTGAATGTTATTTCTGTTTACCTATATTTGCTGAATTTCTTTTATTAGTACTGATTTAAAACAAGGGAAAGAAAGGGAAGGGAAATCTTTGTTTTTGGTCAAGGGAGGAGAGACTTGAGTATTCTAACTGCCCCGAGAACTCTCTAAGATGCTCTAAACACTATTTGATTAATACTTATCTAAGGTAAGTCTTGATTACCATATGGGTACCTACACATTCATTCTAGACCTGATGTGATTACCCATTCTGGAAGCAGGAGCTGCCCTATGCAGGGTGGGAATTGTCAGGGTGATCATAGTTCATTCTTAGACTCTGCTTTGTAAATCTATAAATATGTAAAAGCACTGCACACTAGAATGTAGGGGGCCTCTACTCAGAGTCAGGATACCACTGATAAGCCATGTTTTTTCATATGTGTAAGTTTAAGTTGGTGAACTGAAGAGTGGGAAAGAAAAGGAAGACAGTACACCTATAGTAAATTCATATTTCATTGGTAATCACTCATTGTCTCCTACAGAGTCCTTTTAGTCAAATTATTTTAGTAATAATCTATCTGTTGTTGGCTTATTTAGTGTATGCTCCTCTGTTGCATTTAATTTATCCAAAATTACATATCTAACATGTTTGGGATCTCTTAAGGTTACTAAATATTGAATATTTTCTAAGTCAACATAATAATTGTTTACACTACTAACATTCCATCCTGATATATAAAATACTATAGAATAATAATAGAATAATAGAGAATTTCATATCTCTTTTAAGAAAATTCTCCATATAATAATTTAATACATGGAGCTAAGTTGATATTGTTGGTTAAAGGTATGAGTGATAATCCAATAGATCTATCTTTATCTATTGGATTAGGAATGACTTTCATTCCATGTTTAATGGGAAATTCATATTTACTTGCATTTGATACTTTAGAATTAATGTTTTATAGAAGTACTTTTTTAAAGCCTGACCAGAATTTTACCCTACTTGTATTTAAAGAAGAAAGAAAATTAAATTACACTCCCAGGTTTACACACATAAAAATAACATTCAATGTTATCAGAGAATTGGTATAACTACTATAATCAAAATAAAAAAAAAGCAAAATGATTCTTCCAACAATAACTTGAAATGGATTTAACATTCTTATCATTAAATACTAATGGCTTAAATAATGCAAATAAAAGATCAAACTTACTAAAATATTTAAATCTAAATAAGGCACAAGTAGTATTTCTCCAGGAAACGTATTTTAAGACTAATGATAGCTTTATTTAGAACCCTAAGGACTATACAGTCTTAACTCAATCCTCCTATAGAACAAAGACAAAAGGAGTATCAATTCTCTGGAAGAAAAACATAATCACTCCAAAAGTTATTTATAAATATGAAGACAAAGAAGGTCTACTAGCATTTGTTATAATTAAATTTAATAACAGAATATGGACCGTAGCTAATCTATATTGGTTCCCAGGAATTGGAGCAGGAACGGTTAAAACACACCTAGATTTTATTTCCAACAATTATAAAGGAAATCTTATACTGGGATTAAACTTTAATTGTACCTTACAAGCTTCTGAAACCACCAAGAAGTATTTTCACATAGCAACTATTTCAAAATCCTTAAAAAGATGGATTGATTAATTTCATTTACTAGACACTTTTAAAATAAAAGATGATAAATCCTTATTATTTTCCCATAAAGACCATAGATTTGGAACACAAACCAGAATAGACAAATTATTCATGGGTCTATATCAGAACGTCGAAAGTTCATACTTTCGAATGTCCTTATATTGACCCCTATTCAGTGAATGCTGAAAATAGTGAAATGACAGATAACCAATTTTTTTCCTAGGGAAAGAATTCAGTTGTCTGTTTCTGTCGTTTCACTATTTTCAGCACTGTGATGGAAAGTTACAGGTCGGGTTCAGGTAAATGTGTGATTGGGCATGGGTTAGGTGAGTTAGGGTTAGAGCGCGAGTGAGGTGTGTATGCAATTGTGTGGACGTGAGGGTTAGGGTGGGTTAGGTGAGTTAGGGTTAGGGTGTGGGTGAGGTGAGTGTGTGATAGTGACGGACCTTAGGGCTAGGGTTTGGGTTAAGGTAAGTGGATAGTTAGTGGTGTTTGTACAGTTTAGTGTAGGGTTAACTGTAAGATTTTGGGTGTATGTGTATGGATTGCTGTTTGTTTGGTGTGCTTGTGTTGTGTGCATGTGTTTTGGAACAGCAAAGTTTTTCCCTAGGAAAAAATTTGCTGTTCTGAATGTTCGATGTTGTCAGCATTCGCTGATTAGGGGTTGATGTAAAAACATTCGAAAATGTGAACTTTTGGTGTTCTGATAAAGACCCATTATTTGTAGTTCAAGATTACAAACAAAAATCCTCAACTTCTCAATAGTTCCATGCCCCTTCTCAGATCACGACTCTCTGATAATGAAGCTACAAATAGAGTTTAAACTTTTAATCCTCTCAACTAGAATTCCATCATATATCATGAAAATTAAAGAATTCAGACTCTGGATGTTGTCAGAACTACAATTATTTATTGAAATTAATAATACAATAGAAATCAGTAGAGTCATGGTTTGGGACTCATTATAAGCGTATTTATTTGGTAAGACCCTTAGCTGGTACAAAAGCAAAGTTAGAGAGTGGGAATCTGAATCATTAGACTTGCAAACCAGACTCTTGATAGCAAAATCTAAAAAAAATCAGAATTGTTCAGAAGTCAAAAAAGAAATAGAGGAATTAAATAAAAAATATAATGAAATTCTAACACACAAAACTTGTCTAGCCTTGGAAAAATTAAAAATAAACTCATTAGCCACCTCCCCCAGATATCAACATAACTTATCTGCAAGAATTAAAATACAATCTAAAGCAAATAACATTAGTAGTATATATCATGAAAAGAAATGGAAAAAAGTATCAGATATAGGAGACATCCTTGAAGTGTTTCGGTTCCATTATATGGAACACTTCAAAAAAGAAGATTTAGATACCAACCAAATAAACTTAGATACAAACCTTATCAATATAAAAAAAAATTCCCGAAAACTTAAAACTAGACATACAAAAACCTATATCCTATAAGGAAATTGTTGACACAATAAAAGAAAGTAAATCTAACAAAGTTCCAGGGATAGATGGTATAATTACGGAAATTTACAAACTCTTCCCTTCAACAGTAATCTCCCTTTTTCATAAAACTTTGCTAGAGCTAGAAGTCCAGGCAGAAGCAAAAATACCACCCTCATGGAAATATTCTCTCATAACATCAATTCTAAAGATAATAAACCATCAGACCTTTGCACCTCATACAGACCTATATCATTATTGAATAATGATTACAAAATATTCATGTCAATCCTAGCTAACAGAATGAAAACCGCACTTTCAAAGACAATGATCAAACTGGATTTTGATATAACAGGCACACACATGATAATATTAAAAGGATACTTACTCTTATAGATTATGTGAATAAAGAAGATAGAAAAATACTTGTAATCAGATTAGACATAGAAAAAGCCTTTGATTCCCTCAACTGGGAATATCTATTTAAAACTTTAGCATTATCTGAATTTCCTCCTCCCTTCATCTTATTACTATTTCATTGCTGGAACCTGTGTTCTGAGAGACTGCTTTTCAATCTATCTGGAAATATACAGAGCTAAGTATTTTTTTTTTGGTTTTAGAGTTTGTACAATTAATTGTTGCTTATAGTTTTTCAGATCTCTGCTGAAAGTGTTTTCCCCACCTCCCCCTACTTTCTGCTGTGTCTTCAGTTGGTATAACTGATTTTTACAGCTTGTGTGTTATTGAATTACATAAAATTATACCTGTTAGTAACAGCCTGCATTTCATTGCTGGAACCTGTGTTCTGAGAGACTGCTTTTCAATCTATCTGGAAATATACAGAGCTAAGTATATTTTTTTGGTTTTAGAGTTTGTACTGTTAATTGTTGCTTATAGTTTTTCAGATCTCTGCTGAAAGTGTTTTGTCCCATCCACCCTCCCTATTTCTGGCTCGTAGTTTAAATTTGGTGGTTTTTGCAGTTGCCCGCCGCACAGTAAATTTGATCTGGGACACTCCCCCAGTGCCATCTCTTTACCACATTCTACCTAATAAACTCCTTCTGCACTTGCTTTTAATCCTTTTAATTTAATTGCATTTTTTAAACTGTGTTTGGTGTAATATTGCTACATACTCAAGTGTGCTAGCTTGCACTGCATTTGAATTGTTTTTACTGCTGTTTTAGCTGTTTTTCTGTAAAAAAAATACTGTAAGCCTGTTTTCTACCTTTCCTGTAACTAGTGTAGTCCAGGTACAGATTTGCTGTATCCAGGACTCTATGTTAGCTTCTGAGCACCCCAAGCCTTTCTGTGTTGGAAGGAAGCCTTCTAGCTTATCAGTGGGAGTGGTAAGCACTAGGTAACCTGTCTACCACATAAGGAGTGGTTCTGGCCCAGAAATTAAAGTTATTGGCCATTTGGGCAATCTTTTCCATCTCTCTTAACTTTCTGATTTGAAAGCCTGCATTTGCACTTGTTTCTGTCCTGTAACTCATCTAGTGCAGATACAGATTCTCAGTTTTAGCACTTAAATTTGCTTATGCGTGCTCAGCTCTTGTTCAGAACTTGTAAGCACTAAATAAGCTATTAATTAATATAGCACTCAACCTTCCTCATTACCTAGAGGAAAACAGTTTTTGTACTTACTTTTCTCATTTGCTTAGAGAAAAACAGCTCTTGTACTCACTTTCCTCACTTATCTAGAGGAAAATAGTTTTTTATTCAGGCATGTCCAAGGGTCAGCTCCCAGTGTTCTCTTCTGTCTATCTAATGAATCTGGCCATCTTGAGGCAATGTACAAATTGCCTCATGTACACAGACAACCCTCTCCTCCTATCACCCAACACTACAACCTGTGAGAGATACACTTATCTAGCCAAACTGGAGGTAAAGCTCTCTCCAACCAAGACTGAACTTGACAGTCAAGAGGAGAAGGTAAACATTTGCACCACACCACACTCATCACATAGTCTCTAAATCTACACCACCAAAATCCACACATAGTAACACAAAAACATTCATGGAAGCTCTCAGTAATAATCTGTCTAAGCAACAGAGACCTCCAAAGCAGAAATGAAAGCAACCTCCATCCCCCAGCACAACCCAAATGACACATAGCCCATAGACTCAGTGTGCCACTCAACCATAGCCAATAACGCAAAACAACGTGCCCAACACACTAGTCATAGGTGACTCTATAGTCAGGCACACTGATGTCCCACTCACCAGACTAAACAAGGAGAAGGTTATTGTCAGTTGCCTATCGGGTGACAAGATCTACCACATAACCCATGCACTCAGGTCACTCCACAACAAGTACAGATATAACTCTGTCATTGTCCATGTTGGTGTGAATGACCTGAGACATACCTCCCTGGACTACATGAAAAGAGACATGAAAGAGCTCTCCGATCTTGTAGCCCAGGCAAGTATGACCCTAGCCCTAAGTAGTATTCTGCCATCACCCAGAATGATACCGCATTACAAGGACAAAATGATTGACTTCAATAATTGGCTAAACTTATGGTGTCATTCTAAGGGGATCCAATATCTGTCTGCTTGGGATGACATGGTAAACAGACTACGATGCTTTGCCAGAGATGGCCTGCACCTGTCGCCCCTGGGATTCCGGATACTGGCTAAGGCTCTTGCTGCCCCTATAGTGCCTTTTTTAGGCAAGATTCAAATGACAAATTCACCACCGTAACAGGAACAGGAAAGCAAAAACTGTGGGTAATGCTACTCAATACTAGAAGTCTAAATCTGAAAATGCACTCACTTGAGGCACTCCTTAAAATGGAGAACATCGATATCTGTGCAGTGACTGAGACCTAGTTCAAGGTTCCAGAGAGCACCCCTGCACTACCAGGCTATAACTCATACCACACTTTTCGGCCATTTAACATGGACCAAAACACCAAAGGTGAAGGTGTGTCCATATTCTTTAAGGATCTCCACATCTCCAGGCAAGTTGCTCAGCATAATGCATCCGAGGTTATCCAAATGTAACTAACTCTGGGAAAAACTGCAATCCAAATTGTAGCTTGCTACAGATCCCCCACCATGCCCCAGGATTCCCACTCCTCTTTTCTTGATGTACTGGAAAATATTAGTGTTCAACCAAACACCTTAATAATAGGCGACTTAACTGGGAAAACTACTTGTGTACCAACTCCTTAGCTCAACGCTTTCTGGAATTCATAAACTCCAATGCCCTGGATCAACTTATCCACACCCCCACCAGGGACAACAATATCCTAGACCTAGTCATTACCAACATGAGTGACCATTGTTCCACACCTGAAGTCAACTCCTCATTGGTCCGATCCGACCATAAGCTAATCACCCTTGATATCCACATCCTGCCCCCACCCCCCATTAAGGAAACCACAGTAAAAAAATTCTCCAAAGCCAACTTCATGCTTCTTAAGAAAGAAGTGGTGAACTTCATGATGCCCATGCAGATGGACAATACAGTTACAACTGCTGAATCCTACACAAATGCATTCTATAAACACTTACACGAGTGCATGGATTGTGCTATCCCAAACAGAACCAAAATGCTATCCTCCAAAAAAAGGAAGACAATCTGGTGGTCCCCTGCCATAAACAAACTGTACAACATAAGGAAGAAACTGTTGCAAAAGGGAGTGAAATCCCATGAGTGGAGGAGCTCCCTGGTCAGCCTCAGTAAGTAGCTGAGATTCCTTATAAGATCCTCCAAAGCTAGTGATGAAAACAAAATCACCACTAATTCTAAGGACAACCACAAAGCATTCTATAGCTATGTCAAGAATCTCGATGGCAACACCCAGATCTGCTCTGAGTTACAGCACAATGGCATGAAAATTATAGAACCAACTATATTGCCAACATCTTGGCAGATAGGTTCAGAGCTAACTCTCCCCTCACCGCCTAAAGGGCCCATATCTATACAGGAAGAATGCAGAGTCCCTGTAATCACAACTATGCTGGTAAAAGCTGCACTCTCTAAAGCCAAAAACACAGCATCCATGGGACCGGACAACATCCCAGACTGTGTTTTACATGAACTTCAGAATGAACTGGCTCCCCACCTAAGCACCATGTTCAATAATAGCCTCGCATCAGGCTTTGTGCCCACTGAATGGCACACAGCAACAGTTATCCCACTCCACAAAGAGGGAGCCACCTCTGATCTCAGGAACTATTGCCCTATTAGCCTGACGAGCCTAGTCTGCAAGGCCATGGAATGTATCAACATGGAACTCATAAACAAAGACATTGGTAACCTCCAAACTCTGAATCCCACCCAGTTCAGGTTTCTGAAAGGCAGATCATGCCTCCTGAACCTGATTGACTTCTTTAAGGGAGTCACCAAAGCTGTAGATGAGGGTAAGGTGGTTCACACAGCCTATTTTGACCTTGCCAAGGCTTTTGACACCATCCCCCATTCCGAAATTTTAGCTAAACTCACTAAACTAGGCATAAATCCCTACGTCACAAGATGGGTTGCCACCTGGCTCACTGACAGAACTCACACTGTAAAAGTTGCAGACTCCAAATCTGACCTCAAACCAGTGATAAGTGGAGTATCACCGGGTTCAGTTCTGGGACCTCTCCTGTTTAGTATCTACTTCTCTGAAGTACAGGCTAACACAGAAGGCCTCTGGCTAATGAAGTTCACAGATGACTGCAGACTAGGGCCATAGTCAAGTTCCCAAATGATTTGGACATCCTACAGAAGGGCCTCGCTGAGACAGATGCCTGGTGTCAGAGCCATGGCCTCAAGCTCAATGCCAAAAAGTGCAGTGTCATCTCCTTTGGTAAAATCTCTATACCCATGAACTATCACATAGGCAGCAATCTACTTAACACCAAATGTGTGATAAGAGACATTGGGACCCAGGTGGACAGTAGTCTCTCCTTTGATAGTCACATCACCACAATAGTCAGGAAGTCCTTGTACATGGCACACCTCATCATAAAAGGGTTTTCATCCAGAAAAAAATAGGTCATTGTGCCTCTCTACTCGATACTCATTAGACCCATTATAGAGTACAACACCCCTTTTGGAATGTACCTCACAAGACATCTGTAGCAGCTGGAAAGGCCACAGAAGAACCTCACAAAGAGGATTACTAGCCTCAAATAAATGCCCTACACTGACCATCTCAAAAAACTCCAGCTTTACTCCGTAGCATATCAACTACTCCAAGGTGATCTCTGCCTAACATATAAAGCTATGTCAAACCCAGAGCTGTTGGACATGCTACACCTAAAGAAATCCCAATCCCTCTGAGCTACACGCTCTAGGGACCTAAACCTTGTCACCACAATAAACAGGACATGCTGGAGGGATAGATTCCTGTCCCAGAGACTTCCCATACTCTGAAACAGGCTACCCATTTATGTCAAGCAAAGTTTTTCATTAGCAATTAGCACTCTTCAAGAAAAATCTTGATAAGTGGATGGGAAATAGGAAATACACCCCGGGGATCACTTCTGTGTCTCTGCTAGATAGTGGCACAGGAAAATAACTTTCTTGGGTGGAGTAAGCGAGGGAACCTTCTTGGCTAGGCTTACGTAGGTCCTTGGGCTGATAGCCTAGTACCTACCTATGAACTTATGAACCTATAAATATTAATAACTTAGCCTACATTAAATTAGGTCCTTTCACCTCAGAATCTATCCATATAAGAAAGGTACTAAACAAGGATGGCCCCTTTCTCCTATTTTATTTGCTTTGTCTATAGAAATACTTGCAGAAATAATACGCAATAATCCAGGAATAAAAGGAATAGAAGTCTATGACCATGTATTTTTTACCAGGACATATCTAAAATAATGTTTTTTGCTGATGATATTTTATTAACCCTATCAAACTCCAGAGAGTCATTAGGAGAGCTAGAAAAAGTAATGAAGAAATTTTATAATATTTCAGGTCTACACTTTAATAGATCAAAATCAAAATTTCTATTTTTAAATAAGAAAAAAGAACTACAAGTTACAGATAAATCCATCATAGGAAAACAAGAACGTATACTAAATTATTTAGGAATAGTGTTATGCAAAAATATAAATGAAACAATGTTAATAAATTATAAAAATATTATTGACACAATAAAAATATATATAGAAAAGTGGAACAAAATTATATTAACTTTTGAAGAAAGATTGCAATTAATAAAAATGGTCTTATTGCCAAAAATGCTATATGTAGCATTAGCAATACAGTTAATTCCTGAAAGATGCATTCTTAAAGAAATAAACTCATGTTTAATAAAATTTTTATGGTATCCCTAAAAGAATAGCGGAGCTCTAACTCATCACATTAGACCCTGGAAACAAGGAGGATTGAACTTCCCAGAAATAGAAACATATATAAAGCATCTGTGCTTAAAACTACAATAGACTGAATAAATTCAAATTATTTTGCCAACTGGAAAAAATTAAAAACGGATATATTAACAAATTAATTTAATCTGTTAAAAAACATTTTAATAGACAAATCAAACAAACCCTGGTACATACTATGCATAAATATACAATATAATATAACAAAACTTTCTAAAACCACACTGATTAATCATTACATCAATTCCTTTAGGAAACTTATCAATGCAAACATAAATCTAAAACTTTGGTTTGACCTTTTAACCCCATTTACCATCACTAAAAACTTTCCTCACAAAATATATAGGGAAACAATAACCTCCTGGGAACAAAATGGATTCTTATGCTGGTTTCAATGTGTAAATAAATTAAATGTTTTAGATATACATATGATAAAAACTGCTTACAATATTCCAACACAGGAGTGGTTAACCTTACAAAGCATTCTAATGTGCACTCAAGATTTATGCAGATTAATTAATAGTTCCTCATTTAAAGATATTCAAAATCTAATACGTTTTCTGTATGAATTTATATATAATAGTTGTGAAAAGAAAAATTCCATTTCAAATCTACATAAAGAGTTAACATATAAAACAATTCCCAAACCATCATACTGGCAATGCTTAACAAAAGGTCTGTCATTGCAGTTAACAGAAGAAATTAAAACTAACATCTTACTATCAGTTAATTACACCTCTAACACACAGTACTGGAAAATATTTAACTGGAAATACTTACATAGAGCACTTTTAACACCAGATAGAATTAAAGAGATCAGTACTACTACAAATGGTTTTTGCTGGAGGTGTGAAAAGTCAAATAAAGCAGACTGGATTCATTTTTATGAATGTAATACAATTAAATATTATTGGAATGGAATCAATCATTTTTTACAAGCTGTATTTAATGAATCCTTTACCGTAACTAAAGCATTAATTATACTAAATGTAAATGAAGTTCCCGACCTGAATAAGACAAATATGTATTTGTTATGGACAATACTTGCTATATCTAGGAAATGTGTAACCAGAAGGTGGAATTCAAATACACTGCCAACCTTGGAAGAATTCTACACTTTACTGAAGACAACTGCATCGATGGAAATAAAAATCAAAGAACTACAAATCTATCCCAGGCCATTGGTAAATAATGCTTGGAAGAAAGTTATATCTTTGTTGGACACTCTGCAATAATCAATATTGTATCTCTGACAACTGATCTGTTAATTCTATATTTAATAATGTACAGTTTATATAATTGAAAGTCAGGCTATTGTAAATACTATATATAGTTGTTTAAAATGATATTTAAAAATATTATGTAAATGTTATTTTAATTGAAAATAAAAAATGTTTTGAGGAAAAAAAAGACTAAGCTCTTTTACCATACCTTAGCTTCATCAGAGTCATGAATACATGGCCTAACTGCTCTGCTTAAATACTTAAATAATTAATTAAATAATTATTCAATAAACATTAGACTCAATCCTTTAAACACCAACCTACATAATAAACTTATGTACTGTATATAAGCATGCATCACAGCTTGTATTGTTTATAGAAATAAACTGTCACCAATTTATGTCTGTAGTAATAAGTACTTTAAGCAATCATTTATATATCTAAGAAAAATATGTAAATGTACGAATAAAAATAAAAATAAAAAAAATGATAAAAATGACAATATTATGAGTAATGCACCTTAGTTAAATCATGTTTGCTCTTTGTTTAAGCATAGGAATTATGAATATGTGCTCATTCGGACCTGGTTTGCAGCTTGTATTCAATCTTAATTGCCATTTAACCTCTCTTATTTCTAATTCCACCTCTCTCGCTTTCACCTACCCTATCTAAAATTAAGAAAAATTTCTTATAGTTGAGACATGCTATACTGTGCAAATACAAAGCATTGTGGGTAGTTTTTATTTTTGATGTCCTTAAGATGTTCATTAATGCAGTCACAAACTTTCCTTGTTTTTTTTTGTTGTTGTTTTCCCTACATAAAAATGTATCCAGTCCCACAATTTCAGATCTATACATGTAATCAATTTTGAGTTGGCCCATACCTCCTTCAGAACAGGGAATACGTAGTCTTGGTATACACCACTTTTTTAAAAATCATTTGATGACCATGAAGCATCCCTCTTGTTTTCCTTTCCAACCTAATACCTTTTGGGGCCATTCAATCATTCCAAAATTCTAAGTTGGGTCAGGAAGAGCATATTGGTTTATAGCTTAGACTTTGTTCCTAGATGTCAGTGCTATTTTCAGTACTAATTTTAATCTTCTAAAATATTCCTTACTAAATTTTACTCACATTTGTTCATGTTTTATTGTTGATCCTTCATCAGTTCCCAAAAATGTATACACTCCCTCTTCCTCAAGTTCTTTTATATCACATTCCTTTTCCTGACTGATGTTTTCTTGGTGCTGCAGCTTCCCTGCTTTAAAGGTTGTTTTTTGCACATTTATCAAGACAAAATGACATTCTTATATCTTCTGAAAAAGTATAGACCACTTGCAGTTGTGCTTTCAGTTCCTCGTATGATGAATTGTACAGTTTTAAATCATCTACAAAAAGAAGATGAGAAGTCTTTGCACTTTGTTGTTTTCTGGGAGACAGATTGTAGCCATGGCCTAATCTGTTAAGTAGTCACCTTAAAGGGGTAAGGGCAAGACAAAGGAGTAGTGGTGACAGAGAGTCACTCTGGAATATTCCCCTTTGAATTTTTATCCCTGGAATAATAATTTGTCCTTTATCATGGCTTAACTGCAAAGTTGTTTGCACTGTTTCATGGTCTCTGTAATGTAATCGATCAGTGTAAGGTGTATCTTATACATTTCTAAGCACCATGAATGTGGGATACTGTCAAATGCTTTTTTATAGTCTATCCATGACATACTTAGATTCATCCCTTGTTTGAAGTACTGTATTATGACTTTAACAGCAAATAATCCTTTGTTCCATATGACTTTCTTTTATTACCCTTTTGTTCTACTGCCATGATTGATTTTTCTTCTAAATGACTATAAACTTTTTTTGGCATCAATTCTAGTAAATATTTTATACATTGTTGGAAGGCAAGTTATTGGTCTATAATTTTTAGAACAGCTTGTAGGTTCACTCTTAAGTAAGAATATTGTTTTTTCATCTTGTTAACCAGGCTGGTGTCTGCTCAGGGTATACATATAAATAGTTCTTACTCATGGTTAAATCTTCATGTAAAGATGTTAATACTTTTAGCCAGAAGTTAGGTTCTGCATCTGGGCCTGAAGTTTTCCAATTAGGAGATTTTCTTAACGTTGTTTCAATCTCTCTAGCCGTTACTTCATCCCATTTCATATCCTGTACATTTGAACTTCTTATTCTTTCTTTTACTTCTTCTATCCATTTAGATTCTTTGTTGTGTTCCAGAGGATCTTCATATTTATTTCTCCACAATGTATCTATTTCTTCTTTTTTAGGTGGTTTTTCAATTCATTTTGACTTGTTTCCAAATTTGCTATAAAACTTTTTTGGGTCGTCAGTAAATTGCTTATTTTGTACTTTTCTTTTATATTTATCTGCATATCTTCTAAGTCTTTCTGCCTGTGCTGATGTTTTTAATTTATTATTTGTGATAGTATATGATAGACCCTGATCTGTTCTGATACTGCGTATTGCTATCACGTCTGTCTTTCTGAGTATTTTTGTTGCTCTGTTTTCTCTTCTATACTGTTTTAACAGTGATACTTCTTGTCTTAATTGCTTTATAATTTTCTCTGTTCAATACTTCCATGATGGCATTTGATTTCTTCTCATCCTTTCCCTCACTACCCCATGTTTTTGTGGTAAGACTTTATCTGTTATTAATTTAGCTACACAGTAATATATCCTATTTGCTTCTGTTATATCACATGAATGTCTACGGACAGCCCTAATTAGTATGTTCATTTGTTTTATCAAACTTCTAACTTTTTGGGTTTTATTGACGTTCTGCAGTCTATTTCTTTCATTGATCTTAATGTCTGTCCATTTCTATTAAATCAAGCAGCACTTCTCTTAGATCATTTTCTTCTAAGTTGAGAGCACATTCTTTGCTCTCCATTTCCTTTGGACATTCTATAGCAAGTTTCAGAGAATTTTCCTGTGCCATATTTTCTTCAGTTTCATCCTATATCATCCGTTGCTCTTTCATATGGGAGCTCACTGGGATATCACTCTACAACATTGACTGCATCGGAGTTGCCACAGTTTGCTGTTCCTTCTCTTGCTGTGCAACTCCAACTGAACTTTTGCATTGTTATTCTGTGAAAGCCTCCAAAATATTTTCATATGGCAACTTATCAGATGTTTCCCGCTCCACTGGTTTCTCAATTTGGGGATCCATTGCTCTGTCCTGGTATAATATTATCTGAGTTAGATTTTCTACACTAAATCTTTCACTTTACAGGTAATCAGTAACCTCAGTTTTGATTTCTTTAACTTCTCCATTACTAATCCTCTTTTTTACTTTTCTTCTTTGCTTATTTTTGTATTGTAAAATTTTCCATGTCCAGATGCCTTTGCCTGTATTTCTCTTCAAATATCTTTGGTGCTACTCTTTTTGTATTCATTAGTTTTGCTTTCTCAATTTGCACAAATGTTGCACCATATTAAATATCTTTTTCTTTCCCTTGTTCATATTTCTTTTCAGATGTCTCCTGCTCCTCCTGTTTCTCTTTACTTTAGGGACTTGTTGTTTCATCATGCTGTGATGTGACCTGTGTTAGACTTTCTGCACTATATCTTTCACTTTGGAAGTATTTTATAACTTCATCTTCTTTTTTTTTTTTAACTTCTACTTTACTAATCTTCTCTGTTCCCTCTTTGTGATCTTATTTATACTGTGATTTTTTCCATATCTGGATGCCTTTACCTGTATTTCTCTTTGAATATCTTTGGGGCTTCTTTTCTTGTATTGATTAATTTAGCCTTCTCCTTTGCATAAATATTGCATTATATTAAATCTCCCTTTCTTTCCCATGTCCATATTTCTTTTTTATACCTTTCAAAAGTCCCTAGATTTTGTTCTTTATATTTTCGCACTTCCTCATTCATTTCTTTCATTCCAAATGGCCCAAGTTTTCTTGGTCTATATAATGTTTTTCGTAAATCTGCTGTATTAACGAACACAATTTTTTTAAAGCTTCTGACAATTTTTCTTGTGGAAGTATTTTTCCTTCCTCATATTTCTAATCTTTTTGTATGTCTTCTGTCTAGAAATTTGGGGCTTCTTGCATAATAGTAACAAGGTCTATAATGATTCTTTCCATGCATACCTATCAACCTGGAAACAGCAAAAGTCTTGACAAAGGCCACTGAAAAATTGATACAACTGGCCAAAAACCTGGATGTTGATTAACATAAAATTTGCATACATAATTATGCAACCCCGCCCTATCCCTTAAAATTGCGGGATGTCAACATTTAAATGCAAATTGAAGAACAGTTAAAATATTAAGCAAAACACAAAAGAATTGCACGGGTAGGCATCTGAAAAAAACATTTGTGCATTTGGGTCTATATCAGAACATCGAAGCTTTAAAACTTCTAATATTGACTCATTTTGAGCGAATGCTAAAAATAGCTAAGCTGCAGAACACCGAATTATTTCCTGGGGAAAGAATTTGGTTGGCTGGTTCTGTGGCTTCGCTATTTTCAGCGCTGTGGTGGAAATTTACAGGTCGGGTTCAGGTACGTGTGCGATTGTGTGGTTGTTAGGATTAGGGCGCGGGTTAGGTGAGTTAGGGTTAGGGCACGGGTTAGGTGAGCTAGGGTTAGGGCGTGGGTTAGGTGAATTAGCGTTAGGGGTGGGTTAAGTGAGTTAGGGTTAGGGCTCAGGTTAGGTGAGTGTGTGATAGTGATGGACCTTAGGGTTAGGGTTTGGGTTAAGGTAATTGGATAGATAGTAGTGTATGTATAGTTTAGTGTAGGGTTAGTTGTAGGATTATAAGTGTATGCATGTGGATTGATGTTTTTTAGTTGTGCTTGTGTTGTGTGTATGTGTTTTGGAATAGCAAATTTTTTCCCAAGGAAAACATTTGCCATTCTGAATGTTCGTTATTATGTGGTTTAGATATTTTAGATTCAATGAAATAGCTTTCGTTATTTTCATCTTTTGATAACGTGATATAAACAAATGAGTGCATTTATTTTTCTTTTCCACAAGAATGATGCTGCAGTACTTTTGTAAATAAAAAGGAGCAATGAAGCCGTAATATTTGAAGGGGGCTGAGATCCTTAGTTGTTGCAGGTACACACACACACACACACGCACACACACACACACACACACACACACACACACACACACACACACACACACACACACGCACACACACACACATGGTGCACACCTTGTCTTACTTCCTGCGGCACTACTTCAGTTGTATCAAAGTTAGCATCAAGGGCCTCTGGCTAAGTATGACGATACTCTAATCTGTTATCAACTCACTTGAAGTCACCCATTCGTTCTTCCAAAAATTGTCTATTTCTCACTAATTTCTGGTGCCAGGACCATGATCTAAAGTTAAACACAGATACAGTCTGTTTCTGTTGATGTCACAACAATATTTAGTCAAACCTGAAGACAATGTGAAAGCTAAAATCTGCTTAGTGATTTGCCCACTGCCAAACGTATCCTAATTGAAAGAGTGATTACCATATTAATTTCACAACAAATACATATGTTTGATTTCATTACCATCTGTTATGGCTCATCTCAACAGCAGCAAAGGTTTAACAGCCGAGTGCAGTGCACACACGTACAAACACCACCTTTGTAAGTTCAGCCTATTCATGGCACTAAAGTAGGAGATTTAACTAAAAACAATTAGTGGAAGCATACATATTTTTACGAAGGAAGACAGACTGTGCAATGTAGGTATACTAAAATGGCAAGCACTCCTTTATGAATTGCCAAATTTGCAAAATGGTTATCTACGTGTACCCACATTAAGTCATCAAGTCATCATATATTTACAGCCCCCTCCAAAAAAAATCAACCAGTATTACTTCAGATTATCTAAACAACCTGGACATTATAAAATAAGGTTACCAAAACAAGATACTCTTATAGTGCTACAATACAACAAAAATGTAAACGTTATTCAAAAGTTATTCAAAATATTCAGAAGTACCTCTTAACAAGTCCATGTTCCACATCATTTATTGATCCAGAAAATTTCCTCCATGGCACCCCAGACGCTGTCCCAGTTTCTGACATTTGTGTCACACCATTAACCGGAATGTTATAATGCCAAAAAAAAAAAATTAAGGAAAAAAAATAAAGTAGTACAGTACAATATACAAGGGCAATGAAAGAATAAAACTCCTAAGACATTAAACTCATTTCAACCTAACTTCCCACATGAAATCCAGTCTGTCACATGCATCCCACAGCCTACTCAAAACTACCTGAAAGGCATTTTTTTGCTCAAGCAAGAAAATGCTTTGGTTCCTGTACTGATGGCTTGCTTCCTCCTAATTTGATTTTTTTTTCAAAAATATCCCTAATGTGCATCATAAAATTGTTCTGGTCCTCATAAAATGTGTAACTATATGGTACAACACTGAAGATCAAAGTCACTGACTACAGAGTATGGAAAAAAAAACAATATGTGGATTATTTACGTGCTTTATGCTAGACGGTGCTATTAATCCCAGGTACGCAAATACATCCTCTTAATGAGGTACACTGAATAGGTATGCAAAAATGTAAACACAATACCTTCAACAAATACATAAAAACTGTCTCACACCTTATACTCATTCAAACAATCAAAAAGCTATAGTACAATTATGTATTTATTATGAACTGCAGTTAAAAATCTACTCGGAGTAGTTCAGTGATGCCTTGCTTTTTTGAACAGCTATGCCCAGACCGGATTATATAAATCAACCATATCAAACTAGCAGCGGGTTGATCCCCTGCAAAAAAAAAAAAATGCTGCTCAATGGAATGGATCTGATACCCAAGTAGAAAGTGATGGTCAGCTCTGATTATTTAAACATTATAGTTGCCTTGGGAACCACAGGAAGATTATAATTGTGGACATCACACATTTCTTTCTTCCTGAAAATGGAGGAAGCGCTGAAGAACATCTGGTTTCTGCTTTATTGATGGAGGTGTACTTACTAAGAGTGATAATATGTTGACTGATGAGCTTTCCATGTCTCACAGTGAGGGATTTGCCGAGGTACACTGAGGCCGGGTAGGGGCTGTAGGTGGGGCGAATGCAAACCCCAAGGAGGAGAAGGTGGTAACAACCAATGATCAGGTCACCACTGCCTGTTCTTCTAAGATGGTGACAATGCTTCAGGAAGAGCAAGAGCAACTCATTTCTGTTAGCTTTCACCTCTCACTTCATCCAGGTGCAGTTCTGGTGCAAGCAGATTGTGTACACCAAAATGAGAAAGAGAAACTGCTGCTGGAGTTGGAAGAGTTCACATTCAGGGGTTACTCTCATGTACTTGGGTGCTGTGCACAGGATGCCAGGATGCTTAGTCCAGATATTGGAAACTTCGCTAACACTCTTTAGTACCGAGGTACGAGTGCATTTGCAGAAAGAGTGCTGTTCTTTTTGGAGTAATGCATTCACCTGTCAGAGAGTACCTGGGGAAGGAAGCAAGAAAGGCTATAGTGTGAAACACTAGGCACTTTCATCATATGTTGCTTTGAATGCATAGTAGAGGCATCACTGTGTTTTGTTCTATTTTTATAGTACATTTGTTTAAATGAGTATAGCATAATCTTTCCAGACTTGCATTAGTTCCGACATTTTTTTAAGTTTAGTCACTGTTAGGTATCATGAATGAGATGATGTGTTTACAGTCCCTGAAGTACAATAATGTTTTATCAAAACGTACCCTTTCAGTGAGAAATTCCCTGGAAAAAAATACACGATGCTGACCTCAGTGCTAACTGCAAACTGTAAATTAAAAAAAAAATTGGGATTTGAAGTGGCAACTCCGGAATTCGTGGCACCTCACTATTTTGCCCTAAAACCGGGAAATACTGAGGAATTTGGCATGGTTGAGAGGTGTGTTTCCGTGGCCTTACAGATGTGGCTAGTCAAGGTTATGGGTCTATAATTCACCAGGTCATTTGATGGTCCTACTATTACTGTTGCTGTCCTCTATTCTGGTAGAACAGGGCCAGTCTGCAGGCTGTGGTTAAACAGGGCTCCAAGTGGATCTGTTAGGTCATGTTTTAAGTTGTTTAAAAGGCAACCTGGAATGTTGTCTGGTTCCATTGATGGCATGATTTCAGCCTTGAAGAGCACAGAGATGACCTGCTCTCTTGAAATAACAGATTGAGAAATGATGGCAGGTATACTTTGGGGGATGACTGGTGGGAACAAGGGGTGAAGTTTGTTGCAAATCTGTCAGCTAGCAGGTTGGCTATTTCCTCCAGTTGTGCATGGGTGGTGCTATCCGCAACCAGTTCAGTGCATAGCTGGGTATTCCCCTTTAGATTTTGGATATAGTTAAAGAATTCCTTGTGATTATCCTTAGCTAGGAAGGCAATGTTTGCTTTGTATTTAGCTTTGGAGGACTTGAGAAGATCTCTAATTTGTTTGTTTAGGCTAGAGAGGGATTTCTTTCCTCTGCTGAGTGAGTTCCCTCTTGATTTTGTACATTAGTTTCTTTCTTTTTTTGTATAGCCTGTTTATACTAGAGGTCTACCTCAGTGTCGTGTTTTTCTGTCAAGACCTGGGTTTAATCTTGTCGGGTACAGCTGATTCTATACAGCTACTTAAGTTGTTATACAGGGCATTAATGGACACCTCTGTATAGGAGTTTGTGTTATCTGTGTTTATGGGAGCTTTGAAGCTTCTTATACAATTGCTTAGTAGGAGGTATTTTGTCTTGGAAAATTTTGTAAGTGCTTTTAAACTTCATGGGGTATTTGGCATTATGGTCTGATCTTACCAGGGAAGACTTCACATGCAGGGGGGTGTAATGCTCTCCCACTTTAGTGAGAACTATGTCTAGGACATTTTAGCCCCTCTTGGCTTTGCTGACTAGCTGTTCCAGAGCATTTGCACTGACAAAGTCCAAGAACCTTTGAGCCAGCATGTCTGTAGTTGTGTATGTTTCCCAGCTGATGGTAGGATAATTAAAATTACCCATGACTAAGGTGTTGGACTGTATGGTAAGGGACTCCAGTAAGTCCAGATATTCGGTATGCTTTTCCTGGTTGATGGTGAGGGGACCTATAGTTGCATATGATGTGGTAGGTAATTTTACCCATATTTAGTTGGACATGGAATAGCTCAAGAAAGCAGTCATGAGTTATACTTATCCTTAATGAAGATGATTACACCACCTCCATTGGTTCTTTCATGCTCAGTTTGTGGTCTGAATGTAAGGAAGGCATTATATCCTTGCACAATCACGGTGCTTTCTGCAGCTTTGAACGATGTCTCAATGACTGCACAGACATCAGCCTCTTCCAAGATGAGGAGAGCTTTCAAGGAATGTAGTTTCCAGTTGAGACTCCTAGCATTAAGCAGCAATAGATTGAGTTTATCTAAAGAAGATGTTGTTACATTGGGATGTTGGTTATTTTGGCACTGCCTAAAGAAGGCACAATAGGGGTGACTGCTGCCTTTGCCAGTATCTGAAAGCCTAGAAGAGACAGGTGCAGACCATCTCTGTCAAAGCAGTGTGGCCTGTCAACCATGTCCTATAAAACATATGCATATTTCATGAGCAGTAAAACATTTTTATCTTTCTGGTCTATATCAGTTTGTCGAAATTGCAATTCAACAACCAAAAGACAGCAAACTTTCAGTTAAAGTAACATCACATCTATGAATGTGTTTCATAGGGAAAGAAGAAAGTTGGCCAACAACATCAGGAGCTGCCCATTTCCCCACTGTAGTGGGATCTTGAAGTTGATATATATATATATATATATATATATATATATATATATATATATATATATATATATATATATATATAAATAGGGGGGTGTGGAGGAGCATCCCCCCAACCTGTGTGGGTTTGGTATACTGCAGTGTATGTTATGTTTCCCTGTGGAGCACATTCACATATGTGAACATTTGTTTAACTGAACATTCCCTGTTTTTTTTTTTGTTGAAGAGCAGTTTGCTGAATTGTGATTTCGACAAAATAATATAAACCCTTAAAACATTTTTATCTTTCTATAAGATACATGAAAGCCGAAGCTCCTGTGCACAAGCTAAAACCAAACAAAATATTTGGACTCCACTTTGCAGCCAGAGAAATACATTCGTAGTAATGAGCTAATCTTAATATATAAATTAGTTTGGCTTCTCAAGCACCTGTCCAGTCCCTTTTGTGCTTTCAAACTTGTCAATTTTTTTGAGCTATGACTCAGAATCGGAATGATCTAGGCATAATATAGCCTTGCCGAGTCTAATTATGGTGGCTGCCAAAAAAGTATTTGCTAGACAATGGAAATCAAAGTCTAGACCAACTTTACTAGAAGTAGTAAATATAGTAACAGAGATAAAACAACTGGAATTGGGATCTTTAGAAAAGGGAAGGAGCAAACTACATAGGAAAAAATAGGAATTGGGGAATAATATATGCAGAGAAGGAACACTGTTTCCTTTGCCTGCATTTCTCTTCAAATAACTTTGGTGCTGCTCTTTTTTATTGATTAGTTTTACTTTCTCCTTTGCATAGATGTTCCACCATATTAATTCTCTTTTTCTTTCCCATGTCCATATTTCATCTTCAGATGTCTCAAGATCTTCCTGTTTCTCCTTACTTTGGGGACTCATTCCATCATGCTGTGATGTAACCTGTATTAGAGCTTCTACACCAAATCCTTCACTTCACAGGCACTCCATAACTTCAACTTCTATTTTTTTAACTTCTACTTTACTAATCTTCTTTTCTACATTCCTTCTTTGTGATAATATTTTTTATTGTGAAATGTTGCATATCTGGATGCCTTTGCCTGTATTTCTCTTTGAATATCTTTGGCACTGCCTTCTTTATATTGATTTATTTGGCTTTCACCTTTGCATAAATATTGTACCATTTCAAATATCTCTTTCTTTCCCATGTCCATATTTCTTTTTTTATACTTTTCAAAAACCTCTAGGTTTTATTTTTTACATTTTTGCACTTCCTCAGATGCTTTTTCCAAACAGATCAAAGTTTCTTGGTCTATTTACTGTTTTTTACAAATCGGTTGCATTAATGAACACAAATTTTTATTTGAGGCTTCTGACAGTTTTTCTTCTGGAAGTATTTTTCTTTCCTCTAATTTCTCTCTTAATCTTTTTGTATATCTTGTGTCTGGAAATTCTGGGCTTTTCCCAGAATAGTAACAATACATAATTTCTTTCTTATCCTCAATAGTCCATTCTATAATCTTTATGGTGCTTCTTTGGTGTGGACTGCTACTTCCTTCTACAACAGGGGGGCCATCTTCCCTATGGGGCCTGATCTGGCCCCACTGTAGGAATGTTTACATATTTTGAGGATTCTACACTATCATTTTTTTCCAGTTCTGGCAAAAGTGCGCCTACCAGGATTGGGCACTTTTTTATCCAAGTCTATATTAGAACATCGAAGTTTCAAAACTTTGAATGTTCTAATATCGAACCCTATTCAGCAAATGCTTACAACATCAAACATGCAAAACAGCGAATTTTTTCCTAGGGAAAAATTTGCTGTTCCAAAACACATACACACAACACAAGCACACCAAACAAACAGCAATCCACACAATACACCTACAATCTTACATCTAACCCTACACTAAACTGTACATACACCACTAACTATCCACTTACCTTAACCCAAGCCCTAACCCTAAGGTCCTTCACTATCGCACACTCACCTTACCCGCGCCCTAACCCTAACTCACCTACCCTGCCCTAACCCTCACGTCCACACAATCGCACACTTACCTGACCTGTGCCCTAACCCTAACTCACCTAACCCGTGCCCAATTTCACACTTACCTGAAACCGACCCATAATTTTCCACCTTCAGAGCTGAAAATAGTGAAGCGACATAAACAGACAAACAAATTCTTTCCCTAGGAAATAATTCTGTTTTCTGTAGCTTCACTATTTTCAGCGTTCGCTGAATAGGGTTTGATTTTAGAACATTCGAAGTTTTGAAACTTCGATGTTCTAATATAGACCCTTTTTATCCTGCGTGCTATGAACCCAGCTATCTTTTATAATTTTTGATCTACTTCTGTCCATGATATACGCTATATAAATACAGTCTATATATCAGTGTCATCTTGGTGAGATTTTTTGAAAAAACAGGGTCCGCCTTGTGAAGGTACTCCCCAAGACTTGAGGATGATTTCAGTTTCAGCAACACTACTCTCCTTTGTGTGCTGACTTATCATCTCTCCATTTGAACCCTTCTGCTGCTTCTGCTGGGAGAAGGAGCAAATGTTCATTGATTTCTAGATGCATGCAGCTCTGTTGAGACCAGCACTATCTCCATTACCAGAGAGGTAGATCTTCCAGTAATCAATGCCAAACGTCAAAGAAGCTGCTCCCCCTTCAGCCCACATCAGTAGCACTCAAAACCATGGACTTGCACTTTGCAACTGTCTTTGTAGCCAGTGTGGTTGAAATGGGCATGGTGAGGTGATTGTCTTATGTTTACTGACACTCACTTGCTACTTAAACAAATTCTGTGTGAAATATAGTCATTGGACCAAAGCTCTCATATAAAACCACTACAAATATCAAACTGGTTATCACACAATGTGACAGTATACTTATCACACACAATATGGACCAAACACATGGACCTACATATGTTGAGGTTCTTAAAAGTAACCTTCCTAAACTACAATGGCCTCCTAAATGTTGGCTAAGAAACAAGTACCCTTGGCAACCTCACAAACACACAACTCAGGCAGTACCCACCATGAAACATACATCTGAGGCTCTTTGTGTCTCAAATCAAAAGCCTATATGGCAAACCTCCACATAATCTAACATCCTAGTTATAGGTGAAGCCATAGTGAGATGCACTGATGCACCACTCCCCAGGCCGAACAATTTAGTTGTCAGGATTTGCCACATCATACATGCACTCAGCCCCCTTTCACTGCAAGCACACATATGACAGAGGCATAGTATATGCTGAAGCAAATGGCTTGAGGCATACCTCCCTGGACTATAAGAAGGGAGTTATGGTAGAATATGTGACTGATGCAGGTAGGAACATAGCCTTGAGCTGCATTTTACCATTACTAAGAAGGATGCTGCAATACCAACAAAAGATTATTGGTTTCAACAATTGTCATTCAAGGGGGGATCTAGTATATATCAGCCTCATGGGAGATGGTAGACATCCTAACTGCTTTGCCAGGGATGGCCTGCATCTACCTCCACAACGCTTTTGTATATTAGCTAAACCCTTGTCTATCCCCTTAGTCCCAGTTTTAGGCAATGTCAGTCTTTAAAAGCTTCCAACGTAATACAACAAAATCCAAGTATTATAAAGGGATTGCATCTCAATGCTAAGAGCCTCAACAAAAACTTCACTCCCTGTATGCAGTGCTTACCCTGAAATGCAATGATATATGCATCAGCATGGATACTTGTTTCAGGACCACTGAGAGTACTCAATATGTGCAGGATTTTAACACCTACAGTATGTTCAGGCCATAACAAAATTACAGTAACAGCTGCAGTCAGACTTGATCCAGTTATATTATGACTTGCAAGTGAGCTTGTCAGGTAAAATTCAATGGATCCAGTCTACCTGGACTTCAATAAACCCCTTGATGTGGTTTCCCACAGGGACTTATAGAAAAAGTGGTGGAGTATGGGATAGGACAATGAAGGAGGAACTGAAATGCTGCATGGTTGAATGGTAAGATGCAAAGAGTTGTGTTGAGAGTGAAAACAACAGGAATATGGATAGGAACAAACTGAATACCAGAGTAGTCAGTCCTGGGTGTTTGCTTGTTTCACACAAACCTGAGGGAACACAGAGCTGGAATAACCTGTTTGGGGAGAACACAGAAATATGTACCACACTGGACAATGAGGGAAACGTTTAAGAAATGCTTTGACGGAACTATAAGTGAGCAGGAAGTCAGCATTTGAATTTTTCTATAGACAAATGCAAATTACTGCATTTGGCCATAACAGTCCTACTATGAAGTATAAGCAGAAGGACTGGAACTGATGTTGAACTTATAGTGACAGAGGAAGATAAAGATTGGGGGTTGTTAATCACACTGAAAATGGATGTCTGAGAGCAAAACAGAATGCTAGTGTGTATCCTTAGAGACATATCACAAGCACAAATAGTTAAAGCTTCTACTCCACAGGGGATTGGTAACTGTACAGCTTGAACAGTGTATTCAGTTCTGGAGACCATGCAAAGGGACATCATGATACAGGAAGAAGTCAGGAGGAAACCTGGACAGGTAGCATGATGTTGGTACAGAGGTTCAGAAAGGGAGAACACAGTGTCCTGCTAATCAAAAAGTAAAGAGAAGAAAAAGGGGGAAGAGTTAGCAGATTTTATTGACCAAGACTTCATAGGTCTTTGAAAGTTCTTCACAGGAAGGGTTGTGACCAATGGAATTAATTATTAGAATGGGTGATCCACAAAGGAGTTTGATGCAACATGAGAAATGCTGATGAGAAGGCAGGGATATAAAAGGAGAATCATAAATACACCTAAATAGTAGACTAAAAGGGCTTATTATTTTCTTCTGACATCAAGCAAATGTAATCTTCTTTCATCATAATCATCATCATCATCATCATCATCTTCATCATCATCATCATAAATCCCCTTTTTTTCTATATGAGGTTAGGGTGTTGTGTCAACTGTCGCCATCTCTCTCTCCCTCTCTCTCTCTCTCTCATAGCTTCATAGGGAGTTACTAGGCTAATGGCCCTGGGGCCTTTAGAAGCTTAGCTGTGTAAACCCCCCATGTACCCTAATTCACTATAGTTAGATGGTAATTGTTAGCAGAGCAATTCTATGATCAGCAACGACTACTCCTGTCCATGAGGGAAATAGGTGCCATCTCTGGGATGAATTTACGATCACCCATCCGATTGTCAAGGTAGCGCTTAAATAGGGTCATTGAGGAGCACTGCTTCACATGAAGTGGGAGCTTATTACACAGGAGTGGCAATCTCTGGGAGATATATCTGTCTCTTCCACATGTTCTGTTAATGTCACAGGCTGGGTTGAGATCTCTGAAGTGAATGACTGTTACTCAATCTGATTTGCGGATGTGCAGCATTTCCATTAGGGCAGAGTCAGAGATTGCTCTGTAAGCCAGGCACAGATTGTCTCTCAGCAGCCTGTATGATACAGAGTACAGTGACAGGGCTGTCAATCTTTTTATGTAAGTCACATTTTGGAGGCCTTGGATTCTCTTGGTTAGAAACTTCGGTGGTTTTTCCAGTTGTTGCAGGAGTCTGGTGAGATACATACAGAAGGGACTATTGTACTCAGTTAGTGGTCTGAAAGTGATGAGTACAGCAGACTTATAACCTCCTTAGTCTTGGATGCAATGCCATTATTTATGAGCTGCATAGTGTAGAAGGCTTTCCTTACCACTATGGACACATGGTGACTGAAGTTTAGATTGCTATAAAACCTGTGTTCCCAAGTCTTGCTTCACTGGGTTTGAGATTAGAGGGGTGCTATCTATGTCATAATTAGCTGGGGCTACTTCTTTGCCAAAGGGGATAATGAGACATTTTTGCATTTAGTTTCAGTTGTGACTTTGGCATCAATCATTTGGCTGCGTCAGCCCCTTCTATAATATGGTTATATCATTGGAGAACTCAGTGATTGCATCCAATTTGCAGTTGTCTGCAAAACTGGTAAGCCACAAGCCATCTACTTTTGCCTGGACCTCAAAGAAATAGATTCCAAACAGTAGAGGGCCCAACACAGATCCTTGTGGTACCACACTGGTAACTGGTCTACTTGTGGAGGTGGCCTCCCCAACTTTGACAGTGTGCATTCTGTCAGTGAGCCATTTGGCTACTCATCTAGTCATGTATGGGTTAATCCCCAGCTAGGAAAGTTTCTCAACAATCTCTGAGAGGGGAATTGTTTTAAAAGCCTTGGCTAAATCAAGGTAGGTGGCATGGACTACTTTGACCTCATCCAGGGCTTTGGTGACATTTTCAAAGTAGTCCACCAGGTTTAGTAAGCAATATTTACCCTTGACAAAACCACACTGGGTCAGATCAAGAGTTTGAAGGTTGCCTGTGTCCTTGTCGATAAGGTCCATGATGATTCTTTCCATGGCCTTGCATATAAAGCTGGTTAGGCTTATGGGTCAAAACTTTCCTGGGTCAGTTGATGGACCCCCTTTGTGCAAGGGGGTTACTGTTTCTGTTCCCCACTCTGCAGAAGAAAGCCAGTGCTCAGGCTGTGGTTAAAGAGAGTGCCAAATGGTTCCACTAGGTCTTGTTTTAGATTATTTAATAAGCAACCTGGGTTGTTATCTGGAATACTTTGGGTTATGGCTGGTGGGGATGGGGGGGGGGTAAAGTTATTGTCAAATCTGTAAAATAGCAGGCTGGCAATTTCTTAAGATTCAGTGTTAGTGGTACCGTCCACTATAAGTTTAGCGCACAGCTGGGCATTCCATTTTAAGTTTTGGATGTAGCTAAAGAATACCTTATGGTTTTCTTTAGCTAGGGATGCTAATTTTGTCTCTTAACGAGCTTTAGAGGACTTTGCAAGATATCTGATTTGCTTGCTCAAGCTGTGGAGGGTATTCTTCCTCTGTTGAATAAGTAGCCTTTTGTTCTTAAATATCAATTTATTTCTTTTGCTATATAACTTATGTATACTTACAGTCCACCAGGTTAGCTTATTTTTTCAGGAGGACCTGGTTTTAGTCCTGTCAGGTACAGCAACGTCAATACATCTGTTTAAGTGGCTATATAGGACAAGTGTGTACTCTTCTGCATATGAGTCATTGTTGGCTGTATTACCAGGGGCCTTGAAACTTGTTTATATAATCGCTTACCAGGCTGCAGTTGTTTTGGAAAATGTTTTCAGTTTTTTTTTTGCTCCTGTGGGGGTATCAGGTCTGATCTTTACTTCAAACAAGACTGATTTATGGCCTGACATTACCAATATATATACTGATTAACATAAAATTTGCATACACAATTAAGTAACCCCACCCACTCCAATGGAATTGTGGGATACAAACTTTCAAACACAAACTGAAGAACAGACAACCTAAGTATGGCACCAGAGTCCCCCTGCAGCCATTCCAATGTCACATTACCAGGCTACTTCACCCCATTTACCATAAACACTATTGTGTGCATGCTGCTTTACTTCTACAATGATTATTTTGATTTTATTTTTACATTTTATAGCACAATGCACACAAACACTAATAGATATCTGCTAAACAAAGCAACACTGTCTCCCAATGAAAATAGACTTAGCATTAAAACTTCTCGGCCCTTGAAACTCACATTAATTGAAACAGCATTGAAACCCACACCACATCCAAAGAAAATGCATCTGGCCAGTGGTGGATAAAGATTATCTTTGGGCTGTTTTCAAATCATAGGCTCTTGGCTTGCACATAAAGCAAGAAACATACATACGGCCTTTGATACACTTTCTTGACTTTATTTTAAAATTTATTGTTTGAACATTTTTCCAGTAGGCAATGAAACAAAATGCATGCACACACACACACACACACACACACACACACACACACACACACACACACACACACACACACACACCAGTTCAAAAGCAAACTTCTTTAGTTCACAATGCAATATACGTTCATCTACCAGAGCAGTTCAAGAGCATTAAGTTAGTTCACAATGCAATATATGTTTCGCTACCAGAGCTGTTCAAAAGTAACATACCTTATGTTCGGCATTTTCTTCAGTAAGGAAAACCAGCCTTCCATGCTTAGAAGCAGTACCAGAGTCGTGAAGCTTTCTGTGCTCGCAAGCATTGCCAGTAAATGCTCACAGCCAGCTCAATTCCGACAGGCTGGCGGAGCTGATGTCATCACGCATGTGATGACATCAGCTCCAAAAGTGTGAAAGAAAAATTAAAAAAAAAAAATCAGGAATGAAGGGGTACCCCTCGAAAATCACAGCACCGCATTATTTGGACCTCAAAATTTAGTAAAAACCCAGTAATTCTGTAGAGTTGGGAGGTAAGATAAGGGGTAGTGCCTTGACCCTTCCATGTTTGTGAACACTAGGTCTAGGACATTTGAGGCCAGTGCAGTTTACTGTTTAGTCTCCTAGCATTAAGCAGCATGACCTTGAGTTTGTCCCTGATGGATTTCTTTACTTGGAAGCGTTGTTGTTTTGACATTGCACTAAGGGGGAAGCAAACATCTTTGCCAGTATCCAATAGCCTTAAGGAGACAGGTGAAGGCCTTCTCTGGCAAAGCAGAGTGGTCTGTTGACATATCTTCCCAGGCTGTCAGACTTTAGCTCTCCCTGGAGTGACACCAGAAGCTAAGCCAACTATTGAAATCAATCATTTTTGTCTGTATTGTGGCATCATCTTAGGTGAAGGTAGAATGCAGCTTAGGTCTAGGGACATACCTGCCTGGGACACATAATCTGAGAGTTCAATCATGTCTCTCTTCATATAGTCCAGAGAGATACATCTCAAGTTATTCACTCCAACATGTACTATGGCAGAGTCATAATAGTAATTGTTGCCGAGTGATTTCAGTATGTGTGTGATTTGACAGATTCTGGCACCTGATATGCAGCTGACCTTGACCTTGTCCTTGTCCGACCTAGTGAGGGGAACATCTGTGTGTCTCTCTACTGAGTTGCCTATGACCAGGACATTAGGTTTTGAGGTGTTTTGCCTTAGGGGCTTAATTGGTGGGACACTGATGTATGTGTTGTTATGTGTACTGGTGGATTCTCTTCATCGACCAGTATGTGTAGGTTGTTTGAACTTTGGAAGTCTCCAGTCTTTTGGTAGGCTCTTAATGAGTACCTCTGTGTATGTGGGTTTATGTGTCTTGACCTGATCTTGTGTGACTGCAAAGGTGTATGTGATGGCAACTTGTTTGATGTCATGTTTACTCATCACTCATTAGACCCATTCTAGAGTACAACGCCCCTTTTGGTATGTACCTCAGAAGACATCTACAACAACTGGAAAGGCCACAGAAATACCTCACAAAGAGGATTCCCAGCCTCAAACAGATGCCCTATGCAGACCATCTCAAAAAACTCCAGCTTTACTCTGTCACATATCGTCTTCTCAGAGGCGATCTCTGCCTAACATACAAAGCTATGTCAAACCCAGAGCTGTTGGACATGGCCCACTTAAAGAAATCCCAATCCCTCTGAGCTACACACTCTAGGGACCTAAACCTTGTCACCACAATAAACAGAACATGCTGGAGGGATAGATTCCTGTCCCAGAGACTTCTCATACTCTGGAATAAACAACCTATCTATATCAAACAAAGCTCCTCATTAGCACTCTTCAAGAAAAATCTTGATGATTGGATGGGAGATAGGAAATTCACCCCGGGGATCACTTCTGTGGCTCTGCTTGATGGGGGCACAGGAAAATAATTTTCTTGGGTGGCAAAAGCTAGGGTACCGTTTGGCTAGGCTTATATAGGCCCTAGGGCCAATAGCCTAGTACCTACCTATGAACCTATGAACCTATGTGAGAGGGCTAATTCTAGTTTCATGGTATAGTTACATCTCTCACATACTGTATTTATTTGCATTAGGAGCAAGTGGTTGTCAGTATATGTGAGACAATTGCTACATTACCTCAGGATGCTCATGTCAATCAAGATGTCTGGAGAAATGTTGGGAAATTGACTGTCCATAGTAGCAGGTAATTTTTAAGTACTAATTTCTGAGATGCTGCTCGGTGCTCAGCTGAGTTGCCTGTCGTGCAGAAGTGTGCAGCTGCATTGCTCACAGCTCAACAGTAAACATGGAAGTCTTTCACTGACTGGTGTCTAGGGAAAAAATAGTTTCTAGGCATTTGCATCTATACAAGGCACCGCTAACCTCTTTTGTGCGGTCTGCAGCTACACACAAATGTGAGGATTATATACAGCCAAAGTTGAACAGTGTTAAACTACTCTGCCAATAGGAAATCACACAATAATCCTTCTGCCTGCAATCCCCATCTCAGACAGGGCTATATCCACATTCTTCTGCCACAAGGGTGCAGGGGAGCCCTTCTTTATGTAAGATTGCTGGATTTGAGTTCAAGTGTACGAAAAACAGACTAGATTCAGCAAGTCTGGATCTAGTCTATGCTAACTACTCAGTATTTCAGTGCAGGTAATAAGCAGGCACAAACAATAAGAACTTTCAAAAATGCATAAATGAATGCAATAAAACAGTAAAATACAGATGTAACAGTACACTTCAAACTAAAAATAAGCTTAATTAATTGTTGTTAGCTTTAGATTGCTTGGATTCAAGCAGAAACACTCTGGACGTCTGGCAAAGATAACCAACTGCAGAGCAGCTCTGGTTAATTGAGTCCCAAACCACTCAAACATGAGGATTGTATACAGGCAAAAATAAACAGTTTTAAACTAGTCTGCCAATAGGAAATCACACAATGATCTGTCCTCCAGCAATCCCCAGCTTAGATAAGGCTATATTCACACTCTTCTGCCACAAGGGTACAGGGGAGCCCTTCTTAATGTAAGATGGCTGGATTTGAGTTCAAGTAGTTTAAAATACATGTGCCTGAACCACTCTCTCTCTTTTCAGTGCAGCCCTCCTCTCTTCATCAGCCCTCATGTTTGACTATTGTAGGTCTTGCAGTCCATCTACCACTTTCCTAGATGCTTCTTCTTGCCCCTTCCTGTCTATCCCAAGCCTTATTCATCAGATTGACTTCTGCTTTTATATACACATGCCTGCACACTGTAATCTGTTTTCTTTGATCTTTTCTGCAATTAGAGCTACTTTGGCTTCTGCTCTTATGTCCTCATTTCTTCATCTATTGCACAGTGTGCATCCTACCACCCTTCTCAGGCACTTCATCTCCATCACCTCAAGCTTTCTTAACTGCTTGGCCTTTACCTCCCAGGTTTCTGTACCATACAGTAGTACTGGTCACACTGTTGTTTTGCACACCTTACTTTTCAGCTTGTCTGACATTCTTCTGTCATATACTACCCCTAACACTCTGTGCCTGTTAGCTGCAGCCTCTCTGATTCTAGCTTTCTCCTCCTCATTTAGACTTGCTGTCTGTTCAACCACCTCTCCCAGATAGTTGAAACTATTCTCCTGCTCCACTATTTTTCCTTCTATCTCAGTTCTCACCTTCTTCTGATTTCCTCCACTTGCTGCCATTATAACTGTCTTATTTGTACTCAGTTTCATCCCATGTGTCTTCAGTTTTGCATTCCATTCCCCTATCCTTTGGTGAAGTTCTTGCATAGAGTCTGCCTGTAAAGCCACATCGCCTGCATACATCAGCTTTGTTGAGCTGTCCCCTCCAACCTGTCTGCTAATAAAGTCCATCACTAGAATGAACAGCAGTGGGCTTAGGGCTAAACTCTGATGCACACCCACTCCCACTGGGAAAAGCCTCTGTGAGACCAAAAACTATTCGTAATTAAGTTCATAGGTTCAAAGGTGTTTACTAGGCTAACAACCACAAGGGCCTTTTTAAGCCTAGTCATGCATCCCAAAATATACTCATAATTGCAACACTCGCCTTATGCTGCACTGCAGTTTCAGCAACCCATTGAAATGCTATGGACATAGAACCCTTGTACGTAGCTTGCACTCACTCTACCAGTGTTTCTGGGAATTCAAACCACCACAGGACTAACCAAATCAGCTTTCTTGAGACCTTGTAATATGCTTTCTCCTACTCTTGCATTCTTTCTCATCTGTAGCTTCTTATCAACTATCTGTTTCACTACAAACATTGGGTCAGTTGTGCTGCATTCTGAACTGAATCTGAACTGCTCATCTCCCATCTTACTTTCTACTTCTCTGCATATTGGTTTATCAGTCACCCTCTCCAACATTTTCATGCAGTGTGGTATGAGTTTGATGCCTCTGTGCTGTTCACAGTTGTGAATGCTCCCTTTGCTCTTGAACACTGGCACTAGTATACTTGTCCACCAGTCATCCAGGATACGCCTTTCTCTCCACACTGCGATGAGTACCCTCAGGAGCTATTTCTAACCTTCTCACCCATCATCTTTATCGTATCTGCTGTGTCCTCCTCTGAGCCTGCTGCTCTCCCTGACTTTGGTTTCCTTAATGCTGTTTTTACTCCTTCTGTGGCGGGCCCCTCTTCTTCTCTCACTGTAGGCTGTATCTGGGGCACTACAGTTTCTGTGCCTTTTCTTCATTCAGAAGCTGCTGCAAGTATTCCTTCCATCTCCCTTTGATGTCCTGTGGACTGGTGAGCAGGTTGTTGCTGGCATCCCTTATGAAAGGTGTCTGACCATCATTTTTATCTTTCTGTCTTTGCCTTGCAACCTGATACAGTTTCTTTGGGCCATCTACTGACTTTACTTTCCAGAAGCCGGTAGAGTGCCTCTGATGTCTTGTGCTTTTCTATTGCAACTCCTTTCTTTGCCTCTTTGTTAACCAACCAGTATTCATTCCTTTGTATTTGCAAAATACAAAATCATCCTCTGGAGTTTAAACTGCTTGTGCATAAGTATAAATAGTAGACATAATATATAAAATTCTAGGTAGAGGCTACATATACTACATCTCTGTCTGAATTTTCTATGATATTGATTCTTTTTTGCTTCAGTGTTTATCATCATCTTGGTTAGGACACTGGCTTTTGTGTAGGTGACAATCGAAAAGGGTTTTTGGATAAGCTCACCTTCCAAGTTAACAACTATAAATCAGATAAACCAACAGATAGATCAACAAACAAACATGAAATTAAACAAAATAACAGAACAGACAAAAACATGCAAATAAACAAACATACAGATAAATAAAAATATTTGATATGATATGATATAATGTAATGCATTATTAAGAAGTGCAGGAGTCCTAGGTTGAATTATTTATTGTTTATTTTTATTTGGATTGGTAGATGAAACGGAAAGAAAGGGAACCTTTTCAGCCATGAGTTGTTGCATTTATTCCTTCAATCATTCATTCTTCATTTACCATTAATATAATCATTATTAAATTCAGGGTTGTGCAGGAATCTGTGCCTATCACTGCACTGAATAAATGCAATATGGTACTTGAACTAATTCTGGATTTGGTGCCAGTCTGTAGCAGACTACACACACACACACACACACACACACACACACACACACACACACACACACACACACACACACACACACACACACACACACACGCACACACACGCACATACATACACACACACACACACACACACACACACACACACACACACACACACACACACACACACACACACACACACGCACACACACACACACACACACACACACACACACACACACACACACACACACACACACACACTTTATTTGTAGGATCACCATTCCCTCCTGCAACAGATTTTTGAGATGTGTGGTATATGGAGCATGCAACAAAATGCCTATAAGGTCCCAGGGAAGTTGTGCAGATTACTGTGAATTGTACTGGAGAACAAGACATTGTTTGTCTTCAGTGCTGACCACTGCACTATTGTAGTGACGTTATATATTAATTATAGCAAGATATAGTACAATGAACAAAAATGCAAGTCAGCACAAAACGGCATTGGGATAGCTTAATATTTTTTAGTATCTTACAACTAAGGACATGAGTATGAGCTTCTATCAAATATGAACTTATTATCAGTTATAAAGAATACTGCAGTGATTGGACTTATTTTACAAAACATCCTATGCAAGAATATTTAGAGCTATGATGGAGTAGTGTCCTTAGCTATGTGCTGAATGTGTAGAGCAGATAACTGACCAACTGTGACTTGGAGGGAGTTAAAGAGCCAAAGAATACAAGACCTAAACAACATGTGCTACATGGACCAATTCAAACTCCTGTCAATATACTCAGTATCCTACAGCCTGCAAAGAAGTGACCTGTGTCTGGCATATAAGGCATCCTCTGACCCATTACTGATGGATTTACTGCACATCAGCAAGATAAATGACATCATAAATACTTGGTCTAGGGATCTAAACCTCTTCTGCAACATAAGCGGAATGGAAGAGAGGTACAGGTATACCTCGCAGAGGCTATCACTGCTCTGGAACAGACTAGCAATTCACATAAAATAAAGTTCATCCCTGTCCATAATCAAGTGCAACTGGGATCTATGGATGGGAAACAGAAAATTTACCCCCAAGTCTTCCTAGTGTACTACTAATGGACAGAGCCAGCTCCTAAATGCTTTATCCCTTGCATGGGTCACCTCAAATTATCTAAGGTATAGTCCCAATTATTCCCAGTTGGGAATATATATAATTATCGCTCATGGGATGGGTAAGGCCACTCTCTAACCAAATGAGATAGGTTATTCAAGAACATGGAGGAAGGCTGGCTAGACTTAAAGAGCAAGCTCAAAGGTGTTCAAAGCACGTCTTTTTGTTACAGTTATGCTTGTATCATGTAACGTATGTCTTCTGGTTCTGAAATGTGTAGTTTTTGTTTTGGTTACTGGTTACATCACTGGAATTATATTTATTACATTTAAAACACATATGTCTTTCTGTAGTTCATGCTAAGTTCTCTCCATTTACTTTCTGATTCTGTATCATCTGTTGGCACTTTCTAATGAAGTCATAAGGGAAGCAACTGATGTTTAGTTCAAGGTATTGAATGGAAAGGAATCTCTCCATGATAGAAACAGGCAGTAAGATTCTATATAGTACTATGCCATTAAATGTCATCAACTATTCTGAGTATAACCAAAACTTACCCAAGGACTCAGTGAGGCAGCTGAGTCCAGTCAATGTTCTACAGTGTGGCAGCTCCACCTGTATGTCATACATGGTATTGCTGTCAGAGAACCATGTTTGACATAAATAGATGAAGCAGCATGGCGATGAAGCTGCCTAGCTGAGCAACTCCACCTGTCACTCTACCTGTCAGCAATGACTGTTGTCATTCTAAAAATAATGGGAAGCCGTGCATGTTTTACGAATAAATATGTGTGTAATCATTACTTTCTCCTTAAAGCCACAGTTAAAGATGCTCATTATTTTTATCTGTATTTTACATGGAAATGAAATACCAAACCTGTACTTTGCAATGTGAGATAAGAAATTGTACTGGAAGATAAAGGAATGAAGCACGAGGAAAGGAAGGAGTTAATATTTAAATAAAACCGATAAGATAGATTATTGGGAAGTTCTATGAGAGGTTGTACAAGAGATGAGTAGGAGAGAAATATAGTGCATGGGGAGAGGAAAGGAGTGCTTTTAGGAAAGGATCAAAGGAACATTTTGGGTGATGGCATAGGGGTAGAGGCATGTCTATTATAACTAAATTCTATCTGTCTAAGATGAGGAACAGGCTGACAGATCCATTAGTCTATCAGGGAAATAAATCTATGTTTTTTTTAAAACAAAACACTGGCAGCCATCCTCTCATGAGTTTGGGAATGGCTCACACTACACCAAACCATACAACTCTAAAAGCCTGCATTACAGCTGCAGCAGTATGGGACTTGGTATTGTAAGCAGTCTAACTTACGACCAGGTACTCTCTGCAGTACCTAATCCCAAATACAAGTGGAGCTTTGGCCTTTCTGAGAAGTTCATTTAATTCAATATACATTTTTTTTAATTCCAGCACTTATTCAGTTGATGTCCTATACATATGCAAACATACTTTATTGTAGGCTACCACTGTAGTTATTCACATAGTTTTTCCCATAAGAGAAAACAATTACATTGGTATATCTTTGGTATTACACTGTATGCCAAGCATTATACACTTCAGAAAGAATTTTATCCCATTCCAATTCTCTTTTATTACTTTTTATTTAAATATAAATGCATTTAGTTAGTTAATGATTTATTGTGTAGCCATTTGAAATGTTGTGACCCACTAGAGTGAGTCTCAAAATACAGAAACTGAATGGCCGAAAGAATGGACTTACATATACTGAGATGCCATCTCTTAGAATATTCTCTTTCTCTGAGGTATGGCAATCTCAAACTTGTGGGGGGACTTAACCACCCTGCAAAAAGAAGTTCAAAGGAGAAGAGTGATTTTTGAGATTCGGTTCTCTCTTATGTTTTCATTTTTTTTTTTTTTTTGGCTTGTCAGCACTCGGTGCCAACATTTCAACAGGGAGTCGATTTATTGTCTGGTTGTCTGAATGCCTGATTGATTGTGTTGCAGTCTGTGTAACTTTGTGTGATGAACTCTGCTGCACACTGCAGAAAACATGCATATCCATTACCGTCTGTTTGTCCCCCAAAATTAAATCAGTAACATGCAGGATCATATGATTCAGAATCTACAGGAAATACAGATGTGAGTTTATTAAACTTAATAAATATAGTTCCAGTGATAAAACTGAAGTAAAAACTGCACATTTTATATTCATAAAGCCCACTTTATGTGACAAGAGCATAATTATTTCAAAAATCTCATTAAAAAAATACTTTTGCACTTGATCTTTGAAATGTCCTACAAGGGCAGCTAGCCTAGTACTTACCTATGAATCTATAATAAAATCACATATAGGTTTCCTCTCATAAATGCAAACTCTGGAAATTAGACAGGGCTATATGTTCCAAGATTTGTTTTCCTTTAATTATATAAAAATTATCACTTGAATTTCCATTATGCAAAAACTAATGGCATGTTCAAGCATACTATTGCTCATTAGGTCATTTCTATCAAAACAGCAACTTTTTCAACAGGGCTGGAGTACTTCATCTTTATTAAAGTATGAAAATGATAATTTGTATCTGATGACAAAAGTCCTTCTGTGAACTACAAGACCTCCTAGGTCTCAATAACTTGCCATATGGTCATGCTGAGGTGGTATGTGTCAGCAATGACTGTTGTCATTCTAAAAATAATGGGAAGCCGTGCATGTTTTACGAATAAATATGTGTGTAATCATTACTTTCTCCTTAAAGCCACAGTTAAAGATGCTCATTATTTTTATCTGTATTTTACATGGAAATGAAATACCAAACCTGTACTTTGCAATGTGTGATAAGAAATTGTACTGGAAGATAAAGGAATGAAGCACGAGGAAAGGAAGGGAGTTAATATTTAAATAAAACCGATAAGATAGATGATTGGGAAGTTCTATGAGAGGTTGTACAAGAGATGAGTAGGAGAGAAATATAGTGCATGGGGAGAGGAAAGGAGTGCTTTTAGGAAAGGATCAAAGGAACATTTTGGGTGATGGCATAGGGGTAGAGGTAGTGGCGGTGAAAGCTATAAGAACTTTGAAGAGTAGTAAAGCTGGGATCATTTCCCTACATATCTCTATAAACAGGTATGTATACTGGGATGGGAGCATTTGAGGTTTTCATTTAGATAGTATTTAATAATGAGATCCCTGAATGTATGAATAAAGTCATTCTGCTGGTAGATGGGGAAGGGAGGAAAGAGGAACCAGGCAACTACACATTGACATCACTGAGTAAACACATGCAAAATATTTGTGTGAATATTGACCAAGGGGGTTAAATATATTTTCCTGTGTATTATATTTCAAAAACAAGTAGGTTTTGTTAAATGGAGATCATCTGCCAGTCATTGGTAAATTTTGTAAAGAGGAAGCCAGAAAGTAGGGAGTTTTATTATGAGACATTCGAAACATTTGCTGTTGCTAGATGGAACTTTGGAAAAGCTCAGCTTGAGATTCCTAGCTACTCTTTTGATCACAAAACTTGTTCTCCAAATCTATAGTGTCAAATGCAACCAGTATTATGCTTTAGACTCTTATGTAATTATTTATTATTATTTATTTACATTTGTTTACCGGGAAATTCCGACTGGACGCAGGTCCTTTTTCAGCGGATGCCCGGGTAGAAAAGCTCCACATCATATACATGATAGAGATACAAAGTTGCAGCAATAGTAAACAACATTAGAGGTTGTTGGCTTTAATACAGTAACAAGATATTGATTATCAACAGTATATACAGAAAATGTTGCAAGTTAAGATAGTTTCTTGTCATTTATAATATTAGTAACAACGTTGTCAGACAAGATGTTAAAGTATGTAAAGACAACTAGTTATTTCTGACTGTGGTTAGTAGTGGCGGTAGTATAGTTGGGTTAAGAGTCTAGGTGGGGGGGTAAGGTTGGGGGTGTTAGTCTGGATTAAAACAAGGACAAAGCCAGTACAAATTTAAGTGGAATTTAAGGGCAATCTTGAAAAGGCTGCTGGAAGTTGGAGTAGTTATAGAGGGTGGAAGATTGTTCCAAAGTTTAGATATGGTACATGAAAATATGGCTTCTCCTGCTGAGTGTTTGGGTTTGATAACAGTGAGTTGATTTTTGTTGCTTGATCTTAGGGGCCTAGTGGGTGATAGGGTTGGAGAAGGGTTTGAAGGGAAGGGATGTTAAGGGGGTAGTTAATAAGTTTATGAGCGAGGGTGAGTTGATTAAAGTGAAGGAGTTGTGGGAGTTCTAGCCAGTTTAGTTCTTTAAGGGAGATACAATGATGGCTGCGGTAGGAGGTTCCAGTGGCAAATTTAGCAATTTTGTTGTAACAAGCATCCAGCTTGTGTAGGTCTGTCTGTCTAAGGTTGGTAAGTATCGGGGATGCATAGAGTAGGTTGGAAATTAGCTGGGAATTGGCTATGGAGATTCTAGCTGCCTTGGTTAGGAATTGGCGGCTTTGTTATAATGCACCAAGTTTTTTGTGAACTTTTTTTTATTGTGAGAGATATGTGGGTGTCAAATCTAAGTTTGTTGTCTATTTCCATGTCAAGTAATTTTGTGTGTTCTGATGGAGAGATGATGGTATTGTCTTTGGCAAGAATGTTGAAGTGGGGGTGTTTTGGGTGGCTTTGGAAGGTTGGAACAGGAGAAGTTTTGTCTTACTTGGGTTGAGTAGGAGCTGAGCATTGGATAGCCAGCTTTCTACAGAAGAGAATGATTCTTGTGTGATTTGTTGTAGTTCTGGTAGAGTGGTGGCAGAGCAGATGAGAGTAGAGTCATCTGCGTACTGAATAAGAGATGCTTGTGTGGTGGCAGTATGTAGGTTGTTAGTGAAAAGTGAGAATAGCAGAGTGCCAAGGATAGACCCTTGGGAACTCTGAGAGTAACTGGGAGGCGAGGTGATGTGTTATTTTCCCAGATTACTGATTACTGGCATCCGTGCAGATAGTTGTGGAACCAGTTGCAGGCTGGTTGTGAGAAGGAGAGGTTGGGGAGAGTAGAGATTAGTAGCTCATGAGATACTATGTCAAAGGCCTTTAAGAGATCTAGAAATATGGCAGTAGAGAAAAGGCCATTGTTTTTGTGATGAAGTATAGTGTTGGTGAAGGAGAGCAGAAGAGAGGTAGTGCTGTGATATGGTCTGAAACCATGTTGGGTTTTGGAGAGGAGATTATTAGCTAGGAAGTAGTTGGAGACCTGGGTGCTGATACATTTTTCAAGTATCTTGGATAGAGGGGAGAGGATAGCAATGAGGTGGTAATTGGAGAGGTCAGTGAAGGGGGTGCCTTTGTGGAGGGGAATGATGTGGGATATTTTCCATATCAAGGGAAAATAGCCTTCTGTTATGCAATGGTTGATTAGAATTGAAATTGGGTAGGCTAGTGTATCAGCTGCAATTTTCATGTATTCAGAGGGGAGGTTGTCAGCTGCGAGTTTGGTGGGTTTAAGTTTTGACAATAGTCTTTTTATGTTGGAGGTAGGTACTGAGGTGAAGAAGAAAAGAGGAGTGGGGGTTTTAGGGTTAGGGGTTGAGGGGCTGTTGTAGAGATGTGTTGTTTGTTGTATTCCATAATTTTAGGGAAAATAAGTAAGAATGTTCAAAATAACTGCCTGTTCCAAATGAATAGAACTGATTCAAACAGTAATCGACGAGAAAACTGAACAAATGACATATATGAGCAAACTCCCACCCCTAATATATTTATCTCTCTCTCGTTATGTATATATATATATATATATATATATATATATATATATATATATATATATATATATATATATATATATATATATATATATATATATATATGTACATACAAAAAAGATAGAGATGTGTGTGTGTGTGTGTCTCTGTGTGTATCTATATATTTATATATCTATGTAAATCCATACCAGTTTCACTGTAGCTTCATCAGTGGGAATGTCAATAGTATAAACAAATAGCAATAAATAAGCTAGTTGTAGGGCACATGCTCGTGAACAGAACAGAAAGACACCTATTACATCTATAATAAATGAAAGTACAAAACATCAATTGTGTGTTACTACAATTTAAAAGCATCTCACAATTAACCAGTTTATTAAAATATGTAAATAATGTACTCATTTAAAGCAAGTGGAAAGGGCCCCTGCAAAGAAATCTAAAATGTTTCTTTTCTAATCAAAATGGATTCCATATCAAAATAACCATATTTATTTAGAATCAGTTTACAAATACATATGGAAACAAAATAATGCCTGTAAGTATACCAGTATGTCTGTTGTATAAAGTACTCCTATCACACTGACGCAGACTTATACTTTCTTTAAACATCCTACTAGCATAACCTATGGTAGTATGCATTACAGACACATATAACAAGACAAATCATTCCAGTAGATGTATAGCTAAATGGTGAACCTTATTTCCAAAACCTTCTATGTATTTTTTCTATATAGATGCATTTTTGAAATGTCAATATCAGAAATGAAGCAAAATGTTGCTAAGAATAACATATGTGAAATTAAAGACACATTGTGACACTGAATATGTAAATCTGCTGATATTCATGAGTTATACTGTAATAAATATTGCTTAGTATAGCAGTGAGGTTAAGGCACTCTTATTCCCACATTATTTAGCTGCCTAAACTTGTCAATAAAACATTGTATAACTGATGAGTTTAAAGGCCAGTCCAATCCACTGGGAGCCCATAATGGATTTAAACAGGGAAAGGAGTTGATAATAGTGAACACTGTGAGTCCTGATCAGACTGTGCTTGGCCATAAGCTCACAGAATGTCTTCAGTGTGCAATCCCTGTAATTAAATGTTAAAAATAAATGTTTATTCCCACCAGTCTTGTCATGGCAGTTTGTCACACCAACTCAAACTATGGATGAGCACTTAGGAGAAAGATCGTAGACCCTAGAGTACCCATGGGATCAAAATTATTAAAATGAAGCATATAACTCTATAACGAGTGTTGGGATATTGGAAGTTTCTGATTTTGGGAAATCTGACATTAAGTTTTGTCCCAATAACAGCTAATAGTTGCTGCTCTGGATATTTCAGGCTAGCTATTCCCAATACTAATGGCAAGTACAAGGATTAATGTATATCATCCACCATTGAAACAAACATCTTTTATGTCTGTCTTATATAGATCACTAATTATTCTAAGGTCAGTTGCTTGTATGAGAGTAATAGATTAGGGGGTCATATGCTATTGTTTGATTGCATGGTATTATGACCTCCTTTGAATCCTGTAGGGGAGGAGAGAAAAAATAAAAAGTTTTGTATTATTTTGACACATTTCTGTAGTGTTTTATATGTTATTCATATGGGAAGCTCTTGTATCACATAAAGAATGTTGGGATACAGGACCATTATAATTAAAAGAAGTTTGATCTTAACTGGAACACTCTACTTCCACAATGCCTGCAAGTTTTCTATTCTTCTCTGAATATTTTGAAAGTTGAATGCTTAACTCCTTTTTTCTTAGGGAATGGAAGCTAATGTAATAACAAGTCCTAACCCACATTGAACAAAATCAGAAGTATTCAGTTCCCCTTCTGTGTTTAATGCCTCTCAAAGAACAAATGCTAGGGGTTCACTGGTGACTATGAATAATATGGGAAAGCAAAAAATAGCGAAGGGCAACAACAGTAAAACAGAACACCAGGACCAACAATAAAAAACCAGGAAAATTTAATCACCAATACATCCACCGACTAAGCGCTTTCACCTAAAAAGGCATCCTCAGAGTCGGTTGGAACATCACAATTAACATATATATACAATAATTAAGACTTGTTAATCAATGACATCACATTTTAAATGCACCAATGAGCCTAAGCACTGCCTCAACCTATTTAAAAATACAGAACCTATTCTAATACAAAAATGAAAGTAAATTAGCAAACATGCAAACACTAAATAAATCACAACCATTCAGCAAAATAATATACCACATAATCTCATACCCATAAACCTTTATATTAAAAAACATGCAAATATATAAATATAAATATACATGTTTCAACCTGAAAACCTTAAAGGAATGACTCTATAAACAAATTTAATGCATACAGCATAATACAATACAATCATCCATTTGATTAAATGCAACTTGCTTTTTGTTTTAAAACTGGTTTGATAGATATACAATCATTAATACCAGGAAACCTCATGGCATTTAGTCTCACCTGCCATTGAACTTCTAACAGGGCCACCTTATTGGTAATATCACCCCCTTGGTCTTCATAAATTCTGTCAATAACAAAGAACAAGAATTTTTTAAAAGTCTTGCATTGACAACTATGTATAAACAAATAATTATGTACATCTTTGTTTTTTATACTATGTACATGCTCACTTATTCGGTCACGCAGTCTATGTGTGGTCGTCCCTACGTAGAATGCGTCACATGTAACGCAATAAGCTACATAAACTAAATATTTTGTGTTACAGTTACACAGACCAGGGCAGGCAATTGTACGATCAAAACCTTTTATAACCAAGTGTGTACCCTCACTGATAAATCTACAAAATCTACAGCTACCACACTTGCACATTTTTGATTTTCCTAACCCTAGTGATTGTTTTTAGATTTACACCTTTACTGAACACGATCCTAGGTGCCTTCCCAATTATATCCTTAGTGTCATTATCTAAACAGTGATTCCACACTTCACGTACCGATGCTGCAATAACAGTGGCCTTCTCATTATAATTGAGAATCAAGCATGATTTATCATTCCCTATACTCTTGTCAATATTATTCAAATCCATGTTACTCACCACATTTACTTCACTTCTCAATATAGGCAAAAAGACAGTATTCCTTTTCCTGACTACTTCCTTTTTCACCTTTAGTAAAAGATTAAGTGGATACCCCCTATCCATTAACATACCCACAAGCTTGTACATTTCCTGTCTGAAAAGGGTGTCATCACTAATTATCCTTGATAACCGTACCATTTGTCCCTTTGCCACCCCTCTTTTTTGATAATAGGGGTGGCAACTGGAAAAATGTAAAAAGGAGTTGGAATAGCTGTCTTTCCTGTATAATGTACTAGCCAATCCTTCTCCATCCTTGAAAATAGTCAAATCCAGATAATTCACTTTATCAACACAACATGTATAAGTGAATCGTAAAAAACTGGTGGAAGAATTTATATATTCAATAAACTCAATGACACTGCTCTCATCACCATCCCATAGGATGAGTAAATCATCCAGATACCTATTATACAACACTACTTTCTCCCAAAATCTAGATTGAAAAATACAAGTTCTCTCCCATGCCAATAGTACAAGATTTGCGAAAACTGGCGCACATCGTGCACCCATAGCAACTCCAGAACACTGCTGATATACATGTATAAGTGAATCGTAAAAAACTGGTGGAAGAATTTATATATTCAATAAACTCAATGACACTGCTCTCATCACCATCCCATAGGATGAGTAAATCATCCAGATACCTATTATACAACTCTACTTTCTCCCAAAATCTAGATTGAAAAATACAAGTTCTCTCCCATGCCAATAGTACAAGATTTGCGAAAACTGGCGCACATCGTGCACCCATAGCAACTCCAGAACACTGCTGATATACTTCACCTTCAAATTTGATGAAATTATTTTTCAAAACAGTTTCCATCAAATCACAAGTGATGTTGATCTTACTTTTGTCAAAACTAGAACTAAGCAATAAACTATCACGAAACATTTCCATACCTTCACTGTGCGGAATGACCGAAAACAAATTAACAACATCTATTGTTAAAAAACAAAAAGTCCTATTACACTTGCCAATAGCCTTCAGCCTCTCCAAACAGTGCCACGAATCCTTAATGATATGAACTACATCACTAGTGATGGTTTTACAAACTTCATCAACAAAAGCTGCAAGGGGCTCAGTCTTGGAACCCCTGGCAGATACTATTGGCCTAAATTGTAACCGCTCCAACCCTTTATGCACTTTAGGTATACCAAAGATATTTGGGGTAGCAGGGTATCTAACTGTAAGAAAATCAAATTCCGATTCTGTTATCTCACCTTGAAATAAAGCATCTAACAAATACAAATCGATTCTTCTGTAGGCCACATTCATTTCATTAACCGATACCCTTGTGTATGTATCTGAATCTTCGAGTAAACACATCATGGATGTCGAATAGTCAATTTGATTCATCAAAACCATTCCCCCACCTTTATCTGGTCTCATACATCTAATACTATTCAATGATTTAAGCTCTTTAAGAACACCCCTCTCTGCAGGGGTCAGGTTGTCAGAACTAGTGTCCTTTCTACCACATATTCTTCTAACCTTAAACTCCATGAGATTTTCCAGAACTGAAATAACATTATTGCTAGGTGGTATAAATGTACTCTTCCTTTTTAAATTAGAATCATAGTTATTACAATTCATAAAAGACATCTCCTTTTTATCATGAAAATACATCTCCAGGTTTAATCTCCTCATGAACAATTTAATGTTAATCAAAACCTGGGAAACATCTAATCTGAAACTAGGTACAAAGCTAGTTCCTTTAGCAAACAGTTGAAAATGCACATCCTTTACTATCGTATCAGTGTAATTGTATATAAAAAAACCCTGTTGTTTAATGATTTTACACTCAACACATAACCCTGTCGAACTATCACTCATGTGCCCAATGGTGATATCTTCTTGCTTATATTATTGTCTGTTACAAGTGTTGCCACTAATACAATAAGGTGATACTATATCATATAAACTGCTTGTATCATCAGAGTCATTCACTTCACGATCATCACCATCAACTAAAAAATTATTGTTGCTGTTGTGAGTAACACCATCCTGCAATATCATACATTCATTACATTGAACACCCCCCCCCCATTGTTGACACACATTAAAATATCAGTGTGCTTAGGCTCAACACACACAGTATTAACATCAATGTCCAACTTGATGAAAGTCACTAAAGTCTCCTCAATTGGTAGCCCCTCGGGCTGCCCTCCATAAATCTGTCCACCCTCATCGGCCTCCGATCTTTGTTCCTCAGTCTCTCGGACCTGTGAGGTCCCGTTGCCTGCTCCAAAAAAACTTCCTCTTCAAAACCAATATCTTGTAATCCAGTTTTAGCCATCTCAGATGTACTAGCATGGCCAGAAACAGATCTTCCTTGCCCCCCCTCACCTTGAGAAAAAGGATTACCAACCCGGTTGTATTGCAATTTGTTACCTGGGGGGTAAGCAGTATGATTTTGATAGTCAATTCTATCCCTAGCTAACTTTTTCTGTTTCAATGCCTTGCTTTTGGCCACAAAAGCTTCCAGGTTCCTAAGAACCCTTTGGAATTTTTCTTCATATTGAAAAAAAATCAAGTCTGTAGTAATGCTGTCATGTAATCTGCAAATGTCTCCTCGCAGTGCTGTTAATCTAGCCACATTGTTCCTGATGATAATATCTAACATATCTAACCCTGCTTTGTCAAAAAGGGTAATCAAGTCAGAGAAGGCTTCACTGCCTTCCACAATGCCCATCGGTAATTTCCACAACCGGAGCCCCTTAGGCACTTGTTTTAGTGCCTTAGACTGCTCAAGAAACAAGTTATCAAGTTGAAGTGCCCTATACTTTACACAGAGCTTGTCGTACCTTGTAATCTGCTCTTCCAAGCTGTAGAAACTCGACGACTGCATATCTGAATGAAACAAACCATTAACATCCACAGAAAATACCGGAGCCTCCAACCATGACTGCAAATCATGACCTCGCCTTCCACTCGGCGCTTCCCCCGACAAGGCACATCTGGCAGGTCGACTCCGATTGGTTGAGGCAGCACCTGCACCACCAGACTCCCTCCGATTGGTCCCAGGAGCAAGCACACAAGAATCCGGAACTCCACGAACAGTCGAGACACCGGACAAACACAAACCCATTGTTTCCCTCGTTTTGGAAACGACATCGCCAAAAGTATCTGAATTATTACAATTTTGCCCTGGTGGAATAGAGTCGGCAGTGTTGACTGGAGAATGGAGGGTAAATAATTCTACTTGCGTGTCAGTAGGACTGACACCCGCCATATCTCCATCTTTACCACTGTCCCTCTCATAGGTCTTTAAAAGTTTATGCACAGCAAGAGATAGTTCCTTTAAGGCATTCTCCATGGTTCTCGTTGAATCCCGTAGTCCGGAAAACAGTGTTGCCACACACAAGGAAATGAACAGAATATGCAACCCCACAAAAGGGCACAGCAAAATTGCAAAAAATAGCGAAGGGCAACAACAGTAAAACAGAACACCAGGACCAACAATAAAAAACCAGGAAAATTTAATCACCAATACATCCACCGACTAAGCGCTTTCACCTAAAAAGGCATCCTCAGAGTCGGTTGGAACATCACAATTAACATATATATACAATAATTAAGACTTGTTAATCAATGACATCACATTTTAAATGCACCAATGAGCCTAAGCACTGCCTCAACCTATTTAAAAATACAGAACCTATTCTAATACAAAAATGAAAGTAAATTAGCAAACATGCAAACACTAAATAAATCACAACCATTCAGCAAAATAATATACCACATAATCTCATACCCATAAACCTTTATATTAAAAAACATGCAAATATATAAATATAAATATACATGTTTCAACCTGAAAACCTTAAAGGAATGACTCTATAAACAAATTTAATGCATACAGCATAATACAATACAATACAATCACCCATTTGATTAAATGCAACTTGCTTTTTGTTATATGGGAAAGCAGCAGGACAGTCTTGACTAGCTCCTTAAGTAGTCTTCAGAGATTGTGATATACAGGGGCCTACATGAATAGCTGCTGAGAACCCTGCTATAATGCTGCCAGGGCATGTGTAAAAGGTGGAGTGAAACTAAAAGTTGTTATACACCTGAATATGTTTAGCCACTTATCATTATCAAATATTTTCTCTGCATCAGCAAAAAACAGGGCTCATGCTATAACTAAAAGCTGCCTCATTTCTAGCCACTGCAGAGCCCATAATGCCTAATAAAACCTAATTCATCTGAATGTATAAAAGCAGATAGAACAGGAGGTAAATGTGCAGCCCACATGAACATGGAAATTGTACTATCGACATTAATCAAAGAAAGTGTTCTGTAAATGAAAGGTAAGGACAGGCCTTTGCCAATAAGGGAAAAGGATTAATTGTTTCCATGAGGGTTAAGTAAGTGACCTGGAAGCTGCCAGGTTACAGGCATTCCACAGGAGGTTATGGCTGGGATGGAAGCAATATACAGACTTCAGAAGGTAGTCTATCACTTCTGGGAACCTTATTCATCTTCAACCCCTTGATAATTATGAGCAGTTTCTGTTTAATAATAGGTCTGACAAGATCCTGTGCCTGTTCTCATATTAAGCTAGATGGGAGTGGTGAGGTGATATTTGAGAGGAATATTTGATGTTTCTATACCACTGCAGAAAGACTTCCCCATAATAGCTGTGGAATTCACTAATAACAGTTTCAATTGATGGGTGAATGATTATCATAATAGGTCTCCTCCTGTGAGGCTAATGGAGTAAATTGTTTAATGTCCCTGTTAGACATAATGGCAATCTGGGGTAGATCTTGGAGGGGGTGTAACTTTGTAGCATTGCAAACAGGTGTGTCAAATGTCATGGCAGTTTTTTCATTTATGATTTTTGTCTGAATGTTTGCCACTTTTGCACAGGAAGATGATACTTTATAGGATGGTGAAGTCGAGTTGCACTTTTTCCATAAACCATTGTTCTAGGACCACAGCTAAAATAACCTTTTGAAGGCATCCTGCAATAAATGTGGTGAGTATATTTCCTGGGTATGTGCATCTGTGAACCTCTGTGTTATTTCCTCTAAATTGATTGACAGAATTTCTCCAAGACATCAGGTTCAGAATATGGATGTGAAACCACCTTATACACTGGGGAGAGTTCTAATAGTGCAGTTTCAAAATATAGGGTCATAGGTCCATAAGTAAGCACCTGGTTATCTACCCTTGTGGGCCATTTTAAGCCTAGACAATGTCCCTTTTTGTGCTTGAATTAACCTAACCCATCTGTTGTCAGATTGGCCTTACCCTTCCCATGGTCAATAATTATATATTACCCCTAATGTGAATACTGGGATTATACCATAGATAATTTGAGGGGACTCATGCATGGGATAAAGCAATTAGGAGCTGTCTCTGTCCATTAGTAGTACAGGGTGAAGTCCTGGGGTAAATTTTTCTGGTTCCTAGCCATAGAATGAAGTTGCACTCGAATATGACTAGAGATGAACTTTAGTTTATGAGGATGAGAAGTCTGTTACAGAGCAGTGGTATCCTCTGTGAGATATACCTGTCTCTGCAAACTGTTCTGTCGATGTTTCAAAAGAGGTTAATCCCTAGACTGAATAATTTTGATGCCATTCAGCTTGTTGATATGTAGCAAATCCATCAGTACTCAGACAGAGGATGCCTTGTATACCAAACACTGGTCACCTTTTAGCAGTCTGTATGATACCGAGTATAGTGACAGAGCTTTGAGTCAGCCCATGTAGCATGTGTTATTTAAGCCTTCCTTACATCCTTTTAGTAAGATCTCTCCATATTCTGTATCTATTTTAGTGAACTTATCAAATTGTGGTAAATAGTGAGTAAAATACCTGGGAAGGACTTGTAGAATCAGCATGCCTTTAGCATAAAGAAACAAAAGACAATCACATATTAAATGGTGAATTATTGACTATATTGCATAATTACTGTACCACAGTGTGTTATAATTTGCTATCTTCTATTGTTCAAAGTTGAGGCAATATAGGCATATTAGTCACTAGTCATATAACATATAGATGAGCCAGGCCACCAAAAAAGCAGAGAAATGTATTCGAGTCACTGTTAATTCATGTCCTGGATCCACATCTGCAGCAGTCAACATTAGCTTCTTAATGTCTGAAGCTGGAGATGGTACTGATGTCCATCTCTATCTTTTAGCCAAAGCAGTTGCCCAGTTTGTGATATCTGAGACTGCTATGGCTCCATTCTCTTTTAACGTAACCAAGAACCAAAAACTGAGTACTAAAACAAAAAAATAGCCGAAATCTTGTACGGAACCACTGGTGTAGTAGAAACTTGTACTGACGAAAACACAATACGAAAAAAATGCAGACAGTTTAATAATCCATTTTAGTGCTTTCATCTCACATAGAGACTTTGTTGCAGTATACAAATTGCCGTTTACAAAGTGACGATACCTATATATCTTCTAAATTGTTGATATTTACAGTACTCTACCACTCCCGCTTGCCAGTTCCATTCTCTTTTAATTACAACATGGCCTCTTCCATCTTCTGAAATATATATGGGTCCTCTGGAAATGAAATATGCAGGCATGTTGTGTACAATTTATTGGCCATACGTCCTTTTTCTTTAAGAAAAATGAATCAATGACAGTCAGACATTCCCCTTTACTAGGGTTTGTTTACAGAGGTCATTTTCAAAATGTATGTTCTGCTGCAAGTATGTTATGTCTCCTTTTCCCCAGGCTCCTTGCAGAACTTTTTGCTGATAAGAAAGAACCATAAAATTACTGTTTTGGGGGATAGCACTGACTTGTGGCATGGGGACCAGTGAATGATGTTCCCTTTCCAACAATAATTTTGATGAAGTGTCCAGACCTATTGTGGCTGGCATCCATGCTTGTAAAAACTTAAGCATGTCATTTTGCACTGCCCCTCATGTAACCCCAGTATCCTGATGTTCTTCTTGGTGATGTTTGTTCTTTTGATCAGCAATTTGCTTATTCAGGCACTGAGTGATATCCAGCAGAAAAGAAACCATATGTTTCGTCTCATCTAGATGTGCCGTTAAGCTTTGAGTGGAACGACCAAACATTTCCCTGTGATCTACAACTCCCAGCAGTGTAGATTTGAAGTCCTGTACTTGCAGTTGTAAAGAAATCTAAAAGGTATCTATCAATATATTTAACTGGTCAATGGAAAAGGTTTGGAGGTCAGTTTGTGAAGTCCGTGGTTTATGAGATTAATCCAAGGCTAATTTATTGGTTCCTGGGCTAACTTGAGTTGCAATTATCACAGGCACTGATAATGCAGCTGTATCAGCTTCCATGGAAGTACAGGACCACAGTACAGGACCACAGGGTATCTAAATTGACTAATACTATAGAGGGAGACTTCTCGGGTGACGTATAAGTGCTCTACACTGCACAAATAATTACACCCATGAAAGTGCGTGAATCTTGATTAATGTTCATTTTTTAAAAATGTTATATCCTATGGGCATTTTTGTAGTAAAAGATGATCAAACAAAAACATATTTACAAACATATCATCACCCACAAATGGTAAACCCCAGATAAGATGCAAACTCATTAGATACCTGCCTTTTTAAAACTAAATCTGCAAATAAATGGTAAAGCAGACACTATTGTGTGATCAAATAATGAACTATCCCAAGTCTCAGTATGTATTATGACCTTCTATAATTTAAAAGTGTTGCCACCATAGGTGGTCAAAATCTAGGCATCTGTATGCCCAGAGGATTTACGTTACTGTAGTTCCCACCCTCCTGATGCTTATCACCTATTTCTTTCTTAATATTGTTTGTTTTAACATCATAACCTCATAACGAAGAATATATCTATCAAATCTTCTGAAGCAAAGTGATATTCATTATCAATACATATCTTTTTTATTTGCATAAACTGGGATTTGAGCACATTACTGATAACACTTTGTTGGTGACAGCTTGTGAAATATAACAAAGAGTTCTTGAGTTCTTCCAGAATGGTTTCTTGTAAACACTAGCTACCAAAGATTCATCCAATGTCTTATTTACATTCACATCCAAAACAAAAATGAATACTCAGAAATTACCCTATAACATAATGCCAAATTCATATAAATTCAAACACTGAATGAATTTAATAAAAGTTTGATGATCTCATTTTTACACCAGCCAACAATCATCCAGAAACTACCTCCATATATCCAAGTGGTCTGCAGTGCCTGGATAAATTGTACATGCATTCAATTTCAACAATCCTCATAAAAAATCAATATGCAAGAGGGCAAAAGCTGCTCACATGGCAATTCCCTTTATTTGTAAATTATCCCTTTCAAATAAAAAAAAGCATTGTATATCAAAACAATTTTTGTTAGTTGTATAACAAAGTAATTGAATTCAAAAGTATATATGGTGGTCTGGTCTAATCAATTATTAACCCCTGTCAAATCATTCTTCATGCAGAATGCTACTGAATTGTGAAACCACATCCAAAGCACATAAATATGACCTTCAACCCACCTGTAAACCTAACATTATTTGTCAAAATGTTGTGCTTCTTTTAACCTATACCTAACCCAGTTTGGGGTTTGCCTTTGCTTGTGCTGTTAATAAATACTTTTTCCTATCTGGAAGACTTCTGGACATCATTTGTTGTTTTACGTACAGGGTCCTTTGCAGCTAGAGCAGAGCACTCCTGATGAAATTTGTTCTCTTACATACACATATAACTGTATAGACATAGGCACACACAAAAACACAGATCATGAACAGGTATGCAACAGAATGACAGTCTCATTGTAGGGGAATGTGCCACTTCTCTGGGAATTGTACAAACCTGGAGTTAGTAGATATAATTAGTGGGGGGTGTATCAGGCACGCCCACAAGGGGTGGGGTGGAGTCAAAAACACTGTTTTAGAATTAACATGCTCCAAGGTTATGATCAGAGCATGCATGATGATATGTTGATGTTGTGAATATCAATATTTACATATTAACCTTGCACCATCAAAATTTGGAAGTGTCATCAAATTTAAGTACTCCTGTACATGCACATATACATATTATATATATATATATATATATATTATATATATATATATACATATATATATATATATATATATATATATATATATATATATATATATATATATATATATATATATATATATATATATCTATATATATATATATATATATATATATATATATATATATATATATATATACACACATCAAAGTATAAAAAGATCACAGAGACAAACCATTTACTGAAAACTACAAGAAAAAAACCATCAAGCCCTAGTATTCGCTGTGTAATACCTTAAAATTCCTGTAGTGGATACCCATGGGATATATGCAAATGACCCCCTTAGGATATATGATTCTTTCAGATATATTACTTCTGAATCCCCATGAATGTTTACTTTATTTACATTTTTACTGGTGCAATCAGGCCAGTAAAGCAAAACACCCCAAGCTGTAGACGTGCCATGTTTTACCGTTTTTCTGTGCTTATCAGTGAAAGGTAAAAATGGTCATAGAAGCAACCATTTAGTAAAAACTACAAGGAAGTATTTGTCTGAAACACCCCTGTGCCTGTAAGGGTCATGTGCATATATTACATTTGTCTCCACTACAGAAAAAAAATGGACAAGTTAAAAAACAACATAGCTTACTTTTTTTCTGACTCTGTGGTGATGGTCATTCTGCAACCTACCCAGCATGGATGTTCAAGGTACCAGTCAAAGTAATCTGAACACCTCTAGTTCTGTCATTTAAATGGAGGTCAACCAACAATAGGTTCCCCTTTATTATGTATCAGGGATGAGAGGAAGGTTCCTTATTGATTACTGGCAGAAAGTCTCTGTATCCTCAGTCAGACTTAATTCACTGCAATGACATTGTTTCCATTTTAATTATTTTAACAAAAAGATCTACCCTCTAAAAATTCCAGAGGTTATAAAGCAATTTTATTTTAAGGTAAACTTTATTTAGAACTTAGAAAAGAATAAAAAGTGACACTAAAAATATTTTTTATTACTATAGCACCCGGAGCAGTGAGGTACTGCTGTTAGATATGAAAATAACTCAGAAGTTGAGGGGACGTGTTCAAACTCTTCACATATACCTTAACACTTACTATAGCTCAATCAAAGACCTTCTATGAATACAAATGAGGCTGAGTATCTGAAATAACCTGATTTTTCTCAGAGAATATATTTCTGTTCTTTCCTATCTTCACTTGAATGACTTTTGAGTCTATACTACAGTCAGAAAAATCAATCTCTAACATTTCTCTATGTACTTCATTATTTTATTTTATTTATTTATTTCCAGTTTGATAACCAAGGAGGTTCACTGGGCTCAAGGAGCCCATTTTCAGTGGAAGCCCGGGGAGAAAACTCCATATTACCTAGTAAAACTAAGCAAAGTATAATAGCAAAATTGAAGAACATACATTACATAACAGATTGGAGACAAGTTGCACATTAGTTATATAGCATCTAAAAACTGTATGATGGCAGTAAATAAAAATTCTTTCCAGAAAGGGGAGAATAAAAGGTGGAAAATACATTATTTACAATGTATACATTCATGATAGTGACAAACTGCAGTGGTGGTGCTGCGGTAGCGTTGTCGCCTCACAGTAAGACGTTGTCCTGCTCGATTCTCAGCTAGAGCGTCTTCTGTGTGGAGACATGCGTGAATGGGCATACCGTCATTGAAGGTTGTGCATCAGGGTCAGCAACTCGGCACGTAAAAATCTACTGCCAATCATTAGTGGACCAGAGTTCCGCTGTGGCGACCCCTAACTGGGAAAAGCCAAAAGACACAACAACAACATTCATGATAGTGACATATTCAGAGAGAGAGGCAGTTGTATAATAGAAAAAGTTAGAGAACATCCATTACATTTCAAATTAGAGACAAGTTGTTGTTCTTTGGTCACATAGCATCTAAAATTGTATGATGGCAGTAGTGAGACTCATTCCCAGAAAGGGGAGAATAAAAGGCAGAAAGTAAACTATTTACAGTATATACATTCAAGATATTGCTGTTAGATTACATTATATTCAGAATGAGGCAGTAGTTCAGGAAATCAGTATGGAGTAGTTACTAGTAATTTAGGTAGGGAGATCAGTATGAAGTAGAGTTACTAATAGGTTAGGTAGGGAGAATGCAGTTACATTTCCAATTATAGGAGAGGTAGGAATGGAGCTGAGTTTTAAAGTGTTCAAAGTTTTCAGAAGTTCTTAGAGAAGGAGGGAGAGAATTCCATTTTTTGGCTAAGGAAAAGGATAGGAGAAGCTGACCAGTGGGATGGTTCAATTTGTGTTCAGTGATTAGATTTTGGAGGGCAGATCTTAGAGTTCTGTGTGGGGTGTATGACTGTAAGATGTTAGTGCTGGGCACTTAGTTGGTTTAAATATTAGCTTGTGGGCCATTGTGAGTTGGAGGTAGTCAAGGTAGTTGAGGAGTTCTAGCCAATTTAGAAGGTGGAGAGCAGTACAGTGGTGGGAGGAGTATTTGGATTTGGTGGCAAATTTTGAAATTTTGTTATAACAGATTTCCAGTTTGGAAGAGATAGAGAAAGATAGGCTGGTTAGTAGGGGAGCACCGTACAATAGTGATGGTAGTAAGTAGGTAGTGGCGAGCGTTTGTCTTGTAGAAGGAGAGAGAAAGTGGAAGTTTCTGTACAGCATACCATGTTTTTGATGTGTTTTCTTAATATTTTGTTAAATATGGGTATCGAATTTTAGGTGTTCATCTATAGTAACGCCAAAAGGTTTAGCAAAAGGAATGACTTCTATAATGGAGTTGGCATGGTTGATAATTGGGAAAAAAAATTTTCGAGAGGGAGGGATTTTGAGGGAGAGAATAGTATAATTTTGGATTTGTTGGCATTTAGAGAGAGGTGGTTTTGAAGCATCCAGTTCTCAGTGGTTGACCAGGCAGTTTGAGTTTTTGTTTGGAGGTCAGGGAGGTTAAAGATGGAGCAGACTAAAGTTGAGTCATCTGCAGATTGCACAATCTTAGTGTTAGGAATAGCTGCATGGAAGTCATTGATAAATATATTAAACAGCATTGGACAGAGTATGGATACCTGGGGTACCCCAGTGGGGGTAGGTAGGAAGGTTGAGGTGCCATTTCTCCAGTTCACAGCCTGAGATCTGTCAGACAGGTAGCTTTTGAACCAGGTTAGTGTGTTCTGAGAGAGATTAAGCTTAGCAAGATGTCTCAGGAGATGGGTATGGGAGACTGTGTCAAAAGCCTTGGAGAGGTCTAGAAGGACCGCGGATACAATTTCTCCAGAATCACAAGTGCGGTTTACTATGTCTAGGAAAGAGAGAAGAGCAGTTATTGTGCTAAGGCCAGGGCAGAAACCATGTTGTGTTGGGGTGATGAGTTGGTTATTGGTAAGGAAAGCCATGAGCTGGAGGTGGATGCATTTTTCAAGAATTTTTGAAATTGGGGAGAGAATGGCTATGGGTCGGAAGTTTGAGGTGTTATTATTTTTACCTCCTTTGTGGAGGGGTAGGATAAAGGTTGCACACCACAGTTTGGGGACGTAAGATTCCTGTATGGATCTACTGATGAGAATGCTAATGGGGATGGCAATTCCTTCTGCGGAAATTTTTAGAAAGAGTGAGGGGATAGTGTTAGGGGCATTGGAGCATGGCTTTAGTTTAGAGAGAAGTTTTTTATGTATGAGGTAGAGATGGATTTGAGATGAAATATGGGAGGAGTGTTAGGGATAGAAGGTTGAGTAGAAGCTAGGGAAGAGGGATTGAGTTGAGGGGATGGGTTGTAGTTTGGGAAGGTCTTGGTGAGTTCTGCTATAGAGTTGGTAAAGAAGGAGTTCAATAGAGTGCCTATTTCTGGGTCGGATTTACTGGTGTCAGGGCAAGGATTGTTTTTGGTACCTGGGTTCAGAAGAGAATCGATGGAGTTCCAGAATTGTCTGGGATTTTTGGAGTGGTTAGACTGGAGTTTAATATAGTATGATTTTTTGTCTTTTATAATTTGTTTTTTGGCTATGTTGTGGAGTTGTTTATATTTAAGAAGGGTGTCAGGTTGCTTATTGTGATGGTGAAGTTTCCAGGTCTTGTCTCTTTGTTGCATAAGTTTTTTACTATCTTTAGTTAGACATGGGGCTTGTCATTTAAATGACAGAACTATAATATTTACAAACAAAATAAAATATAGTCTGTTAGAGGAGATAAATGAGAGATAGCAAAGCTGTTAAAACTTCAAAAACTTGAAATAAAAGAAAATAAGCTGTAGTCTAGGGCCCATAATATATTTAAATAAAATCACTTTGTTACTATTACTATATATATTCTAAATACAGATGCTACACTTTCAGTCCATATAACAAGTCTTTCATAAGGAATCACCAATCCTTTGCTGAAAGCATCATTATATGGACATAACAAAATCACATGTCAAATGATGTCAACTCAAAATTATGAATGAAAATTCTTATGAGTCATCACTACAGTTTTCTTTATCAAATAAAGCATTAATGTAATGTTGTCATCTGGATCCTTAATTATGTGGCTTTCTAAGCACAACTGCCACCATAGTGCAGCACCCAGCAAATAATTTTTTTTTTAAATCTACGTCCCTTTACCATATTGTATAACCTGAAATGCCTGAAATTTGAAAAACAAAACAAATAAACAAAACAAACAAAAAAAAAAACACAGACTTAATGCTCTGCATTCTTACAGTAATGTAACAGTGTACTAGTTCACAAAAACTGAAGCAATAAAAAAAATTACTTCTAAAATCTATAATAAACTGTCTTTTACAAACAGATACCTTCATTATAATATAACCATTCCCCTAATCAGATATAGAAAATTGTAAAGGGGCAGATGGTTAGAATATCAATATGATTTCAGATGTCCAATTATTTGTAGAGGATTTCCAGATGGTATCTAATATGTTTTTAGTAAGGGGGTATCCAGAAACCTTAAGACATGCCATTATTGAAGATGTTATTGGAGATATATATACAAAATACCATCTATGCATGTTTGGGGACTGATGGTATTTTAAGTGGTAGAAATTATATTAACAATCCCAGTTCTAATTTTAAAAGAGTAATGGTTTTATGCTACAATAATGATACTAGCAAAATAAGGGATATTATTAAAATTTGATATTATAATGATATTTGTGGCATAAGTGATGTCAGCATTTGCACAGAAGAAAAATATGAAGGAGAAACTGGAAAGATGAGCTAATTATTGTATTCAGTTACATAAAAAATTGGAACATATGTGTGGTTTATTCACGCAATGTCAATTTATTCCTGAAGGTAACACTGTTGTTATTAACAATTCTGCAATAATATAAATATAAAAATTATACCATTTCAGTTGTTCAAGTTTATAATTTATTATTTGGTAGTTTGTAAGACATGCAATGTCTATGATGTTGAAAAAAACAAGAGGTGTTAAACAAAATATATATATATGAGCATTACTAAGACATCTTAAAGCATATTGAAAATATTGCATTATACAAACATTATTAAAATATTTAAATTTAAAGAAGTTTAATTTTTCTGTGTTAGAAGAGTTTCTAATAACCTTAGAGGTGGTCTGTGGGAACTGAAAACAGAGTATGGAGAGCTGATGTGGCAGCTTAAATGAAATTCCTGCACATACCCAAGTCTTAATGATGGTATAACTATCACCAGCATTTTAAAGCTACATAGATTTATATAAAAGTATGACATATATATTTAACATTTTGATAGTTTGGAGAGGTTGGTTCTTTTTGAATTATGTATCGTCATTAGTTTTCAATGGATATTTAATCAGAGGAGTTCTTTTGGTCTGCTTTTCTAATGAAGTCTGTTATCACTGTAGGAAGAAGTGCTTATTATTATTATAATAAATTCATGTGTTTTTAGCAGTTTGAAGTCTTCTGAAAGTCTTACGGTGATTTGTTGTGGTTATGTTCTTTAGTTTTCCTTCTAAAATTACATTTGGTCAGTAAGAATCTTGGAGCACTCCTTTTATCTAATCAGTATAGACTTTATGGATACATAGTCCTTGGTTAGTACCACTAGTTTGTTGGTTATTGATTGTGCTTCACTCTGTCATATGGTGATAGGAGGAAACTAGTTTGCTCGACACATCTATAACATGTTGCTGTTTGAATCTTTGTATATGACACTCTGAAATTCTATGATGTATTGCTGTCTGATAAATTATTTGATTGTTATAAATACAAATATGACACGGTTAAAAAAATAAAATTACGTTTGGTCTTGATGACATGACAACATCCACAATAATAAAACAATGAAATAAACCAAGCCACTAGTTTCATAAATGACAAAATCCTTGCATTAAAATTTCTTGCTCATAATAGGAATTATTCACAATATTTATATAACACCGTATCTGATAATAACCAAGAAAATGACAAGCATAGTAACAAAACTTCCAAAATTGAAACCCCATATAACAGCCCCCACTGACGTGAATAAAACTATTTATTTTGAATCAAACTATTTAATTAGTGATTTTGTTACAACTATGAAACTTCATCAGAATAAAGTAATTAATCAAACAACAACTTAACCCAAAGCAAGTCATGTGACATAATCATCCAATCAGAAGCATTCCCCTTCCTGTCCTCTGGTTCAACCCAAGTCCATCTAACCCCTCCCCTTCCTGTTCTCTGATCCAACCCAACAAGTTATATACCCACAACTAGATAATTACCAGGTCTGTACTGACTGCTCACCTTTTCCATCTCCCTCTACATGAGTCATTCCACCTTCTGCCTATTTTCTCTGAAACTTTTAATAATATCTTTATAGCAATTTACATCCTTCTCTCTTGCTTCTACTACTGACCTACCTCATTGACCCAATGAATATGATTCCAACATTCCTCTACATACCTTCTTTACTTCTACTTTATCTTTTCAACTATTATACTATCCAACTAACACCTGAAAATTCATCTCCAACATCCACTCACCCAAATGCTTTTACACAACTTTTTCACTCATTTGAAATCTCTTCTTTCATCTTTCCTATAAATACTCTCCTTCCCTAAATCAAAATACTTCCTTCCCCAACAAATTTTCCAAAAAGTAAAATAAAATACTATATCTACTACCCTTTTCTCTATAATGTAAACATCCTCTCTAAAATTATACTACTATCAGGTGATAATCACCCAAACCCAGGGCAAAATTCTCTCCCTCCTGTAAACAATTCAAGTGACCCTGTCACTGGACACTTTACTCGCCCCCCCCCCAAAAATACATCTTTTTACTCTATGAATATTAGAAGTGTACTAAATAAAGTTACTGAATTTCATGCCTGGATATCAACTCACTCCCCAGATATTATTACCATCACCAAAACATGGCTAAAACCTCTTAACTCTAATAAAGACTTTCTCCAGGATATAATATACTTTGACTTGACCATCAAAATAAAAAAGATGGTGCAGTAGCCATCATATACTCAAACCATCTTATACTCACATCACTAGATAAACCAATCCCATCCTTTCTACTTGCTGAACTCTAGAAAGCCACCCTTAAACTTAACAGTCATATTACTATTACTGTGGCAGCCATCTATATACCCCTGGTGACAACATTCACCTACTTGAACATATTCTATCCTGGCTTACTCAACGCATACATAATGAAATTATTCTCCTAGGGGAAGTCAATATAAACTGGCTATCCCTCAGCTCACTTAACTCCACCTTATGCATCAACTTGCACGGCTTTACTCAGCTTATCTCCACATCCACACATGCTAATAAATCTTGCAGCTTTGGCTCACTTATTGACTGGATCTTAGTCTCAAACCCACACAAATATCATAACCCTAAAATGTTGCCTGACTCCCGAAGTGACTAATCCCCAATAAAAGTTCTAAGATTCTCTCCACATTTCCCTAGACCACATAGTTACATCGAATGTCACAAGCTAGCAAGCTTCCACCCAGAAACTTTTAATACCCTCCTCTCCAAAATAAACTGGACTTCTCTGACCCATCTTCCTCTAGACAAAGCAGTACACATATTCAACTCAACCTTCCTAAATATTCTTAACTTACTGGCACACCTGTGCACAGTATGTGTCAAAGCTAATATATCACACTGGTTAACTAAAGCTATCCATACATTGATGAAGACAAGAGTTAGAATGTGGAAAACTTCGGTAAAAACTAAGCTACCCATTCACTTGCAAAAATATAAAAAACTCAGAAACCTTACTAAAAACATATCAACAAAGACAAAACAGATTTCTATAATGAACCACCTACTTCACAAAGATCAACTCCCAAGAAATTATGATACTCAATAAATGAAATACTACATCCTGGTAACCCCTCTTCTCCTAATCCCTGCCCAACAAATACACCCCAAGAAACAGCTTCTATCTTCAATTCCTAATTCATAGAATCCATTATTAAGATGAAAAGTTCTGCCTCCTCTACAAATCCACCTGAGCCTTCCTCTAGTCAGAATTCTATTAACATATTTTCCCTTAAACCAATACCTACCAGCTACATTAAATCTGTACTTTACAAACTAAAATTCTGTTCTACATCACTGATATCATACCTCCCTACTTTTTTCTGATACCAGCAGACTCTCTAGCTCTTCCAGTCTCTGTACTAATAAACCATTCTATCTCTGAATCAAAAGTTTCCTCTAGTTGGAAGGAATTCTATACTCTACCTATGCACAAAGGAGGTAACTCCATAGAAATCTCCAATTTTAGACCCATAGCCATCCTGTCACCTTTCTCAAAAATATTAGAAAAATGCGTGCACAAGCAAGTCATGGAACACTTACTTCAAAACAATCTGCTTACCCCCATACAACATGGCTTTCTTCCAAAACATAGCACCACTACTGCCCTACCATCCTTTATCAACACTATTTTGCTGGCCAGAGATAATAAACTAGTGTCATGCTTATTCCTTGATCTCTTTAAACTATTTGATACAATCACTCCTTTCTTCTGGACAAACTATTTAACCTTAAGTTCTCCACCTCTACCATTGTCCAGTTTGCTAGTTACCTCATAGATAGACTACAATCAGGAAAATGGCTCTCTGCTCTCTCCCTATCAAAATGGGTGTTCCCTAAGGATCTATTCTTGGTCCACTACTCTTCAATATCTTTGCTAATGTACTCTATACCTGCTGTCCTCAGTCATCCATCAACCAATATGCAGATGACTCTACAGCCCTCACCATTGCAGACACCCTCACTGACTTAAAATATGTTACTCAGAAATCCTTCAACTCTTTTGAAACCTGGCTTTCTAACAGCCAGAAAATTATGAATGCTAAAAAAAAACTCTTACTTTTTCTTCCCAAAAATCTAAACCACCTTAAATCCACTTTACTATCTATTCTTTAAATAAAACACCTATCATAGTTGAACCCAACACAAAACTTCTAGGGGTCATGATAGATGACCAACTGAAATTTGATTTGCATGTTAATAATTGTATTAAGAAAACTCATCAAAAACTCAATCTCTTATACAGAAATAAAAAGTTCCTATCCAATAAAGCTAATGTCTCCCTGTCTTATGCCTATCTCCTACCAAGTCTACTGTATAGCTCTCAGATCCTCACCAACCTCCAAACCTCTCTCCAAACTAAGCTAGAAACTACCTATAACAAAGTCACCAGATTTGCTGTGAATCAAAGCTATAGATCTCATCACTGTATCTCTTTAAAACACTTAAACTGTTTAGAATTACCCCAACAGCTTCTCTTCTCACAGCTTCAGATTAACCACTCTATCTTGTACCAACCATCCTTCTGGACAACTTTTCTCCTCTAATTTCCATCTACACTCCTTCTAATTTCCATCTACACTCTCGGAAGCTCAGACCAAGACGTACTACAAACCTATAAACCCATGAACAAAATTGGTCAAAACCTTTACAGCTACTTCCCTACCATTTCTTGGAACAAACTGCCATTGCAAATTTGATCACTTAAACAACTCAAAGAATTTAAATCAGCCACCAAAGACTACCTAAAGAGTTGGTGGTCATGCCACTGTATTTACCTTTCATAAACTGTCTCCTCTCCCTTTTTAATTTCTCCAAATATTTTGGGTTTCTAATACCATGATGGGAATGGACTCCATTCCTATGTCAAAGTATGATTAAAGTTCATGAAATTAGTATTGCTTCACTCTTTGATATCAGCTAAAAGTGCTCTTCTTGGCACCAGCAATGTGCCCAGTAAAGACTCCTTCTGTAATCCATATGGAGTTACATGTATTGGTAGCATATCTAAAATAAGATTTTAGACTCTTTTTTTATAAGACCCATTGCTCCTACTACTATTGGAACTATTTGGGTATCTTTCTTCCACATTGCTCTCATTTATGCTTGCAAATCCTGATATTTTATAACTTTGTGCCTCTCTGTACGCAGGACACTGTAGTCACTGGGTGTGGCTATTTCAATGATCAATGCTACTTTTGTCTTCTTTTCCTGGACCATTACTTCCAGTTTTCTAGCATCTATCTTTTGAACTGTTGGTAATGGATGATCCCATGTCATGTAGACTTCATCATGTCCTATGATGCTTTGTGGTTCATGTTTCCAGTGTTTTTCAGCTACTTCAATACCATAATGTTTGCACAATCCCCAGTGCAACAGTCTTGCCACATTATTATGCCTTTCAGTATACAGTCCTTCTGCCATTAGTATGTCACAACCAGCAATGAGGTGTGCGACTGTTTCCAATTCGGTTTTACAAAACCTACATTTGTCTGTTTTTCCCACATGTTCAATGGACTTTGTAAACCAGCATATACATAACCCACTATCTTGTGCTGTCAGTATTAACCTTTCATCTCTTGGTTTGAATTCACCTCTCCTGAACTATTCCTGCATTTTTTCCTTATCAACATGAGGTTCTTCCAGAAGTTTTTTATACTTGCAACTATATTTATGCATTTTCCACATTTCTTGCCTTCTCATCAGGTCCTTCACCTTATATTCTTTCTTTTGTTTTTTTGCACATTCATTTGCTGCCTGATTTTTATCTAGTTCTGGTTTGATTTCCATTCCTGCTTGACGTCAATATGCTTCTGCTAGGTTAAGCAAAGAAGTCATCTTAGATTTATTCTCCTCATATTTCAAAACTTTCAGTATGTTTGGGTCTTGTGAGGTCAGCAGATATGTGTAGGATCCCATGATTGCAGATCTATACATATAAATCAATTTCAAGGAGGCCCATCCCTCCTTCAGAACAGGGAATATATAATCTTGGTATGCACTGATTTTTATAGATCATTTGATGAGCGTGATGCATCCTCCTTGCTTTAATATCTAATCTATCCAACACATTTTTGGGACAATCAATCACTCCAAAACTGTATGTTAGGACAGGAAGAGCAAGTTGGTTTATAGCTTGGATTTTGTTCCTAGATGTCATTGCTGTTTTCAGGATTAATTTAAGTCTTCTAAAGTACTCCTTACTAAGTTTTTATTCACATTTGTTCATGTTTTATTGTCAATCCTTCATCAATTCCCAAGTATTTATGCACTCCCTCTTGCTCAAGTTCTTTTATATTACATTCTTGTCCCAAAACTATGTTTTCCTGGTGATGCAGTTTTCCTGCTTTAAAGGTTGTTTTTGCACATTTATCAAGGCCAAATTACATTCTAATATCATCTGAAAAAGTTTTGACAACCGGCAGCTGGGCTTTCAGTTCCCATCTGATGAACTATGCAGTTTTAAATCATCGACAAAGAGAATTCTATGTAGATCACTGTCTGCCCTCATTGATCTTGCTTTACTTATGTGTTAACTCTGTTGGTCATTTTATCCAGGTAATTTCCTGCCACTCAATCTTAAAAATATCTCTCCTGATATATTACCTGTATGATTCTCACTAACAGTAACTTCCTTGGCTGTACTTACAAACTTTGCATTCTGTTTCTGTACAAATCTTAAGTTAAATGTCAACTCTAACACTGTAAATAAGTTTTATGCTTTTACTGTTCCAACTTGAAAATGTTAATGCTTTGTTTATAATTTGTATTTTCATTTGATATTTCATTTTAATTTGTGGTGCTTTTCTCCTTGGGCCTCTGCTGAAAAGGGGCTATCAGCTCAGCTGGATAAACCTTGTCAACAAATGTAAAATAAAAATAAAATAAATACATTCCACAATGACAAACCATTATATATAAAAATCAAAATTAAAACATAATACAAATGTATTAAAAACACCAAAATGGCAAAAAACATGTAAAACTAATAATTACAGACCCAAAGGTTTTGTTTTTAATATGCAAATAGAAATCATACCATTCAAACCAGGAGCTATGCCTGCATTCATTCTAATTTGCTAAAATAATACATGACACTCTAAATACTGAACAATGGCACTGCCTTTAGGGTTAGTACTGGGTTTTTTAATCTCAAAAATAAGAACTTGTGGTTTGGAAAATCTTCCAAGTGTTTAGCTAGGGCATTACTGGCATTTCTCTTACCTGTATTGCAAATATGTTCTTAAATCCTTTCTTTAAAGTTCTAGCCATCTTCCCAATGTAGACACCTTTACAGTGTTGACAAAGGGCTGTATATGCAAGCCCTTTTGTTCCACTATTACATTGAAATTTTGGACAAATTAACATATCACCTACAATAGTCATACTTGCTTCTAAAATATGTTTACAATAGTTAGAGTTACCAGATTTTGATGTACCTTATCTCCTGGCTCCCATTAATTGGGTGGGTGGTCTGGTATGTTCCACTATAGTTTTCATTCAAGCACTTTTCCTTTTTATAAATTTCAGAGATGACCCAACTTTGTTACTGACCTCATTAAAATAACTAAATATGCCCCAATTTTTCTTAGTAACCTTTTTATGCCTCCATAGTTGGTACTGTAAGCTGTGATAAAGGCAGATGACAAATTAATATCACATTCACTTTTAGCCAATTCTATCTTATGGATTTGACCCAAACAGTGTGATATACATCCCAGATTCTCCATTTTCCACAACTTCCTTAATTATGTTACAAAGAAACTCTTCTGAATATCCTATTCTGAAAAACATACACTTAAGCCTATGACATTCATTAATAAAGTCCATAAATTCTGATACCATCCTCTCTGCTGTTCTAACCACTTGTCCTTTGACTACAGCACTCTTTTGATATAATGGATGATAACTACTGAAGTGTAACACCGAGTTAGAATAAGTAGGTTTTCTATAAATCAATGACACAAACTTTTTATTCACTACATCCTTCCTTAGTTCAATGTTCAGGTAGTATAAAACATGTGATGACATAAAAGATGTAAATTTGAAGAATGAGATGGTGCCATTAATATAATTTAAATATTATCTGTTTTCTCAAAACTATCAATCAAAACAATCCAAATATCATCAAGATACCTAGTATAAAAAATCCACGATTTAACAAAATCATAACCAAACACAGTCTTCTTCTCCCAAGTGGCCATAACTATAATGGCAAAGATGGGGGCACAGGCTGCACCCATTGCTTTCCCCTTCCCCAAAATATAAAAATGTATAAAATCTTGGGTCAAGACGATATCCATTAAAGTCAGCCATGGTTAACTCCATGTGGAACTAGCAAACCTAGGACAGTTTCTATAAAATAATCTACATATGTATTTATTAACACAGTCAGACCTGTAACATGCTGCCTATGCCAAGTGCTGAATTCTGAACTTAGGTTACTGAACTCCTCCTATGCATAACATCAGTTACTACTATTCACTCACATAAACATATGTGGGGCTGTCAGCATCCTTTCTGACACCCTGCTCCTTTTATCTTCTTCATCTCCTTCTTTCATTTACTATGGATTCTATACTCATACCTATTGAAATTAAAAGAGTAAGGCACCTTGCAAATGGCTACACATATGGTAATCTGGAATTCCTGAAGATAATATCCCTCATCTTGCCATTCACCTAACATGAGATATAAGCTAGATGCAGCAAAAAAATTTAGCACTAGTTGAATGAATAGTTACATCTCTTCATGTTGGTACTAGTGCAGTTCAACATACTGCAAAACCACAACATCAGAAAAGCAGAAAAATAATGCCAGAAACACAGAAAGGCAAAAAGTTAACTTTAAGGATTTTTTGCAGGGGGAAGTCTCCCTGCACCATCCAATGTGGAGAGCAAGTCTCCCAACCTGAAGTTATGTATATCAGCTCCATGGCTGCACCAACATGAGGAGGGAATCACTGTCAGGGCGTACTTAGGAGTCTCACCAGCAATGAGTCCCTATGGAAAAGAATGATCAATATAAGGTTCCTCTGAGTCTTTTTCTTCATGTACCTGGTGTTAAAGGCAGTTCACACTGACCACCTGTAGAGGAACCCTGCAACCTTCTAATCCAACTTTGCTCATTTGATTGCACTTACAACTCAGGTTAACAAAATAATTAACAGGAAAATCACCTTATATTGTGTAATGCCATCTTTCCTAACATTTCCAAAAATCAGTATATCACTGTCTGTTGACTCCCAAGCATAATGCTAAAAATTCACCATTGGAGGCTTTCCAAAAGCATCATTTTCTCCCACAGAACTATTTGATTCCCAAGCAAAATATATAAAACTCATTATTTTAGTCTGGTCAGAAGCATAAAAACTTCAACCTGTGGTATTTAAGAATATTCTCAGAAGAAGGAAATTGGACCTAACTTTTACTCTTCAGTTTGAACAATGCTGACCACTGCATTAATGATGTGTCACTGTCTATCCTTAGCATGATATCCATGATATGTAGGTGAACATTGGTTAACTCCTAAGGTCAAATTCCTAGAGAAACATAGAGACTAAATCTAGAAGCAAAAAGCATCAAACCAAATAACATGATTGTCAGATTCAGTAAAGAGAAACCTTATAATAGACCAAAGGCTAGGCCCTAACAAAGTGAAACTTTTCCTGCTATCACATTAGAATATTTACCTGTACCACCTAGGGCTGTTCTGGCAAGGTATTACCTGATTAGTCAGCCTTGATAAGATATCCTAGTCAAACACTTGTCCTGCTAACTATCCATATAAATTAGAGCTGCAGTTCTGGCAGTGGTTTTGCTAATTCCCTCTGCCCACCAGCAATACCATGCGCATCAAAGATAGCTTCTTGTTCATTCATACTGTTTAAATATTATTCTCCTGTTTCATCCAGCCTCGTATGAAAACTTCTCACAATGGCTTAAAATATCCTTCCTCTTTGCGGACATCTTACTGCATGAGTATCTGAAGTGCTCAGCTGGTGACTTGACATACTTAAGTACTATACTTGTAACTCTGGGAGATTTTTATTTACATCCCACTGCAAAAACATGGTCATTCTTTTAATTGCTTTAGGCGTAATGCAGTACTTCACCCTCTACTGAAAATCCCAAGAAAGCATACTTGTAAGCAACTAATTCATCATCTAACAGTTTACAGTCTAATCTTAGTCTCAGTCTTACAGAATGGCTTCCATCCCAGTGCTTTATATATTAACTATTTATATTGAAAATACAGCTGTGGGGAGTTTGGGTGGGCTCTTTGTACACTTATTCAAAGTCTTTGGCACTGTTCATTCAGGAGGCTTGGTACGCAGGTTAACTTAGTGGGGTTTATCTAGACCATATTGACAGTGGCTTATCTGGTATCTTTACAATATATCTAGTGTAGTCAGATGGGATGGCAAAACACCACTGCCTCAGTTATTCTTACATGGCTCACTTCTGTGTCCTCTTGTACTGATCACCTTTATGAATTTCATGATTTCCTTCACAACTCCAAATAATCCAGTCCACCGCCCTGAAACCTCTTTGTTTTTCATTACATTTTGAACTATACATGAAGTTACTACTGACTTACTGCCCATCTTTAGCCAGATATAAACCTGGACAGAAACTCTGTTCTGTACCTAAATTCTACAAATACTGCCAAAAAGGTCATGCTTCTCATCAGTAGTGTGTAGTGTTGCTGGTCTACTGGGCCAAGTCATTTTTAATGATAAGTCCCTTCTTAAACTGTTTGGCATAGTTAAGCTACCTGATGTAATCCTAGACCAAGGTTAAAGTTCATGCAGGACAGCCAAACAATGGCTGTGTACTATAGTTATGGCTCTACAGGTGTGTCTAACTACTTCTGCTGTGACATCCTGGCCTCGCATCCCACTGTATGAATAATGCATTCTCAGTAACATCAGCTTAAATCACTATATTGAACCAAAAAAAAAAACATAAAATAGTATAGTAGTTTGCCTCTTGTCATTCAACCAAAGCTTACTACTCGATTCCATTCAAATGAACCAATGACTAGAATACAAAAATACCTGAAACAGTTAATGACTATTCCATACCACCTAAGCATATGCCTTTTATTTTTAGTCATTGTTTGCATGACATGTGAATGAAAATTACAGATTACTTTTGTTAAATTTCTATGCAAAGTTTTTAAGCAACGATAGAAAAAAACACTTTTTGAAACAAGAAATAACAGTATTATCCATGGTGATATCACAGCTTCAGACACTTGTGGGAAAAGCACTTCCTCATATTTGACATTTAAAATGAACTTTAACTTCTTAATTCTGTATCTCTGATTTTACCTTGTGCGAATTTGTCTGTGTATATACATGCAGTTATCAAACACATCCACATGCACAGAAGCCTAAAAAAGTTTGATACTTGGAAAGATAAAGAAGCAAAATCAGATTTTAGTAAGTTGTTCTAAATGTCATCTTTGATGGAAAAATGTTGTATTATCTTTTGTATTATCCTTCTTACGCATTTCCTTTAAACTGCAGGCATAAATAAGCAAGCTTTCAGAGCTTCAAAGATCTTGTTTCTGAGAAACAAATGATCAAATAATGCATCTTACTTTTTTAATACAAAGTGCTAATATAGACAAGTAAGTCAGCCGTAAGCACTGTAATAAACAGAACCTAAGCAGTTCAAATACTATAATCCTGTGGGTGAATTATTCTTTTAGCCTCTTTTATCAAATCAAAGGTTGTTTAGAAGAGAGGCAACTTTAATCTTTTGCTGGTTGTCGGAGTTCATGATGTGAAGCAAGCATATTATATCCAATGTCATTCAATAAACACAGCATTAAGATGGCATGTAACTAAGTCACTCAGAATTAGTATGGACCACTGTATATATATGAGACACACAACAAATATTTGACTTCAAACAAATATTTAATTTAGAAAATTTCATTAAATATTTCTGTAGAGATATCATTTTTTTTCAAATGCATCCATACCCTATCATACGTTGCAAGGACACAATTAAAAACATTATCTCATACTAATTAGTGCTACATGATGCCAATATCCATCCACAAATACACCACAAAGATACGTTTTTTATAAGCAAGTTACTGTTACCATAAATCACATAATTCTTTTTATTACAGCATTTTTAACCCTGTCATTTTGTATAACACTATATCAAAACTCAGCACAGAAACGTGAGCAGCTGCATATCCGTTTCATATTTCCACACTGAGTCAGTGAGTGGGAATTGGGATGTAAAACAACTAAGCCAACAATTATTTATGATGTCTTCATTGAAACATATTTTGACATATACGAATATGAAAAAATAAAGATCTGATGTTACCAAATTTTCATTTTGTCCTCGTATATGGATTCGTATCAGATCCATCTGATTTGCCTCAGCTGTAACTAAGCTTGCAGCAACCAAAAAACTCTTGGACACCTCATCTTACCACAATGCACCTCCCCCTGTTACCTCAGATCTTTTTTGCTAAAACTGTCTCCAAAAGGAGAACGTGGAAAAAGAAAATACATGAAAAAAACCCTAAGGAGACCATTTCTAGAGTTTGAAGGAAATAACTCAAGCAATAAAATTGTGCTTTGCACTCTACCAGAAGCAAATGGTAGGGGGCTTGGAGGGTGGGGATGTGAGAAGAAATGAAAAACTGACAATACAGATGGAACAGTATGGTGAGTACATAACTTCTTTAACTGATATTCTCGGGGATTCATGAAGCTTGTGCCAGGTGCAAGCGTAGTGTCGGCATTCCAACACCAAATATGGCCAGCGAGCGACCCAGGTCTCAGCTGTTCGCACGTGCACTACCTGCGTACGCTACACCCGCACAGCTTCTGGGCCCTGTATACTAATAAACCCATGTGCAGCAGTATAGCATGCAAATGAAGGTATGTAGTGATCCAGGAAGTGGTGCAGGCATAGTGTAAGCATGCAGAAATGTAAACCGTAAAAAATGGTTTACATTTTTGCAAACATAAAATTAGAGACATGACAACCGACCAAACACATGTATTATATTGTTAATATATGCCAATGGCTAAATATATAGGCATTGGCATAAAAAAATGTACAAAATATAAAATTAACATTTAATATTTATATTCACACTATCGCAAAGTGGAAGTGCAGGGCAGTGGCGTACAAACGGGATTGCAAGGAAAATAGAAAAATATAGAATAAAACTGCAATGTGACACATATCATGATTACCCCATAATAGTGAATGGCAGGCATGCTATACCACACTATGGCTCAAGGGTTGCTAAGGGGCTGTGACAGTGTTATATGTGGTAGCTAGGAATTAGTAGGCAATGCCATGCAAATGAGAGGAGTAATAGTGAATCACAGATTCCCCGCTGGTGTAAGGATGCACCTCACAGCATAGCATTATAACACCGAGGTGTGCCCTTGAGATAAAGATGACATCAAGAGAGAGGTGTGTTACCTTTGCTGTAAGCACATTGGAGCATTGCTAATCTGGTTTCCCCTTAGATAAACAAAGCTGCAGGATAGGGGTGTGTTGAACTGGCTATAGCTTTGCTTAACTGACAGTACACAAGGTAACCGAGTATGCATGTGAACGGAGATAAAAAAGCGCTTAAACTCGGTAAACGGGTTTGCGCAGTGCACACTGGAGTTGAAACAGGAAGGATATAGGAAATAAATAAGGAAATGCTGCAGCCAGGAAATTGGAGTACAAATGACTTTAACACCTAGGAAACCTACAGTGGGTCATTGACAACAGCTAACAAGGCTGCAAGCATCTACCTGCAGAACAGGAAAGGGGAGGGGCTGTACTGCAAAGAAAACAGTAACGTGTCACAGCAGAACAAAGCAGATTTGAATTATATCAGCTACAAGACACATTTTGCAACACATGACTGGGTAGGGAAAGTACAAAACAAGAAAGATGGCAGGTGGAGGCATGCCTGATAATGGGAGGGGATCCTGGTATAAAAGTGAATTAAAGGGCAACAGATTAATCAAGGCAGGCAAGCACAACTCCACACTAAATGCCCCACACTTGCAGTACTCACTGCAAAACCCATAATTAAGATACTCTGCAGCTGGAATTGCTCATACACACCCAATGACATCAGCAACATCCATAGAACAATAGTATAAAGTGTGAAAGCACCTCACACACACTTGTGTATTCCCATACACTCTGCACCATTGGTGTATACAGACGGGGAAATTTTAATATGTACATGTTAAGGGCTGCTATAGCTTTGATCCACCAGCATGTATTGGAGACTGAAGGTGGTGTGGAGGATGATGCTCACAGCCACCCCAGGCACCAGAGGAATTGAAGAGTGTTCAGACCCAGGGTAACCTACCAGGGGCTACATGATCTGGAGATAGTAGAGCATTACAGCATGGACAGGGACACCCTACAGCAACTTGTGAAGCTGTGCCGGCCATGCCTCAGAGCCAGAACAAACAGAGAGGAATCCATCCCAGTGGATATGAAGGTATGGATAAGCCTGAGAATACTAGCTACAGGCACCTTTCAAAGGCCAACTGGGGATATCATGGGGATCTCACAGGCGTCAGCATCCAGGGTCCTTCACCAGTTCCTGGATGCCATGTTACCACAAGCCAATGAGCACATATACTTCCCTGGAATGCAGGAGGGGTTGGCCAGCAATATGCATCTCTTCCACTGTGTGGCAGAATACCTGAAGGTACTGGGTGCAATAGACTGCACGCTCATACACATCAAGTCACCACTCGGTGAGCAGGGCAGGTGCTACATAAACTGCAAGGGATACCCCTCCATCAACTGCCAGGTCATGTGCAATGCCCAGGGCATTATCATGGATGTGTGTGCTGCAGCCCAGGAAGCTATCATGACTCCCATATATGGCATGCTTCACAGCTGTATCATGTATTTGCCAGGGGGGGCATCCCATATGGCCACCTGGTGGGGGATGCTGGCTATGCACTGGAACCGTGGATGATGACTCCCATCAGAAATGCACACACACCCATGCAAGAAAGCCATAATGAGGCACATGCACAAACCAGAATCATCATAGAGCATGTGTTTGGGATGCTTAAATCACGGTTCCATTGCTTGGACATATCTGGTGGAGCCTTGCAGTACTCTCCAGGCATGTGTGCCCACATTTTCATAGTATGTCCCATGCTGCACAATATGATCCGGTGGAAACAGCTGCAGCAGGGACAGAATGGTGAAGGACCTCTCAACCCACCACCATTGCCAAGGGCCCCGCAGGCACAGAGGTACTTAGACCACGAACACCCTGAGCCAGCCCCAGTAGGCAGATGGAGGCGTGCCCAGTATGCCCATGCCTTGGCAAGGAGGGAATGTATAGCAGACACACTGACAGTGTAGGCACCTAAGGACTGACTCCTTTCTCCAACTGCACACACAGTAGAAATGGATGGCACACACAAAACTAACTGTAAACTGCCATGTATAGGCAGTCTACTGTGTGCATCCAACATAGGCAGCCCTCAAGTATTGCAGACACAACTGCTATTGGCATAAGGTAAGTCAACACCTGAACAGTAAATTAAGCTATCAGCATGTGTTGATACTGTATGTATAGGTTGATAGGTACATAGGTAGGTACTTGGATAACTGTCCAAGGGCATTTATAAGGCTAGACAAAATGTGTCAGCTTTTGCCACCCCATTGATTCATTAACTGTCCCTCTGTGGTACAGAGCCAATGGCGTGATCCATGGGGTGTATCTATTGTTCCCCATCCACTCTTCAAGGTTTCTCTTGAAGAGTGTTAGTGAGGGGCTCTGTATAATGTAATTAGGGATGTAGTTCCAAAGCATGGGGAGTTTCTGTGACAGGAATCTGTCCCTCCAGCATCTTCTAGTTATTGTTGTGGCAAGGTTTACCTCACTACAGTGTGTGGCTCACTGTGACATGGATTCCCATAGGTGGAGCATATCCATTAAGCCTGCATTGGACATGGCTTTGTTGGCCAGCAGAGATCGTCTCTGAGTAAACGAGATGCCACTGTGTAAAGCAGGAGTCTATTCAGTCTGGCTGCATAGGACATATGTTTGAGGGCAGTAATCCTCTTGGCGAGGTATGTTCATGGACCTTCCAGCCGTCGGAAGTGTCTTCTGTGGTACATCCCAAATGGGTTATTATACTCTATGAAGGGACTGATGAATGATGGGTAAATGGGGAACTATAACCTCAGTATGTCTAGATGCGAACCCTTTAGTAATCAGATGGCCTACATAGAAGAATGTCATAATTACTTTGGAAATATTATTGTCAAAGGAGAGATCACTATCTACCTTAGCCCCCAGATACCCTATTACCTCATCTGTATTAAAGTGGCTGCAACTTATGTGTTAATATGTGGGTGTTTAGTTTTTTCAAAATGGAATGACCATGCAGTTTGTGGCACTTAGCTGGAGTCCGTGACTTTGACACCCTGTGTCGGTATCTGTGAGGCCCCTTGAAGGATGTCTGTGTCAGCTGGACTGTCAATTATGGCTCCCAGTTTGCTGTCATTGCCAAACATGGTCTGCCATAGTCCACCTGTGTTTGCCTGTACCTCTGAGAAGTATATGCCAAACAGTAGGGGTCCCAGGACTGAGTCCTGTGGGACACCAGTTGTGACTGGTTAAGACTTGGACCTGGAGGCTGCTAGTCTTACCATGTGGGTTCTGTGTGTAAACCTGTTGGCAACCCATCCTCTGATGTATGGGTTTATGTACAGGCTGGTGAGGTTATCAATAATATCTGAGTGGGGAATGGTATCAAAAGCCTTGGCAAGGTCCAGGTAGTATGTGTGAACCACCTCTCCCCTCATCTAATGTCTTGGTGACTGTCTGTAAGATGTCAAACAGGTTCAGTAGGCATGATCTGCAGTCAACCAAGCTGACCTGAGTTGGGTCAAGTGTTTGGAGGTTACCAATGTCTGTCAATGAGTGCCCTGAGGATGCGCTCCACAGCTTTGCAGACCCGGCTAGTCAAGCTTAGTTACCATGGTCAGTTGTGTTTCCACCTTGGTGGAGTGGAATAACCGTTGCTATGCACCATTATATGGGCATGTAGCCTGTGTAGAGGCTGAGGTTGAAAACCTTAATTAGGTGGGGGGTTAGTTTGTCTTGTAGTGTTTGCAAGACGCAGTCTGGGACACCATCTGCCTCCATTGATGCTGTGTTTTGCCATCTGAGAGGGCCATTTCCACCTGTGTGTCTCTGATACCTGGGATACTGTACTTTCTGGGTATCGTTGTGGGCTCTTTAGGGGGTGAAGTTTGCACTGAATGTATCTGCAAGGATGTTGGTGATATCAGTAGGGTCAGTATATTTTGTGCTATATTGCACCAACACAGTACAAATCTTTGTGTTACCACTTAGATCCTTGACATAGCCAAAGAAAGCCTTCGAATCCCTGCCTATTTTCCTGTAGACATTAGCCTTGGATGATTTCATGAGGAACCTATGTTTCTTACTAATATTGGTCATGGATATCTGCCCTTCTTGGGTTTTGCTGTTTTTCTGGACTGCTGTCCTACTTCTGTTGTATAGCCTGTTTATTACAGGTGTCTACCAGACTGGTGTCCTTGTCAAGGAGGAGCGAGTCTTGTTTTACCAGTGATGAAATGATCCATACATCCTTGTAGGTGCTTATTTGTAAATCTTTCTGTATCTTGAGCAGGGTTTTCCCTTAGCGTGGGGGCTGTGAAACCTCCCATCTCTGTCTTTAGCAGTGTGAATTTAGCTGTAGGAAAGGTATTCACTGTGGTTTCCTTGGGTGGGGGAGATGGTTGGGTGTGAAAATCATCAGTGAATAGTCCATGGTCAGATCTAAGTAGTGACCAGTTTACCTCTGCTGTGGTGCATCTGTCGCCCATGTTGGTGATTACCACTTCTAGTATGTTTCCACCTCTCATTAGGGAGTTTACCATCTGGCAAAGGGCATATGAGGTGATAAATTCCAGGAAGCTCTGGGCCTGGAAGTGAGTACTCAAGTAAGTTTCCCAGTTACTGGTAGGGTAGTTGACATCGACCAATACAAGGGTGTTCGGTAGGACTGTCATTTTTTCCACTGTCTCCAGGTAGGAGGAGTGATGTTCCTGGGTCATGGAGGGTGATCTGTAGCAGGCCACAGTTTGCATTGCAGTTGTGGCTGATGTTAGCTGCATATGGATGATTTCAGAGGTATCATGTTACCCCACTAACCTGGAGGTGTAGATATCCCTGATGAATATGGATACACCCCCTCCATATCTGTGTCAGTCCATGTTCTGTGGCTGAAATGTGTAGTATGGGTTGTAGTCCAGTACTGCTGGTGTGCTCTCAGGAGCCTTAAAACAGGTCTCAGTTACTGCACAGATGTTGATGTCCATACGGAGGAGTGCTGTGAGTGCGTGCATTTTGTGATCACAACCCCTGGTGTTGAGTAGCATAACCCTCATTGAGTCTGCTATTGTGCTGTTTACAGAGCTGGTAATCACCTTTGAGACTCTCCTAAAAAAGGCACCATAGGGGTGCCAATAGCCTTGGACAGTATTCCAAAGCCTAAGGCTGACACATGCAAGCTGGTATGGTATTGTTGCATGCATGTTTCCCATATGTGCCTGTTTCTCATCTTTCCTGTAGGTAACCTACTGGTAAGCAATAGAAAGCCTTAAACTTATACAAGTCTTCTAGCTTCCAAGATAGGCTTTTGGAGTGATTAAGTATCAGTGTTCTGTATGTTCTTGCTGTACTTAACTGTTTCCTGACTCCATGGTGATTTTTCAATGTATATTGTGATCTGAAAGCTCTGTTTATTCACATATTATGTCTGTGATGGCCTCCACTTTAGAGGTTCACAGATAGGTAGTAGGCTATCTGCCCAAGGGCATTAAGAAGCACAGCTACACTGTGTTGGCTTTCTCCACACCACTGATGAAGTAACTAAGCCTCTGTCAAGCATAACCAATGAAGTGATTCCAGGCAGAGTTACCAGAAGCTGTTGAAGACTGGGGTGGCGGAGGGTGATAGGGGCACTTAGTGATCTAAAGAGGGCATGTTAACGTGAAAAATCAACAACATTCAATTGCCCCAACAGGTCTTGCAGCTATAAAACTGGAAGGGCTCCCCCACCCCCTGGCTGTATGGTTCTGGGACACATGTTCCAAGGGGTGTATATTCTGTTACCCATTCACACATCAAGGTTACTCATGAAGTGTGTCAGTGAGGGGCTATGCCTAATGTAGTTAGGAATTTAGTTTATAGTCTCTCATTTCATTTGTTATGTTTTTATTCAAGAGTAAGTGAAGCTCAGTGGGTTTGGGCACCTCCGCCCTTTGCTTAGCCTAGCTTACATATAGAAATCATCAAATAGGAAATAGGCAGAAGCAACGCTAATATCAATAGTGTAATGGTTACAGCATTTGCATAGTATTTGTGCATTCCTGGTTCAAATCCCACTAAAAGCAGAGATGTTTTTCATGTTAAAAAGTTTACCTTAACCACAGCTTGCATATCTAGGTAGTATTCTTCAGTATAATAAACATTTGAAACACTCATATAAACCCATGTGTGCCGGAGAGTAAAGTCAACAGATATTGTAATATTATGTAAGCACACAGTGAGATGTTACTTCACTGAAATGTATATATCCTGAGTAGTTAGCAGATGTGGCCATGTTTGCATGCACAGGTTATAAGTTTTAAAGTTTGTTTAACTGTGTTTACCTGCTGCTTTAATGTCACACAAACACTTTTAAACATGCTTACAAATGCTTAAATGAGCCTTATTCTGGAGTAAAACACATTTTAAAGCATCACAGGTGTTGAAGCCTGGACCATGCATACCACAGTCATAGGACTTACCACAAAGCCATCTGAGCTGCATACATGTTTCATGGTCTTTAGACTACACCTTATACTATAGGCATTCCACAGTACTGACCACAAATGTGACAGTCACTTTGTGTACATATGTACAGTACAGTGTAATGTACTGTAGTTTGTGAATCAACATATACAAGTCTACATATGTATTACTGTTACAAATTAATACTAAATATATATATATATATATATATATATATATATATATATATATATATATATATGTCAGTGATGTCTGCACATAGAAATATATATATGTGTATATATATATATATATATATATATATATATATATATATATATATATATATACATATACAGTTACATCTATAGCCATATATATAAATATCTATGAACACACTTTGTGACACAGAAGCAATCCAAAGGAATTGAAGTGTACACAAAACGCATGCAGCTCTGCTATTATAACTATTAATATTAACTTAATTCACCATAGAAGGCATGGTTGTTGTGTATGTGGAGATTGGGGTGGGGGGAGGAAAGATGGGTAATGAAATTATGCATCAAGGAGAGCCTGGGTTGGATGTTCAATAAGTGAACTGGAGGAGTATACATGCAGTATGGGGACAATATAAAAAAGAAACAAAACAGGAACCATTCTCACCCATAATACACCCTGTCAGGTCACATTGCAACACTTAATTCCACAAACATATGAACATTAACATGTATCATACATATGTACACCAACTGACTGTCACATTTGTTTTCAGTAGTGAGGAATGCCCGTAGTAAAATGTATATTATAAACACCATAACATTTGTACATATCTTAGATGCCTTAGTGGTAAAGTCAGTGACTGTGGTGTTCATGGTCCTGGGTGCAAGGGCTGTTAATTTATTTTGAGGGTCAGAATAAGGGCTGTCAGATGCAGGTTGATTAAAGAACTTTTAAGCAGTTGTAAGCAGTTTTGCGTGGATTTGCACAATGGTAAGCGGCACTTAAACATGGTTAAACTGATAAGCACTTCACAGGTTTAACGTTTGCTTAATGTCATGCAGACCACCGGCAAACCTGCTTACAACCACTTAAACGTATGTTAATCACACTTTCCCTACCAGTGCCTGTTCTGAGAGGTAAAATAATAATCACTTCCAAGATTAGAACCTGCAACCATATACACCATCCTCAGAGTAACCTACCACTAAGCTACCTGAAATGTACATATGCCAGTTGTGTATTCAGACAGGTTAAAACACAAAAGGGAGGATTGTGTGGAAATAGGACAAACTGCCATGTACCCAATGAAAGGTGTATGCTCTATATATATATATATATATATATATATATATATATATATATATATATATATATATATATATATATATATATATATTTATATATATATATATATATATATATATATATATATATATATATATATATATAGAGAGAGAGAGAGAGAGAGATACATAGATACATGTCGATATATAGAGATATACATATATATGTAGATATATAGATAGGTTAAAAACATGTACACATCTATGGAGGTACATATAAACGTATGCAATAATATATATTATATATCTATATCTATATACATATATATATATAAATATAAATATATATATATATATATATATATATATATATATATATATATATATATACATACATACATACATGTGTGTATACAGCATCTGAAGTGTTCAAATCTGAGTATCACATGGACCATAGCAATCACACATTCTGCCACCCCCAAACAATATGAACATAACATATGAAGAGTATATGCCAATACACTATTACAAATATGTTCTATGGGCATGAGCTAAATAGGGTTAGTCACCAACACAACTACAATGACTGCAAATATCCATAACAGAAATACACAGACATCTTTCATTTAGCAAAACTTTATTACATTCCGATGTATTGCCAAAAGGATTCAAGGACTAACAATACCTGTATGCTATACAGGAAGCATTTAACAGTGCCTTAATGAATCAGCCTGCAATTACCATAGTATTAGTCCACTAAGGGATAGGTGTTCACACAGGGAAAGAACCCGCACACACATATAGAGTATGTATAAAAGTAGTTCCTACACACCTGCATCTGCTATGTACACCCACCAACATCTCCCCCACACCCAAACTAATTACAACAATACATACTGTCATACCCTAACCAATTATTCACCCACTGTACGATATCTGCTGAAACCTTTACATACCTGGATAGAGACACACTAAAATGGCCCTATATGAAATAGTTGCTGCTATACAATGGAACAGCTGCTGATGTTACAGGGTTTGTTTGAACTAATCCTGTTTCAGAGGGTTGAAAAGTAACTACACCAGAAAGTGTTACCAATTACTGATTATCAGCACAGTATGATACACATTTACACTAAACTAAAGATGTCTGGTGAGCACACTGTAAACCTCCTAACATTATATGCATAGCCATAGAGCCTTGAGCTGGTCAAACATCCTGGCCAGACTAAAACATATGCAGAAGTATTAGGTACAGACAAACCCTGCACAAGTAACAATTTTCAGAAATATAACAGCAGTACTCACATTTAGACCAAATATTCTAGGCATTACACACAATATATTTTGGTTTGTCTTCATACAGCTGTTGCAATAGATTTCAAACAACACTTCCAGACTGTCTTCCTCACAAGTAAGTCAAAGGGACAATACCCAAGTGGAGCACTCAATTATACTCCACTGTTGCCATGGTATTGGCTAAGGGAGTAGCTGCACAGATGATGTGCATGTAATTAACTACTTTGGAACACCAATTGATGATCAAGATAGCACGTTACTGATCTCTAACTATAAAATGATGCCTTGTCACACATTCAAACCATCTGTATCTATCTGCAGAACAGTACAAAATACCCAACAGAAGATTGAAACACAAACCGAAAATGATTAATATACCAGTCAATAACACCTCCAATTACAAAGAAGGTATGTATAACATTTAGTATGTCTGTGTATGTAGTACCTGTTCCATACTAATTACAGTGTAATCAATGCATATAGTGGAAATAGCTATCTTGTAGTGATGTATTGTTGAGTAGTAGTAATGCTTGTAGTATTCTATGTGTTTACTGCTGTAGGTCACAAGGCAAACTCCTCATACACCACAAGGTATGATATATATGGGCTTGGAATTCACCAATTCTTTTCCAGCCACTGTCAGTGTCAGGGCTGGTCCAACAAGTATGTGCTAAATTGTAACAGTAGACATATGTATGGGTGTATTAGTGAGATGAAAATGTCAAAGGTGGGCTTACTGTGCAAATATGATTTGCATTGTGGGATATTGTGCCAATAAATGTGTAATGTACAGTATTTTAGGCAGATCTGTATTCCATTTTACATAGCATTTCTATTATGTTATGCACACATTAGTTATGTCTATTGGAAATTGCAATACTCAATAACAGGATACATATGACTTGTATTCATCTGACAGTTTAGCAGCATGACAGCAAAGAAAATTGGAAGAGCTAGGTAACTATCCATGCACATAAGTCATGTAATATCCACCTCACTAGTATTGTTTGCAAGCAATAACAGTGCATGTGTATATGTTATGCAACTGTGTAGTGACCCTTGTTACAGGGCTGGCCCAAATGTCTATGTGCACACCTTCATAGAGTGGATAATGAGAGTAGAGACACACTGGTTGAACTTTCAGGTTTGTGTAGCCTAACCTCTCATTGCCAACCTAACAGCCACTTGCAAATACTGTATGTAAGGTTGTGCACAGTACTGGTAATGAAACAGGTTGCATATCATCTTTAACTCCATTGTAACATCTGCAGTAGGAGTGTAAGATGTAGGAGACCGCTGCCCATGTGTGATAGCTGCTTCATAGATGATGGCTTACACTATCTGATTATATCCTGATCATGTTGATAGTGGCAGCAGAGTCTATTGATACTTGACTCTGTTTGGGGAGTGGGTGTCTGTACCCAACAGAGCTCATGGTTCTGGTGGGTATGTGAGTATATACCCAGAAAAGGATACAGACCTGTTGACACTTGCATCATCTGTAATCAACTGTCAGGATGTGATGTGCTCCTCAGAGGAGGATTGCTGCTAAAGGTAGCTACTATGTTTCTGTAATAGCCAGTGTTGTCACATCCATAACACCAATAATTACTTGTGAGCATCACTGTCTAAAACATCTTCTTAAGCAATAAGTAAACTAAATACAGTACCTGGGACTTGTAGTACTGAATGCTCATACAGGCATGTCCACTAATCAGTTACTGGTGTTTAGTAATGTCAGCTTTGTGTATGTGGCCATCCTGGGGGAATGTAATCTCTATGCCATGTACTCTGCCAAACCCACCTAACATCAGACCCCACACATTGTCTGGGATGCAACTACAGGGGTAAGCTGGAAGGCAGTCCAGTCTACAGCCATGACTGGACTGGACAGTCATGAGGTGTAGGTTAACACATGCATCTCATCACCACAACCAACACATACCCTTACCAGAACACAGTAAGGACACCCACACATACTACCAGAAATCACACACATTCACAGAGGCTTCTAAGTATATGGCCAAGCGAGAAACCTCCCAAGCTGGAATAGACAGACAACAAAATACAATAACTGTATGACATAGTTTGCGTAATTGTGCCACACCTCAAAACACGTGGCCAGAAACATGCCCAGCAGTACTCATTTGTGAATGCAAACTCTAGCACTATGTTACACACCAAGCTATACGAGGGAAAACATACTGTCAGCTGCCTGTCTGCCATGATTAGCCACATACCCATACACTCAGACCACCTTTTGAACTATATACATAGCTCTGGCGTATTCCATGTTGTTGTGCAGGACCTGTGATGCAGTAGCTTGGACTGCATCGAAACACACATGTAGGAACCGTCAGGTCTTGTAGCCCATGCAGGTATGTCCCAAGGCCTGGGTAGCATTCTGCCATTGGCCAGAATGATACTGCAGTACAGGGACAAAAGGATTGTATTCCACAATTGTCTAATGCACTGGTGTAATTCAAAGGGTATCCAGTATCTCTCTGTCTGGGATAACATGGTTGACAGACCATGATGCTTTGCCAGACAGGGCCTGCACCTGTCACCCCTGGGAATCTGGATACTGGCTGGGGCTCATGCTTCCCCTATAGTGCCTTCATCATGCAAAGTTCCAGTGAAATTCCACTGCTGTAACAGGGACAGCCAAGCAACAAACTGTGGGTCTCGCTACTCAATGATACATTTCAGAAACTCAATATGGACTCACTTACGTCAATCCTTAACATGGAGAACATATCTGTGCAGTGGCTGAGACATGTTTCAATGCTCCAGAGAGCACACCTGCATGACCATGTTATAACACATACCTCACCTCTTGGCCATTATCCTTTATTGGAACACACGGGCTGCAGGTGTGTCCATATTCCTGAAGGAAATGTACACCCCCACGCTAGTTGCACTTGCATAACATCAGATGTAGTATGCTGAGCAACTACCTTTGTGCCAAAGTGGAATCCAAATTGCACCTTGCAACAGATCACCCACCATGCCTCCGAATTCCCAACTGTCATATTATGCTGTAATGGGAAATATTAGGTTTGAGACAAAAAACATAATAATGGCTACTCTCAGCTATCCCATTATGCACTGGAAAGACTCATGTACCAACACCTGTGCTCAATGCATGCTGGATTTCATCAACCCTAATGACCTGGATCACCATAGTCACACACACAGGGCTAACAGTATGCTACACATAGTCAGTCTCCAAAGCCAATGTTATGCTTCTTAAGAGCAAAGTGGTGACTGTCATGGCACCCATGCAGATGGACAATGCATGTGCAAATGCTGAATCCTACACAAATGCACTTTAAGCACTCACATAAATGCAGTGATTGCGCTATTGAAACAGAACCAAGATTCAACCAAACACAAATAGGAAGGCAAACTGGTGGTACTCTGCCTTAAAGTGTACCACAGAAGGTAGTAACTGTTGTAAGAGTGAACACACATGAGTGGGGGTAATCCATGGTCAGCCTCAGTAAGATGCAGATACACCATATACAACCACACAAAGCTACTGTGAAACTAATCAGTCACATATTATGAGGCCAACCACAGAGCATTCTATAGCTGTGTCATGAATCATAATGGCAACAACAAGACCTGTCATGCTTCACAGCACTATGGCATGAGAAGTACTGCACCTACAGAAATAGCACCTGTTCATCCAGATAGGGTCTTGGATAACCTAAACCCACTCTCACATCCCCCCCAACAGGTACACTTATTTATATATCCATGCACACTACAGAGTTCCTGTAATAACAACTATGCAGGTACAAGCTGCACTCTCTAAAGCCATACATACAGCTTGCATGGGACCTGTCAACATCCCAGGGTGTATCCTACACAAATGTCAGAACAATTTGCTCTCCACATACACATCATGTTCAATCATAGCATCATGTCAGGCTGTGTACACACTGAATGGTGCACAGCAATAGTTATCACATGCCACAAAGTGGGAGACACCACTAATAATGGGAAATAGTGCACTACTACCCTGCTGAGTCTGGTCTGTAAGGCCATGAACCATGATCAACTTATTTGATGTAGTCAGTACAGATGTAGATGACAGTAAAGTTGATTCCACAGCATATCATGACCTTGCCAGGTCTTAGGACACCATCACCCATACTGTGGTTCTAAGTACACTCCGTAAACTAGGTGTATATTCCTATGTCACAGGCATGGTTGGCAACTTGACTTCTGGCAGAACCAATACTACAGAAGGTGTCTGACTAACACACACACATCAAATCAGTGCCAGACAGATTAATACAGGGCTCATTCCTGGTACTCCCCCTCTTTGTTATCTATACCACACAGACTAACACAGAAGGCATCTGCCTATTAAAGTTTGCAAATGACTAGGAACTAGGAACAATAGTTGACTCAATGAGTGCTGCGGGCAACATACAGAAGGGCCTTTGTGGGTTAGATGTGTGGTGTGTGACATATGGCCACAATCTTACAGCTAAGTATTGCATTTTCATCCCCTATGTTACAAACCCTGTACCCATGAACTACCACCTAGGCAGTGGTCAACATAATGGAAATTGTGTGTATATGGGATGCAGATGGACAGTAGTCTATCCTTTGATAGTTAATTCACCACACCAGTCAGGTAGTCGTAAGTGGCACCCCTAATCATGACAGGGTGCCATCCATGAATATAGAGATCATTGTTCAGCCATACTCAACACTCAAGTGACCCATAAAAGATCACATCATTTCTTTAAGGGTTATTGGTCATGTTTAGATGGCCTACACTGGCCATCCCAATCCCCAGCTCCACTATGTAGCATGATGCCTACCCTGAATAAAGACATGTCCAACACAGAGATGTTAGACATGCTACACTTACACATCCTGATTTCAAATAAACACATACTTCATGGACATCCACCTTTCTAGTACAAGGATCACAACATGACTGACAGATCCCTATCCCATACACTTTACATACTCTTGCCATACTATGCATCCCTGTCCAGCAAAGCTGCACATTGCCCCTCTTTGAGACATGGTGATTGGCAAATATATCAGTAATCCTGTGGATCAGTTCTGTGGCACTGCTTGAACTGGCCACTGAAACTTAACTGTCTGTTGGCTACAGCTAGGTAACCTTTCAGCCTAGGCTCATAAATGGCCCAGGGCATATAGCCTATTAGTTCACTATGACCATACATGCTATAGTTGATATCCAACCCTGCAAATACCATCAAGCTAACCATTGCCCCATGTATTTCACATGTGCAACACAGGTAGTACATGGCAGGATGCTAAACAGCTGTATAGTGCAATGTAGATGTATATGGCAAAACACATACATGTAAAACTTTCCATGAGCAAGTCTGCAGGGTCACAGGTCATGTCCCTTAAGGCTGTATATGACTAAATATGTGACATATACACAGCATTAAGGTCTATTGCATCAATGTGAACACATCCAGGCATGTGCTGATAGTTAAAGACACCAATACAGGCAAACAGACATGCCCACATCAAGACCACATCCACATGGAGTATGAGCAATGTCATCACTTGACACACACATATATGGTGATAACATCAAATCACCAGTATGTGTCAAATGTGTTTGAGTTAAACATGTCAGAGGTGTTAGTGTCATGAAGATTTGCAAAGACATATTTGTAATCTTAATAAATGTGATACACACGTATGTTCAGCTGTACTTCTGTACTTCTCTGTGAGTTACTGTGACCTGTCTCCATCATTACGTCTTCAAGGTATGCCACATTCCAGGCTACCACCATACACCTGCTTGGAGGATGAGGTCCTCATTCTATATCTCCTCGACAACCATGTAACACTCTTCAGCCATGTGCCACAGGATACACAGCAGCAGGATGCCCAGTGGGAGGAACTGCGCAGGAGGGTAAATGGTGTTGGCGGCCACAATCACACCTATCAGCAGGTGTGCTGACACTGCACTGACATCATTAGACGGGTGAAACAGCATGCAAATGCAATTACCAGGGAACAAGGTGCAACAGGTGGGGGCCACTCACCCAGCCCCCACTCACACGTACCGAGGAGCTACTGGCCAACTATTGGGCACCTGCAGAACTTCATCCACAAGCTTTAGCTTGTATTGTGGAGGTGGGTGTCTCAGAACCACTGAGCCTGGAGTTGCCTAGTAAGTCACTACTGCTCATATAACACAACTATATTTCATATAGTTACGTGTTACTGTACAATATATAATGTAACATCATATGCAAGGCATGTATGCACACATGCCACATACTATAGTTTGCTACTCTATGTATGCACAGATGTGCGTACTCCATAGTATAGTCTATTGTACTGGCTTATGTGCTAACATGCACATTGTACCCTCTAGCTATCACACAGGTGTGGATAATGATCTTACTGCTGTGACACTCCTATTTAGTTACCTCTGCCATTTCTCAGTGACAGCAGCCTGTTGCAGGTGAGATTGTTATTATTTATCAGGCTTGATAATGCACAGATCATATTAATTGCATGCTATCTGTAATGTGGCCATTTGACACACGTACAGATAATGGATGGTGGCCCTGTTAATATATACAGGTCAGACCTGCAATGCATCACAGTGGGTTCCCCATGTGGAATAATTGAAGACTAAAATACGTACACTAAACCTTACAGACTATCATTGCCAGATGCGTGGACAGCAGTGAACACAATGGTGGAGGTGTGGTTCACTGTAGGGACATGTACTACAGATCAGCATTACACATGGCTGACTTTTTCGAAACAGTCACCAAGGCCATTGACGAGGGAAAGGGAGTCCATACAGCCTACCTAGACCTGGCGAAGGCTTTCGATACAATACCCCACTCAGGTATCATTGAAAAACTCATCAACTTAAATGTAAACCCATACATTACAAGATGGGTTGCAAACTGGCTGAGTGACAGAACCCACAGGGTCAGAGTTGCTGGTGCCATGTCAGACTCAAAGCCTGTCACAAGTGGTGTCCCACAGGGCTCAGTCCTGGGCCCACTCTTGTTTGGCATCTACTTTTCTGAAGTACAAGCAAACACAGGAGGGTTATGGCTGACAAAGTTTGCAGATGACTGCAAACTGGGCGCCGTAGTTGAAAACACATCCGACACAGATATCCTTCAGAAGGGTCTCACAGAAATGGATAACTGGTGCCAGAGCCATGGCCTAAAGTTAAATGCCAAGAAATGCATAGTCATACCCTTCGGGAAAAATAAGGTTACCCCTAGCTACCATATAGGTGGCAATCCCCTGATCACAGAAGAAGTTATCAGGGACCTGGGATCCCAGGTTGACAGTAGCCTTTCATTCGACACTCATATTGCTAAAGTAGTTAGGAAGACCTTCTACATTGCCCACCTTATCATGAAGGATTCACATCTAGATCAAGGGAAGTCATAGTCTCCCTATACTCATCACTCATCAGACCTATGATCGAGTACAATGCCCCATTCGGAATGTATCTGACCCAACACTTGCAGCAGCTGGAGAGGCCACAAAAGTTCCTCACCAAAAGGATAAAGGGTCTCAAAAATCTGTCTTATGCTGCCCGACTGAAAGAACTCCAGTTGTATTCAGTTGCTTACCGCTTGCTCAGAGGTGACCTATGCCTGACATACAAGGCCATGTCAAACCCAGATTTGATGAACATGCTTCATCTCAAAAATCTAGATCCCTCAGAGCCACAAGGGGAGACTTAAACCTCGACACAGTTATTAATAGGATGTGCTGGAGGGATAGATTCATCACCCAAAGACTCCCTATGCTGTGGAACAAAATCCCGGTTTATGTGAGGCAGAGCACCTCGCTGGCCTTGTTCAAGAGGAATCTTGACCAATGGATGGGAGATCGCAGATACACCCCAGGGGTTACCTCAGTGTCACTGCTCGACAGAGGCACAGCAAAATAATGGGCATAGTTTCTCCAAACTAAAGGGGTGGCGTAAGCCACAAAACTATGGACTAGGCTTATAAATGCCCTCGGGCAGATAGCCTAGTATGAACCTATGAACCTATGAACATGTGAGGAATACAAACAGTACTATACAGAGGCCATATGTGTGCACACACACTAAATGTTTTGGAGCTGGAGTATGACCAGCCCACAGGATTCACCCTTGTGAATTATACCCTTGCTATGAATGTCACACAATGTCATGTGCTATCTGACATGTCCATGACATTTAGTGAGCTGACTGCAACACTGCTTACTATCCTGCAAAACATATCTCACATCCCAAACATACCACCCTTTGCCTGCTTAACCCTGTCTTCAGTGGAGCATATGACATCTATGGGTGTATGTCATATGGGACAACACTGACATGTGAAATAGATGCCCATCACAACCATTGGACAAAACATGTTTACACATGGCCATGGAGGATGGCCATAGACATGAAGCAACACACACACAGTAGAAGTGATGTACATGTGTGTACACTCTGTTGTACATTGGCTCAACACAATACAACAATGGCCTTTGTGTAATGGTGATATTGCAGATGTGAAGCACTAAACATCATACAGGCCTGTGCACCGCTTGTGTAGGCATGACATCAAACCACCACATAACATGTCTTGAACATCATGAGTGTCACAACATGAAAGCATTCACCTATACAGTATCCAAATACATACATGTGTTGCACAACATACACATACAACCACATCAGGCCACAGATACAATACATTAACCTTGCTGTTATCAGACATCACTGTCATACTTGCTCCTCATGTGTGTGAGATACACAGATGGCATGTGGCACATGGAGTACTGCTAAGTTAGCCATGTCTGGGCATAGTTGCCAGGCATCAGCAATATGGTTGCAGATGTGCAGGGGTGTCATCTGTATACCATTCAGCGACCTGCGTCACACATTCTACATCAGGGTTTAGTGTGTATACACCTCAGTGATGTGGGTCACATTCCACATTAGATATGTATTGTATCTGAACACAGTCATGGCTATGAACTGTGTCTGTAACTAACACTGTATATCAATAGTAAAGCCATATGATGCCCTGCAATGGCTATGCACATCAGCTCAATGTGCAGTATGTCACTGTATATCTGTAGGGCGGACTAACAACACTGTGTCAGCTGAAGGCCCATGTTAGTATAACATATCCCTGCACTGGGACACCATTACCTCACTGTATATTTGAAAGGACACCATTGTGTTAAACATGTATGCATGTCATTCATCACGTCAGCAGAAGATATGTCATACTACATGTGATTGGCAAGGTCATACGCCACACATCAGGCTGATGTACTGTTAACCTGTGCTGGTCTGTGGCACCATTGTAAAGTAGGGACAGCCATGTCAAACATGTGTGTACAGCCACATGCACATTGTCTGTAGACTCAGCTCAGGGGTAAGCAGAATAATGTTGAACAGACATGCACTGCTTTGTGGGAGATATGCAAGCTAGGGCTCAGGCAAACATAGTATTCACTCAACATGCCCTTCTGCTCATGTCCTCCTCACACATATGGGCAGTGGCCAACACAAAGCATCAGTAGCAGATGTACAAAGGCAGCGATGGTCTGTTCACATGTGGGGTATGTTGCACACAACATAGCAGTGTGGAGCAATGGTGCATAGTGCATGCATTGCATTGCAGGTTTGGGGCATAACCTACTAACACAAATGGTGCAACACAGGGATGTATGCTAACCACTACTATAATTGTGTAAGGTGCATGCCTTCTGCTGTAACACATGTATGCTGTTGTGTGCAACTCAGGGATGTATGATAACTACCACTACAATTGTCTAAGCTGAATGCCTTCTGCCATATCACATGCATGTTGCATGCCGTTGGGTGCCATAGTATGTGTCTATGTCTGTGTCTGTCTGTGTCTGTCTGTGTGTGTGTGTACTGTGCTGTATAACTTGTAATGTACAGTTCTTGTCTGCCCCTCACAGGTGTTGATGTAGGTGTGTTGCCTTCCTGCGGTCCACCTGATGTTAGTGTCCCCACAGACTCTAGCAGTGATGATGAAAGTATGATTGAAGCACAGGCAGGGTTGTCAGGGGCTGAATCTGTGCCATTTGTTGCCATTCCACCTGCATACCCCTCATCCCTGCACACAGTTCTCATGCCTACACATACCTCATCACCAGTGGCCATAAAGGAAGGACAGTTGGTGGGTGGTAGCATGGAACAGGAAAGTGTGGAGACTATGGAATGTGTGCCTGCACACCATGATCCCAGCCAACTGAATGGTGATGTCCCACACAGGCATGTGCCCAGTGCTGCTCATAGGAAGACCTCTGGCCAACATGCCCCTGCAAGACAAAGCACATCAGCTAGTGTCACCAGACGCATGCTTCAGGATGTAATGGAGGCACAGGCACATGCTGAATGGCACAACAGAGAAGGTCAGAGGCTTCAGAGGGCTGCTGTCCGTTCTTTAACTGACAACATCCAGGCAATTGCAAATACTTACCATCATCTTGCAAAGGTTTTGGATAGACAATTGGGTAACATGGTTGGAGTCCTTGACCATGGCATGTCAATCCTCGAGCATGGAATGTCTGTGCTGGAACATCTGGTGGGAGTGAGGCATCAGGCATGTGGATGTAGGCCAGCTATATCACCTGTTGAAGGACTAGATAAACATGCTACTTCACATGGCCCCTCCCATAGTGGCGGTAGCAGCAGCAGTGCAGCTGGTGCTGTGCTGTCCACACCAGGATGCAGCAGGCCACATGCACGTGGTCTTGGATGGTCCCAACAGGGACATGGTTCCAGTGGACATGTGTCATCAGACAGTACCCAATCTGGACCTCTGCCTGGTAGTGCCCGTGCAACCCCTTGCAGATGCAGGTCACGTGGCCATGCCTGGACACCGTAAACTGTGAAACCTGATCTGTACAGTCTGCAGCTGTCAATAATACCCCTGTGTAGGCCAGCCACATGCCAGACCTGTGTGCATATATACACACACACACTAGAAACAAATGTAGGGCACCTCAACACACACACGCATAACATCCACACACACCCAATGAGATCAAAGGCCCTAACCAACATACCTGATGTCATCCAATGGTGCAGCCTAGGCCTCTGGCAAACATTATCATCCTGTGAATATGATGATGCCTGTGCCGCATCCCTGTCATCCACACCATCGGTGCAGGGACATGCTCATATGGTCTGATTCACAGGGTGAGCATACTAGGAAGACAATTGTAGATTACAATTGTTGAGTAGTGTTGACAGGCAGCAGACATACCATGTACTACAGTTTTAGAATGCATTTTGTATTCTTGATAGTATGTATCATGTGTAACAAAAGTAACTGCATGTTGATCTTGATGTTCTGCCTTCCTCTTTCAGGTGTAATTGCATGTACCGGGGGATGTCAGTGTTTGTGGTTAGTGTCCCATATGTAAATGTAGATATCTTCCACAACACAGTTATAATCTCTCAAGTTTCAAACATGTTTACTGATCTAATGATTCAAGAGCATGATAGCTGTGTAGTAAGCTACTGTGACCAGAGCCTTCAAATCCATAGTGGGTGACATCACAGGTATAGTTACCTGGAGCAGGGAGGAGGTAAAAGAGTGGTTTAGCAGATGACAAGGGTAAAGGCCAGTGGAAAAGGTGGCTTCTCATTGGGATACAGTAATACCTGCTCCCATGACATGATGCATACACACCCACACACTCAGGGATTCACAGACACAGTAACACACACACACACACACACACACACACACACACACAGTTCCCAGTGTTGGGATGAGAACCCGTGCCTATGTGCAAATCATCATTATAGTACTACACAATTACAAGATGAGCCACAGATATTACACATGTGCAGGTAGTCAGAATGGCCTAAGATCGAGGATATCAACAGGGATACTAGATTGCAGTGAGTGTATGTGGGGAGGGTGGTTCATCAGTAGGCTGTGTAACAACAAACCTCACCCCAGGGCATACATGTTTACAGACGGTTAGAATGCCCTTCTAAGATTGATGACATCAACAGGGATACTATATTGCATTGAGTGGATGGGGGGAGGGGGTCTTATCATTTCCCTATGGTAAAGTACAGCCTCACTCCAGGGACCGGACAGCCATACACACACACACACACACACACACACACACACACACACACACACACACACACACACACACACACACACACACACACTGTAGCATTCACAGAGATATACTCCTATGTCACACGCATACAGACACTTGACATGTGTGAGATTCAAACAACTGCCTATGTCTTGCTTTCTACACTTCACTCTATACAGGTGTCTACAACAGTGTACAGGAGAGTGAAAAACATTTGTGATGCATTCCTCACCATATGTGACATATATGGACACACACCCACCCACACGTGCCAGTACTGTGAATCAAAAACCTGCCTATCTCATGATAGGTCTTACAGAGTGACAGTACTATCGCATGCACTACAAAGCATACTGACACTTTTCCTTTGCCAACTGTGCTAATATATGCACAATATATGCACGGGGAGGTGCTACTTTTCTAGGTGTCAAGAGGTTTGCCTTCAGTGTCACCATTACTGCATTCTACTTTGTGTGTCTCCCCCTTCAGTTAACAAAACCATAACTTAGCAGTTACACAGGTTATTGCAGGAATGGTTGTAACACACCTGTGAGCTGTCCTCAGTAATCATTCATCTGCAAAGTAGTCCCACCACTTAGTAGTTATGTCCAAACATCTGGCTATACCTAAAGTATAGCTTACTGTACTTTGAGCATATCACTATATACAGTTGGCAATGTTGAGGCTGCATTGTAACTGCATGATGTATTAAGACAAAAGTCACCTTCAAACATCAGACACTGCACACGTATGAAATCTAGACACACATCAATACATGTACACATATATAGTCTCCATCAGTAAGTGCACTAGCAGTTCAAGAGGATACATTCCACACCTTCCCCACACCATGTGTGAAACCTAGCTGAACATTACACCATAATGGATGTTGTATTCATGCACAGGTAGGACACACAACCACCTTCACTGAGTAGCCAAGTGTACATTTATGCCAACAGCATATCAGCAAAAGACACACACAGCAATATTCCATGTCATGATCCCACAAACTGTTAGTTGACAGTTCCACTGTGAAAAATCAGAAAATTGGCAGCAGCAGAACCACAGCAACACTGTTTTTATTGTAGATAGAGTAAGCGCTTTTGTCGGTGTATTCCACCAACTTCATCAGACTAATGATATAACATGTAGTTGAAGTTTAAATACTTTCAAAGTGCCATATCAATTACACAATTAAAACCATTTTTTTTAAATTAAAGAGATATTCCCAGAAAAAAACATTTTGCAACACAGAACGCCAAAGTGGGAATAAAAAACTATATTACTAATACTGTAACATAGTTAAATATAAATGTAATGTAAAGAACTCATTTATATTTAACTATGTTACAGTACTAGTAATATAGTTTTTTATTCCCACTTTGTTTTTCTATTCCCACAGTGTTGTTGTGGTTCCGCTGCTGCCGTTTTTCTGATTTTTAATTATTTTGGTTTCACATTTCGAGGAGTTCCACTGTGAAGCCAGGGCACTGTAATGGTCAACAGTGAGCACATCATATTTGCCACAAACACCTCATGATTACTTGAACAGTGCCAGCAATGTGTTCTGTTTCAGCTAGGCATTACACTCATTCAAGCATGTGCGAGGTCTGTGGCTTGTAAACATCTCACCCCAGCACGTTCTGGCTATTGTGGTAATAAGTTTAATGTCCAGACAGCTTACAGCATGCATGGCTTGCAATTGTTGACATGGGGTATATGTAGGAGTTGTGGGCACACATGGATGTACATGTCATGGACATATCACCCGTACATACTCAGGAACATACAGAGCATAGCTGTATTTCCCTGAGTCTTTCAATACAGGCTATGTGGGTAGGTCCTATGATCCTGTTATTTGGGTATGTTTGTAGGCATTGCATTTGGTGGACATGTCTAATGACATACATGCCACATGGCTTGTTGTATGATATGATAGGTGTCATGGGTGACCAGTAGAGAGGGAATATTACTTCTGTCAACATAGATATCAAACCTTATGTACTGCTAGCATTCAGCAGCCACGGGCCTATCTTCCATGTGCATGTGTGTAATGAATTTAGCCACCTGTATGTACAAAGGACAACAACAGCTATGGTATTTTCATTTATGTTGTATGAGTGTGGGATGTACATATCCAGGGCAGGTACATCTAGGTCATATCCAACCATGAGGGTGTTGTTTACTGGTGTACAGCAACAGTCAACTGTGTTAATGCTGACAACATCTGAGGGACCCTGGTATGTGTACAACTGACCTGGTTACTAACAGTGGTATTATTGCATTGCATAACACATTATGCAACTATGTCAGTATATGGGTACTTTGCACAGTAGATGTAGGGCTAGGTACAGTCCACCAGTCAAAGGTTATTTAGTGTTCTACTATACTATTTCATACCACATGTATGGATGTGTGTTGGTAGTCTGAGAACATGGTGGTGGATGTATATGAGGATACAACCTAGAATGCAGCTTTTGCCACTGTCACCTGTACCTGACTCATCTGTGATGAATTATGTCGGAGTAGTGGTCTTTACTTGTAAGTAGCCTTTATGAATATGTGGACACCACCACCTGAAGTGGTCCATACCAGTGTTATGGCCCACATGTCTGGATCTGAGTTATATGGTGGTAGTGCTATTGTGCACTACAGAGCCTTCAGTCAGGTGTTGCTCACTGCACAGATGTCAGTATTCCCCATTGTAGGTTCAACATTGGGCAAATGGAGTATGAAAGCCACACATTTAGCACTGGTTAGCATAAGCATCCAATGCAATTGTCTTGTAGGTGTCAGCGTGTTACTTCTGTGTTCAGGACTATTGCCTTGGAATGCCACTATATGCGTAAATGCGACTTAGGTATTATTCACAATCCCTTGAATCATGGATGCATGTGCTCTGTGACAAAGGCTTGTCTTCTTTCAGTCATGACATCCCAGAATGACAGACACTGGACAACATCATAATTACAGCAGGACATTGGCTCATTGTTTTCGGTATACTCCAGTTCAGGGCTTGTTGTGCTACAACTATACCTCTCAGGCCTACCTATGTCTTACCTGCAGATGATGTGTCTTGTTTGTGCATACAGGTTGTAATGGACTCCTACTTTAAACACACATGTTTACAGCTAACTGTCAGTATCCCTGTTGATGTCTTCAATCTTAGAAGGGCATTCTGACTGCCTTGAAATGTGTAATCTGTGTGTCACATCTCGTAACTGCGTAGTACTGTAATAGTGATCTGTAGATAGGCAGGAGTTCTGATCCCACCACTGACAACTGTGTGTGTGTATTTGCATCTGCATGCTGTCATGAGAGTGGGTTTTACTGCTTTCCAAAGAGAAACCCTCTTTTGCACTGGCCTTTATCCTTGTCATCTGCTAAACCATTCTTTTCCGCCTCCCCACTGCAAGTAATCAGTCCTGTGATATCACTCAGCTCAGAAGCAGAATCAGAGTAAGTGTAATTGTATGGGTTCTGTGGCACATACCCCAACTGCTTACCACTCTACTAGTTACCTTTAGATAGGCAAGACTTGTAAGCACAATACTGGCAAGTGTGTGTGTTTGTGTTTGTGTGACTATCCTGTATCCAGGCATACACATGTATTATGTCTTTTAACATGCTGCACACCATGGTAGTCATCTGTGGTGAGTGGAGTCTACAAATTATTACATAGTTAGGAATAGAAAAAAAATAGACAGTCAAGAACGACTACTGTTGGGAATGTTATTTCCTGTGCCACTGTTGAGCACTGACACAGATGTGTTCCCCGGGGTGTATGTTCATAACCATCATTCCCACACCCAAACTCCACAATCCCCGTGGTATATTTCCTTAGCCATCATTCCCCACCCCAAACTCCACATACACAACAACCATCCCTTCTCTGGTGAACTGATTAAGATTTAAATGTTATAAAACAAGAGTTGCCTCTGTTTTTGTGTGCACACCAATTCCTTTGGAACCCTTCTGTGTCACAAAGGGTGTTCAGACATGTTTATATGTAGGGCTATAGCTGTGTCTGTGTATATGCATATATATATATATATATATATATATATATATATATATATATATAAATATATATATATATATATATATATATATATATATATATAGATAGATATGTGTGTGTGTGTGTGTATGTGGACACATCCTGTAAGTGCATATATGTATTTAGTATTTAGTTATAACAGTTGTATATATGCAGACTTGTCTATGTTGTTTCACAGAGTACAGTACATTCAAGGGTACTGTACATATGTACACAAAGTGACTGTCTCATTTGTTTTCAGTACTGTGGAATACCTATAGTAAAATGTGTATTATAAAAATGATGAAACATGTGTGTACCCTAGATGGCTTAGTGGTAAGTCCAGTAACCTTGGTGTGCATAGTCCAGGGTTCAAGACCTGCAAGTGTTGTTGGTAATGTAATTTACAAGTGAATAAGACACTTTTACATGGGTGTAAATGTGTTTTTGTGACAGTAAGCAGTGGGTACACACAGGTAAAAGACATGTACAACTCGCAGTACACTTGAAATGCCCTTCTTTGGCAATCCTGCTGATGTCATCCACCTAGAAATACACCTCTGGGACTGCTGTAATCCAGTAATCTCTGTAACTGCATAATGATGTAGTGTGATAAACTAGTTTGGTAGATGTTCTAATCCCAGACTTGCCACCTATGTGTCTGTCTGCCTGAGAAGGGAACAATGCTGTTTAGGGTATGCACCCTCCTTACAATCCACATACTCAACTTTGGCAAGGGTGCTGATGTCACTCACCTAGAAATACACCTCTAGGACTGCTATAACCCAATAATTTCTGTGGTGCATTCAGTAACTGCGTAATGCTGTAGTGTGATAAACTAGTTTGGTAGGTGTTCTCATCCCAGGCTTATCAACTGTGTGTGTGTCTGCCTGCCTAAAAAGGGAACAATGCTTTTTAGAGTATGCACACTTCTTACAATTCACATACCCAACTTTGGCAAGGGTGCTGATGTCACCAACCTAGAAATACACCCAGTAATTTCTGTAGCATGTCCTGTAACTGCTTAATGATGCAGTGTGATAAACCAGTTTGGTAGGTGCTCTAATCTCAGACTTGCCAACTGTGTGTATGTGTTTGTCTTCCTGAGAAGGGAACAATGCTGTTTAGAGTATGCACACTCTTTACAATCCACATACTCAACTTTGGCAAGGGTGCTGATGTCACCCACCTAGAAATACACCTCTGGGACTGTTGTAACCCAGTAATCTCTGTAGTGTATCCTGTAACTGTGTAATGCTGTAGTGTAATAAACTTGTTTGGTAGGTGTTCTAATTTCGGACTTGCCAACTGTGTGTGTGTGTGTGTGTGTGTGTGTGTGTGTGTGTGTGTGTGTGTGTGTGTGTGTGTGTGTTTGTGTGTCTTTCTGCCTGAAAAGGGAACAATGCTTTTTAGAGTATGCACACTCCTTACAATAAACCTACTCAACTTTGGCAATAGTGCTGATGTCACCCACCTATAAATACACTTCTGGGACTACTATAACCCAGTTATTTCTGTAGTGCTTCCTGTAACTGCATAATGCTATAGTGTAATAAACTAGTTTGGCAGGTGTTTTAATCCCAGATTTGCCAAGTGTGTCTGTCTGCTTGAGAAGGGAACAATGCTTTTTAGAGTATGCACACTCCTTACAATTCACATACTCAACTTTGGCAAGGGTGCTGATGTCACCAACCTAGAAATACACCGCTGGGACTTCTGTAATATAGTAATTTCTGTAGCACGTCCTGTAACTGCATAATGGTGTAGTGTGAAAAACTAGTTTGGTAGGTGTTCTAATCCCAAACTTACCACCTGTGTGTGTGTGTCTGTCTGGCTGAGAAGGGAACAATGCTTTTAAGAGTATGCACACTCCTTACAATTTACATACTCAACTTTGGCAAGGGTGCTGATGTCACCCACCTAGAAATACACCTCTGGGACTGCTGTAACCCAGTAATCTCTGTAGCGCGTCAGGGAACTGCATACTGCTGGAGTGTGATTCAGGACTTTGGTAGGTTTCCATCCACAACCATGGCAGTTATGCATGTTTTCTGTGTGTTTCAATGTCTGTGTAGGGAGCAATGTATTATAGCCTACTCACTTGCAGTATATTTACAATGCCCTACCTTGGTGATCCTGCTGATGTCATTCCTTGTCAAATATATCTCTTGGGAACATCTTCTCTAGTAATCCTTGTGGTGTGTCCTTTAACATCTCCATGCAGTAGTGTGATGTCAATCTTGATCATGGGTTCTATACCCACACATGTCAATTGTGGATGTGTTGTGTGTGTCTCACTGTCTATTTTGTGAGCAATGCATTTTGGGCTACTCACTTGCAGGAAATTTGAAATGCCCTACTTTGGTAACCTTGCTGATGTAATTCCTTGTGTAATACACCTTTGGGGATGAGGTAGCCCAGTAGTCTCCATAGCACGTGCTATAACTGCATAATGCTGTAGTGTGATAAACTGGTTAGGTAGGTGTTCTATTCCAAGACATGTCAAGTGTGTGTGTTTGACAGTCAGAGCCTGTGTAGAGGTGGCTGTGAGTGTCTAACCAGTGGACATGCTAAGGAGTGGGTTTTGTAGTTTTCCTATATGGTGGCCATATTATATGTCACAATGTCCACCTCACAAGGATTACAGATTTCAATCAACCAAGAGACTGTGTTGGCAAGCCATACCCCTACATCTGGCAAAAGGCCTGGTGAACAAAGTAAGCAACCCTACTATTGCCCAGAATACGGTCTGAACCCATGTGTCATACACAAACACTCTTGCCTAGAAAATCCCACTATGTTGCTAGTACACTGCACATTGTTGACAGATAGTAGACATGGTGTGAATGCAGTGGGCTGCAGAGGGAATGGCACCCTGTCCACCAGTACAATAGGCAGATAATTGCAGACAATGTGCCTTCTTCAATATGTTCCCAACTGGACGCCTGCAACATATGTGGCGCCATCAAATGTGATCCACAAAGGACATACAATGCCTTACACACATGCCCTGTATAGACAGATGCCACTGACACCAAGGAATACCTGTATCATGCTATCAGTGCAGGTGCAGGGTCAACCTGCTGTCTAGTAGCAGGTCCTGCCACACCAGGCCAGGATTGGCACATCTGATGATAACAGTCTGTGTACACATGTGCCAGGCAAACCAGGTACACTTAAACACGTCACTGTACATTATTTATTTATTATTTATTTATTTACATTTGTTGACCAGGAGTGTCCAACTGGACGTGGGTCCATTTTCAGCGGAGGCCCGGGGAGAAAAGCTCCACAGTAAAATAAACAGACAGTAGTTACATTGGATTACATAGCGATTAACAATTTAACATAGAAATTACTTACAACATATTTACAGATGAAAAACATAGTACATCAGTAGACAACTAGAATCTTTATCTGTGAAGTATATAACAGGCATTAACAAATGTAACAATGAGAAGTTCCTGTTGTATAATAAGTACTAGGCTTATGAGCATCTGAGCTTGCCATCATCAAGGTAGTTAGTGGAGGTGAAAGAAAGGTAGTAGTTGGATGGGGTGGATGATATTAGAGTGGGAGTTGCAAGGGCATAGCCAGCATGTTTTTAGGTGTGCTTTTAATAAAGTTTTGAAGTTGGTGCATGATGGTACGGAGGTAATTGTGGGTGGGAGGGAGTTCCATAATTTGGCTATGGTGCAAAAGAATAGTGCTTCACTAGCAGAGTTATTAGCTTTAGTGATCTGCAAGTGATTTTTGTTGCTGGATCTTAGTGGTCTGGTGGTGCGATAGGGTTGGAGTAGATTCTGGAGGGATGGGACATTTAGTGGATGGTTTACAAGTTTGTGGGTGAGTGAGAGTTGATACCACTGAAGGAGGTGAGGGAGTTCAAGCCAGCCCAGTTCAGCAAGTGAGAGACAGTGGTGACTACGGTAGGATGCCCCTGTGGCAAATTTGGCGATTTTGTTGTAGCAGGTCTCTAGCTTGTTTAGATCACATTGCCTTAGGTTGGTATATACTGGAGAGGCATAAAGTAGGGTGGAGATAAGGTGGGAATTTGCTATTGAAATCTTTGCTGCTTTGGTGAGAAATTGTTTATTTCCGTATAATGCTCCTAGTTTTTTGTGGACTTTTTTTATGGTCATGGATATGTGAATGTCAAATTTTAGTTTATTGTCTATTTCCACTCCTAGCAATTTGGTGTGTTCATTTGGGTATATAGTGGTGCTGTCTTTTGCTGTGATGTTAAAGTGAGAGTTGTTTTGAGTATGTTTGGTGGGTTGGAAGATGAGTAGTTTAGTTTTGTTTGGGTTGAGTATTAATTGGGCATTGGATAACCATGTTTCAACAGAGGAAAAGGCTTTCTGTGTGACTTTTTGCAGTTTGGGTAGGGACTGGGCTGAGCAGATGATGGTCGAGTTATCTGCATATTGGATGAGTGTGCCATGTTTGGTGGCAGAGGCTAGATTATTGGCATAAACAGAGAAAAGTAGAGGTTCAAGGATGGATCCTTGGGGAACCCCTATGGAGACAGGTAGTTAATATGGGACGTGCACATCCCAGGCAATGTCCATGTCAAGGAAGATCAAACACAGACATGGCATGCATTGCAAAGCAATGGCCACACACAATGGTAACCAGGATGACAGAACAGTTAATACAATACCCATCTGTGTGGGACTTTGCAGACACTACACCATTGAACCACACTGCAGACCATTGTCAGGGGCCTGATGCCAAGGATTACCCCTCACCCAGCCTTGTACAGCCATCTTGCACAGCCAACCACTACACATCCATGAAGCAATGCACACATGCATGTCAGTACTGGCACCTTGTGTCTGCATGTGGACTATGATGTTTCCATCCACAGTCACACCCAGTATATCTCCCACTGGCATACTGACTGATGTCAGACATGTTCACATGCCCTAGCCCATAGAACCTCAGGATAACCCCTGTTGTGCATGTAATGCCTGTACATTACTGTAGTGTGGCAAACTAAGTAGTTATGAAGTGTATTTGTGAGCCTGCCAAAGTGTGCCGATGTGTCAGAGTTCCTTAGAGAGTGTTCTTGTGTTGACAATGATATCTGTTCATGATTACAGCCATCTGTGCTACACCTAATGTATGTCGACTATATCTCTGTTGCAGATGTCGCTCACCAGCAGACATATATATTCTTACAACACACCAACATGTCAGCTATGTGGCACATGGAGTAACTGCATGCACTCATAATAGTACTGGATAGTCAGTCAGGGGTTTGAACCCCTGTACTGGTAGGTGTGTGACAGACAATGCTTAGGTTTTAGTCTCCCAGCCCTTCTCTGATGTACTTTGCCTCTGTCTGTCCTTCACACGCACTCTCTGGTGGATGTGGAGATGTACACCTGCTCAGCAGCAGCTTGTGTTTTGTAAGTCATGGTCATGATCAGGTGATGGCCTCTGCACCTATTGCAGTCCTCCTCTAGCTGATTGCACGTGCAACAGCTGTGATGATGTTTCCATAGCCAATTGCATGGAAACACAGTACAATATCAAGGAACATCATGTTGGTGTTTGCCCATGACAGTCGGTGTGACTGGAACCTGGATCTGGTGTTTGTTAAACAGCATCACAGATAAAATCTGGATATTCCTCAAACAACATACACAGTGGAAAATAGCCTAAAGACAGGAGGGTGATGTGTCAGACATGACTGCAGCATGTATGTGTAGCTATGCTTCATTCAGACTACTGCCGATTTAACAAGTTGCGTGTGGTACTGTCTAGTCTGCATGTTATAATAACTGACAAGACAGTGCTCTGTTTGTGAGGAAACCCCATCTGTAGGGTCATCTGTGGACTGGTCAGTGTGTGGAACCATTTGTCCTAGTGTTACTCACAGAACACACATCTGTGAACTGCAGAAGCATAGTGTGAGGATTGCAGTCAGTACACGGTGACAGTAATGAGAGTTACTGCCATCGCATCCCTGATTGGACATATGTCACATGAAACAGTGGTATGACAATCACTGTCTGAGGTTATCACAGTGACATGCCAATAGTGGGCCATTGTTAATAGCTGCAGTCACAAGTCATCTATGCTTTGGACAGATGTCATGCAGTATATATGCATGTGTTGTGCTCCGTCTGCAAATGTATGGCATCTGTTGTCTTTGGTTGATGGTAATATCTATGCATGCTGTTATAAGTAATCCTGAATGCTGTTGACTATTACTAAGCTTTATCTGTGTTAAAACAGCAACACCATAGGCTGTATGGGATTGGAGGTCCCAGCAGAACCCCCTGTCCCACTTCAGCTGGCCATGGAACCGGGCACCAGCATGTCTGGGGCCCAGCCTTGGACCTCCACCTCACTTGGCTCTGCAACACCTTCTGGTGGAACTGTCACTGAAGATGGGGCTTGTCCCCCCTGGGAGCAGGTCCCAACAGGAACTTATCATCCATTGTACAGTCCAGGCTGTGGTGCTTAGGAGGCTCAATAAGGGGTTTTGAGGCCAGCTATGCTGGCTTGAGGGCAGAGTGTCACATTTAGAGGATGAGCCTGCCCATCCTAGACAGCCCCCAGCACAGCCACCTTTGCAGCTGTTAAGGTGCAGCGGTGGCTGCCCATGGGTGGGGCCCTCTGTCTCACTGTTTTCATCTGGGGGCTCATGGGCTTGTGACTGCCAAACACCTTTCCCTGTCAAAGGTGTATCCCCCCACATGTGGCATATACCATCCCTGTATGCTGTCTTGTCTGTCATCCTACCCAAATTATCCTCCACGAGAATACCTACTCTCCTTCCTCAACATCTCACTCTCACCTTACAAACATGGAAATAAAAGGCCAATCTGTTCCCAGAACAACTTTTGCCCCATACATAGCTGTCCATTTCACACACGTGTCCACTGGACACATGTAACCTTTTTAATTTGCATCACAACATACTACTGTTGTCCTCACCCCTCTCTCAGACACACAATCCTGGTATGCACATGACTCCTAAAGGTTCTAGGTACACGTGATGCAGATGACCCCATTGTACACACAACACTACCGGTCCCTCTATGGTTACCCCATTTAACTTTTTAATGATGATGATGTTGCACACAGCACCTTGCAAGAGTACTGTTCTCACATAATGATTGGACAAGAACTGTTTTGTTAATGTAAATGAAATGCTCAAAGTAATGTATTTGGGCAATGTACAAATGTTTGCGTGTCTTAATGACACATGTCTGTCTGAGGGAGTCTTTATATTACATAGGACAACGCCACTACATAATACAGGAGTTGTTGGTGTTTCCCTATTCATTCTTTTTTACTGCTTTGTTGTCACATGGTATGTTCTTGATATATATCTATATATATCTATATATATATATATATATATATATATATATATATATATATATATATATATATATATATATACATATATCTGGACATAAACATACATCTACATAATGGAATACATTTCCTATACTGTTGAATGACTGTGCTGGACGCTATGTTTGTGATAACATCCGATGTCTGTATATCTGCCATAGCTTAGTTGTAAATCACATTGGCTGTGGTGTGCAGGGTCCTTATTTCTAGCCTTGCAGAGGCTGTTTTTTTTATTGCTGGGCAGAACAAGGGCCGTTGGATACGGAGAGATTAAGGTACTTTTAAGCAGTTGTGAGTGGTTGTGCATGGGTTTGTGCGATGGTAAGCAGTGGTTACTTTTGGTTACAGTTCCTTACACTCAGTTACCTTCTTGATTGCTTAACCTGTGTAGGCAGTGCTTACCCCCGCACAAACAAGCTGTAACCCACTCACTGCTGCTTAAAAGTGCTTACTCCTGCTTATCCCTGCGCTAATTTCTTTAAAAGAAAAGAAAAAAAGCGTGATAGGAAAGTGGTGAAAAAGGGGCACAAAGAGGGAAAGACAGTAGGCAAGGTAGCTAGGGATGTGCAGAAAGGGTGTAGGGAAGGTCCATAGCTGTCCATTTTTTCAAAAACTACGGCTGTGCATATGCAATAAATTCAGTGGTACATTGGTACATTTGGACACTCACAATCCTGAGAGAGGGGTGAGGATAACAATAGTATGATGTGATGCCAATTAGAAATATTTACGTGCGTCCAGTGGACACGTGTGCAAAATGGACAGCTATTTATGGGGTGTGCTTTTTTTGCAGGAACAGATTGCCCCTTTTTTATTTTACTTTTAGGTGAGAGTGGGATGTTGGGAAAGGAGAGTAGCTATGATCAGGGAGGATAGGTTGGGTAGGATGACAGACACGACAAACAAGATGTGTACAGGGGTGGTATATGACACATGTGGGGGGGGCTTTGGATGGGGAGGGGGCTTTGGAAGTCGCAAGCCCATGAGCCCACAAATGGATATAGTGGGACTGAGGTCCCTACCCATGGGCAGTCAGCACTGCCAAGTGATAGCATGATGCACATATGGCTGCTGCATGGTTCGAGAAATGACACATCCAAACAAAAGTAAAAGCCAGCAGTAAAGGTGGAAACTTACAGTTTAATTCAAATGATAAAAATCACATAACAAGGTAGAGGGAAGTAAACCCAACTATATATATATATATATATATAGATAGATATATATAGTACATAAAGCAGTTCATTGGTGCATTTATAATTGGTCATTAAGCTCAGGTGGAAATAAAGCTCCTAACTTAATAATCCATTTACGTTCCTTAAAATTAAGTATATCGTGCCATCCTGATTTGTCCCTATATCTACCCACAATACAATCTATAACAGTAAAATAAATAGATGCAGTATTGTGTTTACACACATTTATACAAAACATTGGTAGGACATTTGTTCTTAATGTCACTAAGATGCTCCCCAATTCTGAGATGAAAAGGTCTAGATGTTTGTCCCACATAGAATGAGGAGCATGAACAAGTGACCAAATAGACAACCCATTCTGTGCTGCAGTTAGCCCAAAAGTTTATATTGAAAACCACAGATGTGTTGCGACTACTGAATTCCCTCATTTTCTGAACCCTAGGGCAGTGAGTACAATGTCCACATGGCATGCAGCCTATCAATGGGCCACCTATGAGTGTACGTTGAGTGGGAAACATGGAACTAGGTCCCACCCTCTTATAATGACTAAAGAGGGATCCCAATGTACGTCCTCTCCTGAATGAAAAAGGGCATCTATCACCCAAAAACAGGTGTAATCTCTCCTCGGCCATAAGAATGTTCCAATGTCTACTGATAATATTCATAAAACCCAGTGTGTTACATCCATATGTGGTCACCAGACTAACCAAAGGATTAAAAAAAACTCTTGGTTTGTCCTTATATAGTAAAAGCTTAGTTCTGTCTTGAGTACAAGTCCAGTGACAAGCTGTACTGATTGTCCAAGAAGGGTAACCTCTCACATAAACATTGTATCAAGTCATCCCTGGCATCTTCAATTGATTCCTGGCTGGAACAAATCCTTTTTACTCTGAGGAATTGTGATTTGGGGATATTCCAAATGATATGTTGGGGGTGGAAGCTAGTGGCATGCAAAAATGAGTTGTACTCGGGGAATTTCCTATAAACCCGTGTAGCCAAAGTATCATCAGGATTCCTGCTAGCTTCAACATCAAGAAAAACAATTTTTGATTTATGAAAATTCAGTTTAAATTCAATTCCCCATTTGTTATCATTAAGATAACCAATAAACTCATATAAATATGTTTCATCTGACATCCATACCACCCAACAATCATCAAGATATTGTCTCCAAATATCTATTTCATCAATATATAAATTATGACTAGAGTCATAAATCAAATCCTCCTCAATATAGGCCATGAATAGGTCAGCATAAATGGGTGCAAATGATGCACCCATTGCTGTACCCTTGACCTGCCAAAAACATTGGTCCTGGAAGTAGAATACATTACTAGTAAGAACATATTCAGCCAGGCATACTAAAAAAGTATTAAAGCCTGGTTGGTATAAACCAGATCTTCCCAACCAAAATTCCAAAGCCAGTAAACCTGCCCAGTGGGGACTATTCATATAGAGAGGGGTTACATCCAAGATACACATAAGCAAATGAGTTTCCACTTGCATGTCAGATATAATATCAAGAAACTGTGTTGTATCCTGAATTCTGGCCCATACCATAATTAGTAATGGTTTAAGATAATGTGTTAAGTATTCAGAAAGTGGTTCAGTAATGGATCCCTGCCCTAATATTATTGGTCTACCAGGAGGACATTTAGCATCCTTATGTATTTTAGGTAGTAAATAAAAATACTGTTTATTCGGGGATGAGACCAACAACTGGTGTCTAATAGAATCAGTAATAATACCCTCTTCCTTGGCTTGAGTCAAAAAAGAATCAATTTTAGTCTTAAAGTGATTACTTGGATCCAAGGCCATAGACATGTAATACCTGTTATAACCAAGTTGTTTTAATGCTTCTTCAATTGACCCAATCCTGAACCACTATCGCACCACCCTTATCTGCTGATACAATAACAATCTCCTTGTTATTCTTAAGATCTTTGATACATTGTACCTCCTCCTTGGAAAGATTATTATAAGAATATTGAAATTCCCTGACGTTACAATGTAAATCTTTTAAGACATTGGCCTGAAAAATGGATACTATATGCGACATAGGTGGAGTAAAAGGAGAACTTTTAAAGCTAAACTCTGGAACTTCCTGGGGGGGGGGGTATCATTTTCAAAAAACAATTTAAAATTAAGCAAATAACAGAAATTGACCACATCCTGTGCTAAGGTATATTCTGGAACAAAAAAGATGGGGACAAAATTAAGGCCTTTGTTTAAAACTTTAATATGCAAATCGGAGAGGTGTACAGAGGAAATGTTATGTACATTCATATAGTCAACTAGTAAAGCAAAAACTGAACAGAGGTAAGGCTCCAGGCTTCTTCAAATCATTTTATTACTGCAGAACACAAGCACTTTCACCAATTAGGCTTCTTCAGGTGTATTAACTAACATATTTGCACCTGTATTTATACCACACATCATATGACCAACATTAAAATTTTAAAGGCATATAAAGACATATAAAATATATATATACATATATATATATATATATATATATATATATATATATATATATATATATATATATATCTATAAACCAATACATAGAAATAGCAACTAAACTTTATCATATGTCATCTTCATAATGGTCTGTTTTTTAAAATAGGTCTTAATGGTACATGGTCATTTAGACCATGATCTTCATTCACTCTTAACCTCACTATCCATTTTGTTTCTAAATTTTCAGTTTGTACCGTGATATCACCCCCCCTTAAACTTTCAAGGCTTCTACCTATTACCCTAAAAGTAAACCTATGCTGTATGCTAGTATCTCATACTTCCTTTATATATATATATATATATATATATATATATATATATATATATATATATATATATATATATATATATATATATATATATTTTATATATATTTTTATATGTCTTTATATGCTTTTAAGATTTTCTTACGTACAGGCTTGACAAGATGCAGGTGCAATGCAACATGCTTTGAGACTGCTGACTGCTGTCATACACTTTGGGTGAGATGCTGGGATGACAGGTATGTTTGCATGTACATTCTCTGACTATGTACAAGTCTGACTATCAGTTATATGTCATTTACAGCTGCCTACATTTCTTGGATCATCACACTAATTTGTCAGGGGAACAGGGCAAAAGGCAGGTGACGTGGGGCCATTTATCGGGACATACTGGGCAGACTGGAACAGTTGAAGTGTATGAATATGCATACCACTTTCTATGTGAGCATTCTAGCATAATCTGTAAAGTTGTTAAGTGTATATATGCATACAGCTTTCTCTCAGAACATTCTAACAAACTGTGTGCAGTTGTGTGGAATGATTATGCATACAACTCACTGGCACTCCTGAGATCCAAAGCCCTGCTGTTTGTGACAAAGGCATTACAGTTAAGATCACTGTACACTATGCTATCAGGCAATTGTGAGGCTTTGCAATGCATTTTGTCTAATATGACTGATCTGTTTCCACTTCCAACATTGTTATACAGCACTTCATGCACATTTTATCTGCATACCATATTGTGGGTAACACTGCTTACTACAACAGTACTATTTAATAACTGCAACATTACAACAACATATGACTGCAGAGTAAACAGAAGCGATGCAGGGGTTACACCTTTATTCGCAGCATATTACACAAATCTGTATACTGGTAAAACACTTTCTGAGGCTCTTACATTTATTTTTGATGACAGTACATACAGGCTATTTACTAACCTGCCTCGCGACACATCCTTTGCAGCCTAGCATCATAGGCTTGCTGGTTTGCAACACGCACATCTGTAGCTGTCAGAGAAGTACAGTGATATTTAGCCATACCTATCCATAGTATACACAAGCTAGGCAATCATTAACTACATAATAGAAGGAGTACTTACTCAGTTCTGGGGCATTCTGCATCTGTCTTGCTTCCTGGATCCAGTGTTCCAGGACATCCCCCCTCCGCTGCTTCAGGTCTGCATGGTGGTGCCTGACCTGCTCACCAGTCCGGGGGATACCTGTGGCACTAGTGAGGTCACAGGCGAGACTGTCCCAGGCCTCCATTTTGTACTGCAAGCCCTGGTATGGGACCTGCAGTAGTTTCCGGTCATGGTGCTTTACCAGGAGCCATACCATGAATTTAGACTCTTGGATGCCCCAGCACTGTGCTCTAAAGTGAGTGCCATCTCCCACTCCAGCCATTCTGCCTGCAGGGAGATGCTACAACCAGTTATGAGCCATATTCCCACCTTTTCGGTTTAAGTAGGGCCAGATTCCCACACTTTTCTGTAATTGGCCGGTTTCGAAAAGGCTAAGCTATGTCTTATTCATTACAGGTTATATATGTGTCTGGTATCTGTCATTCATGTGTACATACACTGTATGGGGTCCTGGGGACTTCATAACTTTATTACAGTGACACCTCAACACTATGTTTACTGCAGTACTCCAATTCACATATTTATGGTGTATGGCAGGTTATAGAACATTACACTGTACATAGATTCAGTTCACATGTTTGATTTGATTTCCCTGTGGTGAGGATTAGTTTGCAGATATCTTCTTTATATGCATTGCTATCATGGCATAGTGGTTAACTACTATGACTGCTATGTGCAGAGTCCGGAGTTCTAGTCTTGCAGAGGCTGTTTATTTTGTTGCTAGCTAGAACATGAGTTGTTGGGTACAGAGTGATGAAGGCACTTTAAAGCAGTTGTGAGTGGGTGTGCGTGAGTTTGCATGGAGCTAAGCAATGCTAACCTCCGGTTATAGTTTCTTACACTCAGTTAGCCTCTGCATTGCTTCACCAGTGTGATACTCACATACCGGCGGCCAAACAGGTTTACACCCACTTGCTCCCGCACTTGCAAATGCACTGCATTTGGTGTTTGCATCTGACACACACCCCTGGGTGGGGTTGAGGACTACAATAATACCTTGTGATGCCTATTACATCGGCTTACATGCCTATGGTGGGGTGTTGCGACCATGTGTTTGTAAGTGTTGTGTAGTGGGTTATGCAATGACACATATGGTCATACCGTACTTCGGCACCATTTAGAGTGGACTGTGCTGCGGTGGGATCCGTATCTGGAATGTCTTCCCATTAGGTGTAAGCATGCCGGTCGACTGTACAGAATCCACAGCCTGTCTAGAGTTTTCTTCATACTATTGGTGAGTTCCTCTTACAATCTGTACCTGTCTGGCAAATACCAAACTGACACCATTAAATACAGACAAGTAATTGGGTTTAGGACCCCACATCCTTCAGCCGAGTCATGCTAATGCATACCTATTATTCTATCAGCTTTGTAAGACTGTAAGTGGAATATGTGCTTTCTGTCCCTATCTGTTCCCCCAGCGGTTTATGTTCTGTCAAGTGGTTTTGCTCTTAGGGGTTGAGAGGTATGAGGGTAAGCTATGCCCATTTTGGAATATTACTTACATCCTCAAGGTGGTCCTAAAACAACTGCGTCAGCCAACACCTGCATGCCTAGGCCCATAATTACATACCCATAGTTCCCCCACCTGCCCCTCCTCTACAGCACTCATCCTTACTGTGGGTGCAGGTGTGGTCTAACCACACCACTACACACTGCCCAATCTCCACGTGTCAGGACCCATGTCGTACATTGTGTTGACCCATGGGTTATCAGACTTGCACAACCTACTGGTCTGTGTACGTCTAGAACCTGGTTTGATGAATCATTACAGGGACTGACTCCAATGATCAGTAATTTTTGGGGTGTCCCACAAGGGACATTGATATCTTTGTTTCAAGATTAGACAAGGCAGGTCTCTCTCACTGGCAGCATCCTGCCTGTGGTCTGGGAAGCAGTGGTGTGTTTACTTGTATCATGTGTTTTTATGTTTCACCTATCTAGGTGGGAGTGGTTGATGCTACGTGCTACACGTTTATTAATTGGACCCTTCACCCCCATTTGCATGGCCTGTGAACATATGTAATTCGTAACTGCTGTATCATATCCTAGCTATTTACATGTGTATATTTACACACACACACACACACACACACACACACACACACACACACACACACACACACACACACACACACACACACACACACACACACACACACACACACACACACACATATATATATATATATATATATATATATATATCTACATTACTATATACCGATATATCTGTATATGACTGCATACATGTATATATTTATATATTGCTGTCTATGTATATCTAACAACATATGGGTGTATGGGTGTCTGCATATGTATATATCTATATGTGGGTATGTGTATGTATTCTGTCTCTGTATGTATACATTTGTACTACAGAGAGGGAGAGGTATATCTCCATGTAGCTATGGGTAGATATGCACACACATTCCTCTACATATATACATCTACATCTGGTCATTCCGTTCTCTGCCATGTAGATTACACTTTGCTGCAGTGGGACTTATAGTGGGTTTGGCTGCTCGTTGGGCAATGCCTCTGCCCAATGAACACTTTTGCTCACATCCCTGGGGCTGTCCATATGGACCCACATCAGCCAACACCTGCACACGTAGACCCATAACTAGCTACCCATAGTTCCACCAACCGCACCTACTCTACTGCACCATCCTTACTCTGGGTGCAGGTTGGGTCTAAACAAACCACTACACGTTGCCCACTCTCCATTTCATGAGACCCATGTCTTATGTTGTCTCGACCCATGGGTCATCAGGCTTTCCTACCCTTGTATTCCGGGTATGTACACACCCCAGTCAGAATGATCATCATATTGGCTTCCTTTGGTTATATGTCAATTTTTGAGGCATCCCACAAGGAACACTTCTGTCTGTCCCAAGATTAGATTTCACTGGTGCACTCTGCCCCCCCCCCCCCAGTTATATCCTGCCTGTGGTCTGGGGAACAGTGGACAATTTACATTGTTTTTATGTTCATGTGTATGTTTCCTCTGTCCGGTTTGGGGGGGGGGGGCATTCTACATGTTACATGTTTCTTGCTTGGGCTCCTCACTTCCATTGGCATAGCCTGTGAACATATGTCATTCTTGTGTGCTGTTTCCTATCATAGCTGTATATCTGTGTATATCTATGCACACACACACACACACACACACACACACACACACACACACACATATATATATATATATATATATATATATATATATATATATATATATATATATATATCTGTAAGGCAATGCATACCCCCATGCAAACGCACTTAAACACACTTACTAGTGCTTATATATGCTTACTACTGCTTATTTATGCTTAAACCTGCTTACTAGTGCCTTATTCATTATGACATTGATACTTCGCTCCAGTTCACTTTTAATTGTTAATATGCAGGTTATAAAGCAGACAGATGTCAAAATATGTTCATATACAGATTACCAATGGAAAATGGTATGTACTGCAGTAGGAATCAGAACGAGAACATCTGTTCATTAGGCGAATGCTCTAACCACTACACTAATGCTGTGCTGCTTCATTTGCATATATACCCATATACCCATGGATCCTAGTTCCCCAAACACCCACCCCAACACTTCACTGACACAGCAGTCATCCATTCTCCAGTTGGATACACGGTGTATCCACACCACTACACATTGGCCACTCCCTACTCCTGTAGACCCATCCCATGGGTTGACTCACTCCATGTATACTCAGACATCCCAAAAGTTTAGTCCACACACATTGGTGAAATGAATGACCAAAAGGACACTGTTCACAATTTTTGGGTTGTCCCACCTGAGACACACATGTCTTTATTTCAAGATTAGCCTCTATACTTCATTACATCATTACTCCCGTTAACATGACACTACAATAAATTAATAACTATGACTATGTGGTAACGCACACATTACACATGGGAGCTAATAATGTACGAGTTCAGCGAAATTATTTTACAAATAGGACCGGTTTAGTGATTGGGGTTGCTGTAGCAGGCAGATCACAGGAATGATTCCATGTATGAGAAAGTCCTCACATTTGATTTTTTAAGAACAGCACTTTGGACAGTGTATACACTTCTGCATTTTTGCAGATTCATCCCTTCCCTCTTATGCACAGCCTATTATTCTATCTACTGTCAAGGTTTTGTAGGAGCACTTTCATGTTATTTATGTCTGCAAAAGGAATGAATGTGTTACAGGGAATGTACTTCTACATATAGATGTATGCATGTGTGTATGCATATATACTTATAACGAACTCGCTGACCTCCATGAGGCAGCCCAATTAGAACCAGGCCATCCAACTCTGACACGCCTGGATCCATAATTTCATACCCATAGTTGCTCCACCCCACCCGAGTTCGACATGCACGCAAACCATCCATTCTCTTGTTGCTATCACAGCCATGACACACATCCACACATTGCCCTCTCCCTAGTGTTAGGGGCCCAACATGTATGTTGTCCCAACTCATGTATCATCAGGCTCTCCCACTATTTAGTCCTTGAACATACCTGCCCTTGCTTGTGTAATGGTCGGAGGTCCAACTATCCTAGCAATTTTTGGGTAGTCCCACCAGGGACTACCCTGTGATTGTTTGTAAAGTAGACTTAGCAGATTGACAATGTTACTCCCACTGGTAGTATCCTGCCTGTGGTGTGAGTAGCAGTGCTTTGCTCACCCCTGCATAGCTTGATATGACATACGCTGACAGCACTAAATAATACTGGAGTTGCTGTTGATTCCCATCTCATTATTTTTGTATGTTTTATTGTCACAATGTTCATTCTTCATATATATATATATATATATATATATATATATATATATATATATATATATATATATATATAATATATCTGTACATACACATGCAGATACAGCTACATAGTTATATACATTTCCTATGCTGGGCACGGCTTACACCCGTGCAAACGCACTCAGACTTGCTTACTGGTACTTTATATGTTTACCTGTTTATTTGTGCTTACACCTGCTTACTACTGCCTTATTCATTATGACACTACCACTTTGATTGAATGACATTAGTTAAATATTTCATGCGGTACTCCAGTTCATATTTACATGTTATTATGTAGGTTATACAGCAAAACTATGTATAAATATGTTCATATACACATTCCACATGGAAAATGATATGTGTTATAATGGGACTTGAACCATGAATGCCTGTTTGTTAGGCGGATGCTCTAACCACTACACTATTGACATTAACATTGATTCGGCATGTTTTTTCTATTTGGATGATTTTGTTGTGTAAGCTATGCTAAGCAGGGGGCAGCAACACGCAAACATGCTGCGCTTCGCTTGCACTTTGAATAATGAACCAATACAAATGTAAAATAGGGAAACATGGGAATCTAATTGGGATAGTTCTAGGGACGGGGCTCACCATTCCACTACGTGCTTGTGTTTTTACTACTTTGATTTTATTTTAGTGTTCCTGGACACTCTTGTATGCTTAGCATACATTTCAGTATCCATGAACACTGACTTAATTGCTTACTATTAGAGGTGGGCTCTAATAGTAAGCATAGTAGGTTGTGTAACTGTGGAAGTATGTTTACACCTCTGTAGAGCACTTAAACATGCTCCCTGCACTCGCACACGTTTCCTGTCCACGTCAAGGGTGCGGCAGCATGCCCTCATATATAGTCATATGGCACTGCTGCACCATCTGTAAGGAGGACGCTCGGTGCAAGGCTAATACTCTCCTTGCACCGAGCTTCATGAATCCCAGGGATAGTTTTAAATTTATGGACAATTAAAGAACCTTTACATGGTGAGGATATTATGCAAATAACTGAAAATGAAGAACTTAAGAGAATATTAAGGTTGAGAGCTCATATTCTCCTTGGACATAATGGTACTTTTACTTTAAAGCCAGTACTGAGCCAATTACAGAGAGAAGTTCATTGAATTAAGGGGTTGGGAGGGTGGCTTAATGGCTAAGGTGTTTGCCTTACAAACACAAGGTGCAGGGATTGAGTCTCACAAGGGATAATTGGCTAGGCTTAAAATGGCTCGCAAGGGCAGTTAGCTTAAACTGAACCTGTATGAATCTATATTTTAGTTAATTAGGTCACATGTTTTTTAGAACTATTTATATATATATATATATATATATATATATATATATATATATATATATATATATATATACATATACATATATATTCTGATATATGCCTGATGAAGCCATTGTGTGAACATTTTTAACTAGAGTTTTTAAAAAAAGATTTGTGAATAGTGCTACTATCATCGTTCTGGTGATTTTATTTTGTTTAACTATTGTGGATTTGAAGTCAACCACATTTATAACCATATTCTGTGATTTGGTTAGACTTGTGAATTGTGCCCTATTTTCTTTGAAGTGCATGTCAAAATAACTTGGGTAGAAAAGGACCTTAGAAACACAATAAATGAGGTACTGCATGCCTAGTATATAAGATACTATAGGTTCATAGGTTCATATTAGGTTACTAGGCTGGTGGCCCTAGAGCCTTTGCAGCCTAGCCATGTTAATCCCAAGTATCCCCGTTTGTTATTTTTTTTGGGTAGTTCACAGAATGAATTTATGAACAGAGCAGGTCTGTGATCAACACTGGCTACCCCTGTCTATAAGGGATGTGGGTGTCTCCCAGGGGCAAATTTGCAGACTCTCATCCAATTATCTAGGTTGCATTTGAATACAGTCAGTGAGGAGCTTTGTTTTACGTGAATGTCACAATCTACATTGAGATCCCCAGAGCAACTGACTCTTGAGCCATTTGACTTGTGGATGCACAGCATTTCCATTAGGGTACAGTTGGAGATTGCCCTATAGGTCAGACACAAGTCACCTCTCAGCAATCTATTAGATGCAGAGTAAAGTGACAGGGCTTTCAACCTGTCAACATAAGTCATGGTTTGGAGTCCATGTAGTTTCTTAGTGAGAAACCTCTGAGGTCTCTTCAGCTGCTGCAGGTGTCTAGTGAGGTATATTAAAAAGGGTGCATTATACTCTTATTAGTTGTCTGCTGAGGGTCGAGTATAGTGGAGTTATAACATCCCTTGACCTGGGTGCTATGCCCTTAGTTATAAGGTGTGCTATGAAGAAGGCTTTCCTTTCCACTGTTCAAACCTGGTGAAAAGTGGAAAGGAACGTGTGCTATATAGAAAGCTTTCCTTTCCACTGTTCAAACCTTGTGATCAAAGTTCAGATTGCTATCAACCTGTGTTTCTGAGCCTCACACCACAGGGTTGGAACTCAGGGGGGTGCTGTCAATATTATAATTTATAGGGAATTCCATTTTGCCAAAGGGAATAATGATGCATTTCTTTGCATTTAGTTTTAGATCATGGCTTTGGCACCAACCATTTGTTTGTGTTAGCCTTTCTTGTAATATGTTGACATTGTTGAGGGACTCAGTGATTGCTCCTAGTTTGCAATCATCAGACTGTCTACTTTGGCCTGGACTTCTGAGAAATAGATGCCAAACAGTAAGGGGCCCAGCACAGACCCCTGTGGTACTCCACTGGTGACAGGTCTACTAGTGGAGGTGGAGTCACCAATTTTGACACAGTGTGCTCTGTCAGTGAGCCAATTGGTTACCGATCTAGTAACATAAGAGTTCATCCTCATCTTGTAGAGTTTCTCAATGATGGCAGAGTTGGGAATTGTGTTGAAAGCCTTGACAAGGTTGAGATAGTCTGTGTGCATTGTCATACCTTTGTCCATGGCTTTGGTGACATTCTCAAAGAAGTCTACTAGGTTTAACAAGCATGATCTACCTGTGTCGGGTCCAGCATTTGCAGTCCATTTATACTCTTATTGATAAGGTCCATGATAATTCTTTCCATGGCCTTGCAGATCAGATTGGTTAGACTTATGGGCCTGTAGTTCCCATGGTCAGTTGATGCCCCCCCACTCTGTGCAGGGGAATTGCTGTTGCTGTTCTCTGTTCTCCAGGAACATAGTCAGTTCTCAAGCTATGATTAAAGAGAATGCCAAGTGGATCTGCTAGGTCTTGTTTTAGATTGTTTAGTAAATAACCTGGGATATTATCTGGTTCCATTGAGGCCATGCTTTTGGCCTTGGAGAGTGCAGAAATGACCTGTTCTTTAGAGATACATGGCAAATAACTGATGTCAGGTATGCTTTGGGATATGGTAGGTCGGGATACCTGGGTAAAGTTTTCACTGAATCTGTCAGCTAGCAGGTTGGTGATATCTTCCAGTGTAGCATGAGTGATATCATCTACAACCAGTTGTGAATATGGGTGGGCATTCCCTTTTAGACTTTGGATGTAGTTAAAGAATGTCTTGATACACCACCTCCTTTAGTTCTCACACCTTCAGTTTGTGGTCTGAATGTGTGGAAGGAAATGTAACCTGGTATAGCTGGAATGCTCTCCACAGCCTTAAACCAGGTCTCAGTGACTGTGCAAATGTCAGCATCATCCAAGGTGAGGACTGCTTCCAGTGAGTGTAGTTTCTGGTTTAGACTCCTATAGTTTAGCAGCACAACCGTGAGGTTGTTTTTAGAGGGTGTTTTTATGTTGGGAATTTTGTTCTTGTGACATTACCTAAAAAAGGCACTATGGGGTGGCAAGACCCTTAGCCAGTAACCAAAATCTCAGGGGTGACAGATGAAGACCATCACTGGTAAATCATCGAGGTCTATCGACCATGTCATCCCAGGCTGACAGATACTGGATCCCCTTTGAATGAGACAAGAAACTAAGCCAATTGTTGAAGTCAATCGTTTTTTGTTTATACTGAGGTATTATCCTGGGGGAATGTAAAATGCTGCTTAAGGTTAGGGACATACCTGCCTCAAAAGCATAATCAGAGAGCTCAGTCATGTCTCTCTTCATATAGTCTAGTGAGGTACATCTCAAGTTGTTCACACTAACATGGACTATGATGGAGTCATAATAGTGCCTGTTGTTGATAGACTTGAGTGTGTTTGTGATGTGGTGGATACTGGCACCTGACAGACAGCTGACTGTGATTTTTTCCATATCCATCCTGGTGAGAGGGACATCTGTGTGTCTCACAATTGAGTTGCCTATGACTAAGATGTTTGTTTTTGTGTTATGCCTTAGGGGCTTGACTGTAGAGACAATGGTGTGTGATAAATTATGTGCACTATGTTCTGCAGAGGATGTATTATGTGAATCGTGCCTTTGTTTGTGATTGGGAAGACTCTGATGTTTGAGAAAGTTTCTGGCAAGAGACTCCGCATATGTAGGTTTATGTGTTATTGGTTTGGTAGGTGCAGCAGGTGAGGTGTGCATGCTGACAACCTGTTAATATCAGATGAACTGACTGGTGTGTGAGAGAGCCTGGCTTCTAGGTTCTTGCTATAGATACATCTGTCACATAATGATTTTGTGTGGACTAGAAGAAGTGGGTTGTCAGTGTACATGAGGCAATTGTTACATTGCCTCAGGATGTCCATGTTGACCTGTCTGGCTGAATAAACTATGGAAAATTGTCCCTCCATAGTGCTACATCCTCCTACATAGATGAAGACACTCTGTACTATCCACAAGCATTCATAAGTTTTCAGAAAACAGGGAGAGGACAGGAAGGACCAGGTAAAGCAGAGGGCAAGAGAAGTGGACAAAAAATACAAAGTGCTAGTGGATAGGGTCTGTGTTAGTACATCAAGAGCTTCACTGAATGTATCACCTGTCAGTGAGGGACAATCATGAGAACTCACCAGTGAAGCCCAGTATAGTACTAAGGGAAAATTTGCAGGCATAAGTGTTTGCATCTATAACCGCCAACAATGCCCATCACTGCTCAGCAGAGCACAATGTGCAAATCCATGAAAACATGGTGCTTATGTAGCAAATGATTTAAACAAATTTACCAATAAAAAGCTCAAAACTGAGCCCTGTTTCAACAACCTTCAATCAGATAAGTGATAATTGCGCACTCCTGCCACTAGGGTGCAGGGGAATCCTCCCCCAACAAAAGATGTCCTGGTTAATGTGTTCAAGATATACAAACGTAACTAGATTCAGCAGGTCTGAATCTAGTCTGTGCTACAGCAAACAAAGTGCAGACATTTCAGGAAAAAATAATTCAAATAAGCAGTGATATGGTAAAACTGCAGTTCAAAAGTGCAATATACAGTGAAAATTTCAATTTAAGTTTTGCAGAGATCAGCAGATGCCTTGGATCGATCAGATAAATGCAGCAGATCAGTAGCTGGTTACCAAACTCTGTGAAGCTTTGCTAAAAGAAGCTCAAACCCACACAAACACAGTGCTTATGTAGCAAATGAGAACAAACAGATTTAAACAAATTAACCAATAAAAAAGCTCAAAACTGATCCCTGTTCCAGCAACTTTAATAAAATAAGTTTTAACTCTACACTCCTGCCACTAGGGTGCAAGGGAACCCTCTCCTACAAAAGATGTCCTGGTTTAGTGCTCAAGTTATACAAACAGAACAAGATTCAGCATGTCTGAATCTAGTCTATACAGCAAACAAACTGCTACAATTTCTGAAAAAAACAGTTCAAATAAGCAGTGATATGGTAAAAATGAAGTACAAAAGTGCAATATACAGTGAAAAATTCTACCTAATTCTCCTTCAGCACATTTATTTCATCTTTTTTCTTCACTTATATCTTCTCTGTTGCTTCCTATTTCTATATCAGTGCATGCATTTTTATTTAATATACTGTGAGCAGCCTTATTCCTTGTTAGTTAATATATAGCTGTCTCTACTTAATGGAATTCTATCACATAATGGTTTCAAATCCAAAACATTATGCTTTGTACTCAAGCTATGTTCCATTTTTTCTAATTTTGACCTGTTTTTTCTCTGTGTGTGAGTGTGCTGTGTTTGTTGTGTATGATTATTGTTATTATTATTATTACTATTATTATTGTTGTTGTTTTTTCTCACGTTTCCATTCTAGAATCTCTTTATGTTCCCTCTCAGAACGGGTACTACATGACTGGAAAAGAGAAAAGATCTCAAAATGTCCTTTTAAATTTACCAGTAGTGAAATTACAGTGTTAAATTCTGATGCCAACATAACATGGATTTAAACAATGAAAATCAAAATGTATTCATCTTCATTGTGTTCAAAACTAAAATATATTTTGACCACATTATGTAAGATCTTGTCGTGTGTGTGTGTGTGTGTGTGTGTGTGTGTGTGTGTGTGTGTGTGTGTGTGTGTGTCTGTGTGTGTGTGTGTGCGCATGTGTATCAGCGTAAATTATTTCAAACATATTCTGGCTACGCTAATGCCTAATGCAGGTATCTTATTTCAGATACAGCTTTTTACAAGACTATTCATTTATTCTCAAAATGCACACAAAAGATAGTCAAAGGGATGGAACTATTTGTATTGTCTCTTCTGATGTATGAAGTAATTTCCTTTGGTTATTTCATTGCAATTTGCAAGAACATTAATAACAAGCTATAAACAAAAGCAATTTGCACCAGCAGTAGCCTAGAAGGACAAGATCCTGGATTTTTTTGAAAAGATAATTGATGTTTGTATCATCAGAATTCAGCAGTGCAGACAAAGACACATTATGTCTTACAATGTATGGAGCAAAAACGTCTCAAAATACATGGAATCCAGCTAATGATATGACAACTTGATACCTAGCTAAAGACAATGCAATCTTAAGAATACATTTCAAAAGCAAAGTGTTATGTTTAACAATGTATAAAGGAAGTTAGACTCTTTTCCTTCCATATTTTAAGGTGTTTGTTTCAAAAGAGTTGTACATTTAAAGCAACATTTCTAGTGTATCTTTCATTGTGCTACTGCTTTACTTTAGAAATGAATAACATTTAAAAAATGTACTAAATGGAAAACCAGTCTGGAAGTACGAAATAGCCATGACGTCATTATGGCAAAGCAATGTGAATGTTTCTACTTCATTCCAGCAACAGTCCAACAGCTATTACTTTTTTTGTTTAATTTCTTTGTTATTTGAGTGTGTATATTTATATATATGGGTTTCATTCATTCATTCTGTCACTCATTCATTTGCATGGTAGCATGAACTGCAAGGTAATCTTGCATGCCTTATCATAACTGGTTAGTGGGGGTTTGTGCATGTGTATGGGTTAGAGTTAATAGTAAGGGTTAAGAAAGGGGATACAGTTAATGGTGTATGTATGTGTGCGTGCATGTCTGTGTGCATGTGCGCATGTGCGCATGCGTGCATGTGCATGTGTGTGTGTGCATGCGTGCGTGTGCGTGTGTGTGTGTGTGTGTGTGTGTGTGTGTGTGTGTGTGTGTGTGTGTGTGTGTGTGTGTGTGTGTGTGTGTGTGTGTGTGTGTGTGTGTGTGTGTGTGTGTGTGTGTGTGTGTGTGTGTGTGTGTGTGTGTGTGTTTTTTCCATAGACCACTGATCACAATCTGACAAAAGGGAATTTGTAGACCACAAGAACAGAGGGCAGCAGGACTTGCCGGCCCACAGGTCCTATGCTAAAGTCCATTCCTGAGGTTGACTGAGTTGGGTTTTGATTGACTGTAATTGGATCATAACCTGGTCAGCAAACAATGTATGTGGATTTCCTCTTCTCTTAGTACCCTCAGTGTTCTCAGTCAGTTTATAATACAGTTTTTGTGTTTATTGCCATTGAATTGTATAGTATTTTGGGCTAAAGATATGGCTGAAGTACAGTAGGTAAAGGAAGCTCAGAGAAGCAGATGTTGCTACAGATGACTGAGATGTTGCAAGCAATCTCTTTAGACATCTATGGGCTTCAGGACTGGATTATCAACTAGCAAGAAAGTATTTGTAGGATCCTAACAGAACTGCTTCAGGTACAACACTCTCTGCAGGAAAAGACAAATTATAGAGCAGAAGTAAGAGGTAATACATCAATTAAAGACTCATTTGGGAGCTTTACATAGTAAGCTGAGTAACTTGAAAATCACCAGCAGACTGGCAACCTTTTTTAGGAGGTCATACCAGAAGTTGTCATTGATAATTAATTGATTATTTTTTTTTTTTGTTACAGTTCTTGCCTGACCTGAATGCACCAATAAACATGCACTGGAAGTTGACCATTTGCCCTGAATGGACAGGAAGCATGTACAGAATATGCATGCCACACATGTCATTTTAAAATTGCATTCTTTTATTTTAAGGGCCATAAATTTAAGGTTGGCCTATCCAGCAGGGTTGATGTTGGTTGTGGATGGCCTGAAAAGATGCTTCACCACCCTATAGGCAGCACAATACTTTTTTGGGGAGTGACAGGCCACATGTGCATCCTCAGAAGAGTGCATCTCAGCACGTTTTGAGATGGGAGGACTTGAACATGAGAAGTAGTTGGCAGAAACATGCTACAGATGTACTGTGAATCAAGATATGGACTGTAGCATCAGTTGACATGAGAGGGATCTAAACCAAGAAGAGGAATTGTGTGTCTGGACAGCAACCTCCAAAACAGGAAGGGAAGAGAAAGAGAACATACCGTTATGTTCAGAGAATGCCCAAGAATTATCTTTATCATCAGAAGACTCTTTCCAACACAGAGGAGATATATCTCCAGCCTCCCCTACCATTGGAGAAGGAAAGCAAAGCAAAGATCAGAGGATTCAGCCGTAGAATTCCCTACATCATCTTCTTCAAGTAATATTCTTACTTAGCAACCAGAAATGAAAGATAAAGATAAGGGGAAAAGCACAGATGCTAGACTGCAATCTGGACTGAGTGATCAACATATAGTGTCAAAAGAAAGAAAGTTAACAAAACGTTATTAGGGTGGTAAATAGCTGTAGTCATATAATTTCTTTGTACTACATGAGGAGGAGCATATAAGTTGCCCTGATCTCTCTTATTTGATATAATACATCTTGGAAATGAAAACTGCTGCATAAATAAGGTAATACTTGTCTGTGAGCTGCATCTTAATTTGAGGACTTTTTGGTGATTGTCAAGCTTTTAAGGGAACATATTTAATATTTACTCCTTATGTTTTCAATTATGGGTGCAATTTAAAAATGTTTTATTTCAAGGGTTTATTATTTACCATTATTAACTCTCATACTGTTTTCTTTATTACACTAATGGGTTAAAGTGTGAGGTCAGTTTACATATTCTAGTTACTAATTAGATGTATTACTCATTCTACATATTAGATGCATAACCTAAGTCATTGGTCAGCAAGTACAGGGTGAATTTAATTACAGCTTATTTCTCCTATTAAGAGTAGTTTAGTTATCTGAGGGTAGAGAAGCATCGAGGCAATCTGCTTACAGCATCACGCACACAGCTCCTGTTACTTTTCCAGCTTGGAGATCCAAGTAAATTTCCAAAGGATCAATGACTCAAGATTGACACAGGCTGGGTTGAGGTGAGGAGGGAAGAGCTGAGGGAAGACAGAAAGCTGAGAGATTGAGGAGGAAGTAAGTGGCACACAACCCAAGGTAGCTACGTATGCATGTTGGGGGAAGGCTGTCATCCAATTAAAAGAGACAAGAGTTCAATGTAAGCTTCAGAGAATGAGAGTGGATGTTCTTATATTGCAGGAAGTGAAGCTCAGAGAGAAAGAAGATATTGGGAGGTAAACATTGGGTTGCTATAGGCTGTAGTACTGTGAAATGGGAAGAAAGATTTGTAATTCTTATGATTTGCAGGAAATATGAAGCAGAAGTTAAAATATTAAGTGAATATCCTGAAGGTAGATGGGTTATTGTGGTTTTGTATATTATGCAGAAAGAATTAAACTTAGGGGTGCTTTATGAGCCTAACACAGATTCCCCTAAATTTTTCTTTCACTTTTATGTAGAGTGGCAAGAATTTATACCATTTTATGAGGGCAGGATTACTGGTGGGATTTAAATTTGATAATAAGGAAATACAGATGCAAGGTGCAGAATTCTAGAGATAAGGAAAATTGTCTCCCAGTGGATGGAAGTTGAAGGGTGGGTAGATATTTAGATGTGGTTGCACCCAGTCATATTGGCTTTTACACTTCTTAGAAATTAAGAGCAGCATTCCAGTTGGTTGGCTTGATTTTTGGCAAAGACTAGTCGGATATCTCAGATAGCTGATGTCATGATAGGGGAGAGATGTTTATCAGATTATGTTTACATCACTATGTCGTTAATGTTACTTAGGGAATATGTTTACATGGGAAGGTGGAACTAGAAACTAAGTATCTGGTATCTTTTCAAAGACAAAAGTTAGGTTTGAGAGAAGGAAATGATATATCAGAACCAAGGTTTTCATTGCCAGCCCTGCCATGGTAGTTCTTCCACACCACACCTTTGCATGCACACTCACACCTATGGCTAATTTAGAGTGTCCAATCCACCTATGGCAAGTCTTTGGAATGTAGGACGAAACTGAAGTACCAGAAGGAAACCCATATGAACACAGGGAAGATATATTAGGAAGAATCAATTGTTTCAATCCATTCTTGGTGGGAAGTGATTAAAAGTGCTATTAAAGACTTTATAGCCATGGAAGGGTATTGGGAAAGGAAGGACATTTTATAGACAGACAGATGAGAAGATAAGTTAAGGCAATGGTAAAGGAAGTTGAATATGGAGGCAGAGGGAGAGGATGGAGCAGTGGAGCAGATGAGGATGCAGATAATGAAGCTTAAGGTTAATATTATGGAGTGTAACATAACGTTTAGGGAGTAAAGACATATACGTTCTTATGACTTTTTTGGTGTTGAGGAGAGAAGTTAAGTAAATGATTCCTTTTAAATAGAAAACATCTTTATTAAGTTATCACTTATGACATAGGTGATTATACATTTATATAAATGAAAACAAACCATGCTGACATAATTTTAATTGCGGGCATTATACATCACAAATCATATTAACATAATTGCAATTGCAAACATTATACATCACGTATAATCTATCCACTCATTGTCAGTCAAACATTACATAGTTCATTCAAATCCTGCCTTCTTTCAGACTTCACTTCTCATCTGCATGTATTGTTCCCACAATTCCCATTTTTCCTACATAATTTGCTACTTCCCTTTTCTAAAGATCCCAATTCCAGTTGTTTTATCTCTGTTACCATATTCACTAATTCTAGTAAAATGGGTTTAGATTTTGATTTCCATTTTTCTAGTAATTGCTTTTTTGGCAGCTACCATAATTAGAATCAGGAAGGCCTTACTTTGTCCAGGCAATTCCGATTCTGTATCATAACTCAAAAAATAATTTCCTTAGTTACACCAATTTTCTCACCCACTATCTCTGACAGAGTAGTCTGCAGGCAATGTTTAAACTCTGCCAACTCATTTTAGTCCTAGAAAATATGTTCCAAATTATCTCTTTCTTCCCCATCACACCTCCAACATTTGCTGTCTGCCTGATGAAAAATTTTTTGTAGTCTACCTTGGGTATAACAATACGCATGTAAACACTTCCAAGCAATGATCCTAAATCTTCTCGACTTTTTTGCATATTTGGGAGACATACATATATCCACCCATTGTTCTTTTGTAAATTTTTTTAGCAAATCTCTCTTCGCAGTCCTTTCTAACCTCCACTGATTTATTCTTATAGATATGGAATATGTTGGGTGCTCTGCTAATTATTCCTTTTTTAACAGCAGCTTCTGATCTAGATTTGACTAAAAACTCTACCAGTGTGATCTTTTACTTATGATCCCCCTTTTTCTTTCTCTTTGCCTATACTCTGATATAAATCCTCGATAGGGAGGCAATATCTCTCCTGCAGTGCAAATAAATTATTGGCCTCTTCCCATTCTATTATTTTTCTCCCTCTAATTATTTGCTTCTAAAACCTTGATTCTTTTACCAGTTTTCTCCAATAAATTCCAGCCCCCTCTTGCCTATTGTCTGTATCCTTAACGGAAGTTATCCCTATAAGCAGAATCTTTGTCTGTATCCTTAACTGAAGTTATCCCTATAAGCAGAATCTCCTTTCTCCATTCATGTGTTGACTTCTTTCTTAAAATACTTTCTGCTACTTCATATAATATTCTGCATGGTTATTATTATTATCATTAAGGATCTGCATCCAAAATCCCATTCACTCATTGTTTCTAAAGTTTCCCCCCATTTCATCATCATCGCTTTCCACTCTGAATTATGAAGTTAGATAAATGCTTGGCAGCAAAAATAAAGGAAAGCAGTGTGATCATACTATAATGACTGTACTGGGAAAAGAGAGGAGTCCTATCAGAAATATGGATAAAGTTATAGAAGTTTTTAACTAGTTTTATCAGGGTATGTGTCGCACATCCCTCTCTAACATAGATGACAAGCAGGTGGGGTATTTCGTTTAGATGCTTTAATACATTGAAACATATCAGGATGGATAGCAGCATCGTAAAACATAAACAAACTGGTTAACAGACAGACCTTACATACATACATGCTTGCATCTCAACAGCTTACTACAAAATGGCAGTCAGGCTAGCATGTGCTCAGTATTTATACACTTTTGCAAGCCCTTGGATAGCTTCTTAAAGGTACATACACACATATTGATCAACATCCTCCCTCTTAAAAAGATTGCCCTCAGTAAAAACAACATTAGAGTTATACATGCATTATTATAGAGATTAGAATCAAACACAATGTTCATGTCCAAGTTGCTGTGTATCTGTTACATGGTCTGGAAATACGACCGGATCTCGTAGCAAACTGGACTGAATTTAACAACAGGGACAGTCTTTGGTTAACAACTCATATCTGGAGCTTCTGGATTCATCACAGGAATGGGAATATTCCCTGGAAATTCCTTTGGAATTGGAACAATGGACAACTCACTATGAGATAAAGACTCTTTCTCACAGGCTATGTGCTGTGGTATAGGCTCGGACACCGGTCTCAAATATTTCCAGTTCTGCCTAAACTCTGCTTCTTGTGATTCCACAATGTATGATCTCAGCTTTGAACAAATGCTGTTCATGACTCCAATCTGATCACAACCTTTGGACGTTTGCATCTTTACCATATCTCCTTCTCGTAATGGATTGAGCGTTTTGCTGGTTTTATTGAAGTAGGACTTCTTGGTTAAACAGTTCTTCAACAGATTGGTTTTCACTGACTTGTTGATTTTGACACATGGAACCAACAATTGACTACTGATTGGTAATGTGGATCTGGTTTGTCTTGACAGAAGTCTCTGGGCAGGTGAACCAAGATGTTTATCACGAGGAATGTTTCTGAGATTCAAGAGATTCAAGGAAAACATCACTATGGTCTCATTTTGACTTCTCTAGTAATTGTTTTGCACTTTGAGCTGCCTGTTCTGCCAATCCATTTGACTGCAGATACTCAGGGCTACTTGTGACATATGTAAAGTCCCATTATTCGGCAAGTCTTTTGAACTGTTGGCTTGTAAACTGCATACCATTGTCTGATATAACTTTGCATGGACTAGCTTGGACTTGAAAATGATGCTTCATCTTAGTAAAGACTGTACTGGGTGCTAGATTAAGAAGTAGGTGAATCTCAAACCAATTAGAATAAAAGTCTACTAACATCAAATAATGTTGACCATTCCACTCAAAAATGTTGGTGGCTACTGTTAACCAAGGTAGTTCAGAAATCTGGTTTAGCTGAAGTGATTCCACACAGAACAAGATAAAAGTAATCTCTCAATGTCTTGTGACATACAAGGCCAAAATACTAGTCTTCTCACCCTTCTTTTGGTAGAGTCAGTTCCTGGGTGACCACAATGCAAGATAGTAATGTACTCTTGTTGCAAGGACTTTGGAACAAGTACTTTTGGACCTTTCATAATGATACCTTTGTCAGACAAAAATCTCATCTCTGTATGGAAAATAAGGTTGCACTTTTTGAGGTAAACTAGACTGCTGTGACAGTCATCCTTGATTGTTAAAGTGGTTGAGCTGGATCTGTGGCTGTGTGATCTCTTAGCTCATCATGTGTGAAAGAAAAATTTCTCACTTCTATGACTTCAAAATCAAAGTTTTCATTCTCATGCTGTTCAGTGGTCTTTCTGGATGATCTGGACAATGTATCAGCAAGATAAAGAAGTTTGCCCTTCTTTAGACAAGAGTGAAATTATACTTTTGAAATCTCAACATCATGCACTGTAATCTGGCTGGAGCTGAATGTATAGACTTTTTCAAGATAGTGACTAGAGGTTGGTGGTCTGTTTCAATCTGGATAGGTCTACCATAAACATAATCATGGAACTTCGAATACGCAAACACAATTGCCAAAAGCTCTTTCTTTGTCTGAGCACACTTCATTTCAGTTTGGGAAAAAGTTCTCAATGCATAGGGAACAGGTCGACCCTCTAGCAGAATGACTTCACCAAGTCCAAATTTTGAAGCATCACATGAAAAACTAACTTGACTGTGAACATCATAGTATCTGAGAGTTACTGGACTGGCAATTCTCTGTTTCAGGACATCAAATGCTCTTTGGTGTTGCTCTAACCAAGACCATGTTATGTCTTTACATATCAGCTCTCTGAGCGGTGCTGATAGTTGTATCAAGTCTGGAATGAGGTTGGCTAGGTAGTTAACCATGCCAAGAAAATGTTGCAGAGCTTTAACATTGACTGGAGCTGGCATCTCAAGAATCGCTGTTTGCGTAGAAGGGTCTGGTCATAGGCCTGAACTAGTAAATAAATGACCAACATAAGTAACCTTCTGTAGCCTGAATTTGTATTTCTGTGGATTGAGCTTAAGATTCACTTGATGTGCTCTTTCCAGAAAATTTCTGAGGTTTCTGTCATGCTGAGCTTCTCCATTACCTCCTACTAGTATGTTGTTTACTATAATAGCAGAATGATACCCAGAAAAAATTTGCCCCATTGCACGTTAAAAGACTTAGTTGCAGAATTCATTGCAAATGGCATTCTCAAAAATCTGTACCTACCAAATGGAGTGCTGAACATAGTGAGCAATGATGATTTCTTGTCAAGCTGAATTTGCCAAAATGAACTCTGTGCATCTAAGACAGAAGAGACAGTGGCATTTGGCATCAAAGCTGCAAATTCTTCAACTGTGCACATTGGATTATGAGGTCTTTTTAGTGCTTTGTGCAGATCACGTGAATCAGTACATATTCTGATGTCATCTAAGCTTTTCTTATGAGCTGCCACCATGGTAGATAACTATTCTGTTGGTTCTGCAACTGGACAAACCACACCTTGTTGCACCATTTCATCTAGCTTGGCTTTGACTCTGTCCTGCATGGCTACTGGAACTTTTTGTGCTGGCCTAATAACTGGACTGACATCTGGATCTAACTTCATGTAGTACACAACAGGAAGCTTCTCTAGTTTTGTCTTTGAAAATATTAGCATAAGTAGAAAAAATGTACTGGGCGAAATTAGAGTAGTGGTCTTTCAAGCCGACTTGATGGACTTCCTTATGGCCACCAAACGAGGTCAAAAGGACTGAGAATCCATTAAAAAAGAAGAAGAAGAGGAATAGAGGGGAAGAATATAAATCCGATGGATGTCATAGTTTCAAGATTAAAGATTTAGTTCCATATGCCAGAGAGGGCATGACTTCAGTTTGTGCAGTTTTAACAGGCTGTGAAGAGATGGTTAAAAAAGGTGGATTCAGGGATTTTGCTGGCGTTAGTGATTTTAAGGGAGTGGGATCCCCTTCTCCAAATAATTAGAAAATGAGGGAAGATAGACCTGTGGCAAGATTTAAAAATATTGATTAAGCCTTTTTACGGAAAGGAAGTGGATAAGTAGCATATTAGATGGGAGGGAAGTGATGGAGTGAAGTTGTGTAAGGAGGTTTGGAAGGACTGGTTAAGACTGACGAATAAATCATATGTTTTATCAGGAGTTTGGGATCATCATATGTGGTGGCTTCATGGTTCAGAATGTCCGTACATTTGGCAGTGAGCCATGTAGGGAGGAGAGGAAATGTTGGGGGTACGAAAAGTCTTGAGCAGGCCATATTCCCATATTTGCATGTTTTGGGACTGTGAAGTATTAAAAGTGTTGAAATGACTTTATAGAGGAATGGGAGGTGATTTATGGTGTAAGAATTTCAAAAAGGTGGGAATTTAGTTTGTATAGTATTAGAAGAGAAGACCTTGTATGGATAATTTCACGGAAAGTGATATTATTTTTTTTTCCTAGGAGAAAAGGTTAAGAGCTTTAATGTTAAAGTTTTGAAGAGTAGTGAGGCCTGGAAATAGTAGGACAAAGATAAGTGGTATTATCATTTAGAAATTTGTCTGTCTGGGAATGTAATGAGAGTTCAATATTCTCTTTGTTGTAATGGGTTTTATTTCATTTACTATTAATATATAGTGAACTGATCTTGTAACACATGTTTAATGATGTCTTACTTGACGATGTATTATGGTAAGTCAATAAAAATTATTTACAAAAAAATGATCAGCTCAACAAACACAAAGAGAAAAATATATATGAACAAATACATTTATATACATTAATAAAAAAATAGTCAAAGGTTCTGGAACCAGACCATTATATTTATAAATCAAAAGAGCTACCCTCTCAGCAGCACATGTTGTTGTCTTTCGGCTTTTCCCGGTTAGGGGTCGCCACAGTGGAATTCCGGTCCGCTAATGATTGGCAGTAGATTTTTTCACGGTGCTGAGTTGCCAGCTCAACGCCCAGCCTTCACTCAACCCACAGGGAGGACATGCAGACTCCACACAGAAGGCACTGCCCGCACACTAGCTGAGAATTGAATGGGAGAACCTCTTGCTGTGAGGCAACAACGCTACCGCTGCACAACCACGGATCTACCTTCTCAGCAGCACATATTGTGTTTAAATAAGATTCTGCAAAAATAAATATCTGTACTGTTTAACAAACATATAAAAAGATAATGGGGACAATAAATGCAGTATAATAGAAAACAGAGAACCTGCAAACATTCTTAAACAGAAGAAAACTGTCATCTGTAAATGAAAAGGCCTCAGAATTCTGAAGCTAATCCTCAGCCTTGGTGGCTAGGATATGTTCTATGGAGTATCAACTAAGAATAGAATATTCAAGAGTGTGCAATGTTAGTTATCATGATTAGAATGGTAGGTGCTAAAATATTGTGCAATACAGATCTGAAGAAAAAAGTCTAAGCTTGGCCAAATTAAGTATGCAGCCAGTTAACAAGGAAGAACAGGTGAGGAAACTGATCTATGTCATATGGCCTTTAACAACAGATGTTGTCTGAGGTCTGTGAGTGAAAAATCTGGTCAACTTAAGTTGTTTAAATATATATTAATAAGTGTAGTTCCTACTCACATGCATAAATTGTTAACATAGCATATTTAACTATGACCTAGGCCATCCAGCACTTGAAGAGCTTTGTATACACACTAATACATATTAAGATAACATATACTAGACAGAGGAAGGTATATGCCCTAATATGCAAGTAACAATCTGTGGATGAGTATAGTCAGAATGGCTAGTATGGGAAGTTGTATTACTTGAACATACTGCATTATACACTTTTCTGGTCATTCTCCTTCTCCAACAGTGATTTTGCATGTTTTTTTTTTTCTATTTTTTAAAGAACTATGGCCTGAATTAATCCTGATGCTGTAACAGTAACAGTAATGTTTCTTCTTTTTGGGGACTTTAATGCTAGATTTCTTGAATTGCATGATGCTCTAAATCCTGGAAATCTACATAAACTAAGTTCACTACAGATTATCAGTAAACCTACCACATGCACACCTCTGAGGCAGCCACTGTCTAGAGACATTGCTTTTTCTAATAGGCTGGGAAGAGTCAGGAATTCTGGCATCTTCCCCATTAGTTAGTAATCATTTTTCTATATTCTTTTGGTCTTCCGGAAGAAAGAGATGGTCCCTAATTTCACTTTCTTCAAACATTTTCCTTTTCCGAGTAACACCAAACCGTTCTGAAACTTTCATCTGGTACCAGTAATCACACTATTTCTTGGATCAGCACAGCATAGGGATTAAGTTCAGAATATGAGAGAGGCAGAGGTGCTTGGAAGAAATAGCCCCTGCAGAAATGAGGAATGTTTTCCACTGTCAACACATTGTTTGTGTGTCCTCATTGCTTTACCAAGTATATGTAGGAGTTAGGGATGACAAAGAGAAAAATTACAATCCACCCCCGATGGTACCTACTAGATGAGTCTCATCCTGATGATTGGAAATGAATGGGCTTTAAAGAGCCAATACCTGCATCTCTATCAAAGGAGAGGCAAATTAATTAAAAAACCTTTCATCACTAAGAAGCTTAAAGTATTTCTTAATCACAGGGGCAGCAGGAGAAGAGAACGGAAGACCTCAAGGCTCATTGTGTTAATTTTCTGTTTCTGGAAACAAACAAATGCATGACAGTTACAACAAGCACAGAGAAAAAGAAATAGATTGCTGGAAATTATTTAAGCAATAACCGACGACATTGTGTGGTATATTGAAGATTTACCCATAGTTGGTGTGGATTAATCATGTGGGCGAAAGCCGAGTGATTAAACAAAGCCAACCATGGGTAAATCTTCAATGTACCACAATCATGGAGTCAATTACTGCTATTATACAATGACGTTATTTAAGAAAAAACATACTTACTTTTCTTAAATAATGTATTTGTATAATGGTGGATTGCTGTTCTTTCACTGATTGTGGTACACTGATTCTGCTTTTTGATGTACTGCGCATGCGTATGGAACTTGCGTTCCGACGCATACCCAGTACATCAAGGCTTTGAAACGGAAGCAAGAGAGAAAAGAAAGTCTCTGTTGCTCCGTTTTCTCTCTCTCTCTCTTTTTTTTTTTTTTTTTTTGTACAAAAAAAAGATTTCGGGGCAGTTTATACCAACGGAAAAAAGTCTGGGAGACCGAACCTTTTTCCATTGGTATATTCTGAGATTTACAACGGGCACGCTGGTTGGGCTGGGCAATCAGAGTGCACATTTTAGAATATTAATAGGGAGGAATTGTATAATCTAAAATATTCAGTAGGAATGGAGAAAAGGAAAATCATAGTGAACACTTTCAGTAGGCCTCATTAGAACATCTAATGAGACACCTGGACTAGATACAAAACAATTTGGTGAAAGAAGTACAAGGCAAACACAGACTGTGTGAATGCATCGCCATTCTAGAAAACACCAAGTTTGAAGATAAGTGCAATACATTTTTTAACTATTGAATCCACATGAAATGAAGAATTGAGCCTGCTAGGTAGTGAAGGAACCAGTGGAAAGTTCTGAAAACAGCACTGTATAAATCTTTTGGGAAAGAGACCAGAGGATCATACAATGTTGGATATGATTGGTAATACCAGAATATGAGTCTCATATGCAGTCAGTGAAAAGTGATGTATGACTTCCTACAGCTCCAGAGATAAATATTGTTTGTGGGTGTATTCAATGTAGAAGGTAAGGCACCTACCCCTTCAGTCCTTTATAATACATTCATCTCCAAGGTTACCACAACTAAAGGAAATTAATCTTTTTATTTATATCAACAACAAAGTTCTCACAGCATTCCACTATCCCTATTTACAGCTGATTTAAAATGATAACATTTACTGCTTCTACTTTTACTTAATTACTCTTAAGAAAATGACCAGATGTCTAATATGGCCTATTTGCCTGCAAGTAAAATACATATTTGTATTGTGGTAATACATTTGATGGCTATTGCTATGAAAACCAAGATTTATCTTGTAGCCCTAGGTTTAATTCCTAGTCTTTGCTTGCATACTATATTGCTCTAGAGGAGGGATGTAACTAGACCAGTCACTACTGAATGACCATAAAAAAGATCCTTCTGCTTAGTTGCTCATACATGATGTCCAAATGAATAATACAAAAACAATAAGCAAAAAGACAGAGGTAGTAACAAATGTACAATCAGTATCATCCTCCGTGCTTCTACAAAAAGGAGATAATCCCCATTCAGTCTCATATTCTCAACCTATACAATACTGGATTGCATATGTTGAGACAAGTACAATATTAGGACAAAGGCACTGATGAAGGAACACTGAGTAAATGAGATATGCAATGCATGTGTGATGGAGTTTTTAATATCCAAAATGAATAGTTCAACAAAAAGACTAAGAGATAATGCAACCTAAATGGAAATGCTGGAATCAAAATGTATTGACTGCTTATTACTCTGGTTCAGTTAAGAATAAAAGCATTCATGTGTGATGTTGAGTACAACTAATTATAGCCTGGAATAAACAGAAACATCTAAAGCAAGAGGTCAAAAATCTGTAAAAGAATACAAAGCCGAGTAAGAACGAAAACAGGTGCATAATGAAAGGACACATGAACTAGAGATGTGAGGACGCAATCTTGGATGCATGTTGTGGAGGGGTGGAGCTCTTACTGTGACGGAAGTGACCATAGTTCGAATAGTGGCCCTAGGAAAAGAGGAACCAGGAAGTGAGGGAGGAGTGTCGGTGGGCTGTGACCCACTCATCCTTTTCAGAGGGAAGGGAGGGCTGCGAATGTTCAAGGAGAACTTAGGGAAGTGGGATTTATACAGCTGTGACTGGAAAATAATTTTCCATGCTTTGAGGGAAGGAGGCGGGGGTATATGCTGACAATATCCCATGCCATAATTTAGAACAACCAGTGTGATCAGCCCAATTTCATGTACCCTGTTCATTCTGGAAGCTAGGCATCTACATGGAATGTTATGGTGTAAAGTAAAAAACGTGATGACTGTCTGAATGATGGTCCCTTCTGGTTGACCCTCTTCCCTGTAATAGGGAATGAACGAGGCAATTATCCAGGGCTGTGTCTGATGATCAGCAGACAAAAGAGCAAAGAGTACAAAAAATGTGGGGGAGCTAGTCACTCACAGTTAACCCGAAAGTATACAAAACAAAATGTAAACAATAAATAACATCCTGACAAATGACAATCAGTCAAAGCAGAGAGTGGGTAGCTCATAAAAAGCTGCCATCTCAACTATTTACAGTGTACCAGTGAACTGAAGAAAGTTATTTATTTATTAATTTGTTTATTTGTTTAATTATTTATTAGTATTTGATTACCAGTAAAGTCTGGCTGGATAGGTGCCCATTTTCAGTGGGTGCCTGGGAAGAAAAGCTCCAAAGTATTGCAAATACATTTTAATAACAATAATTTTACCGTCTTCAAAAATAATACAAAAACATCTATAGTTTAAATAATTATACCATATTATACATCATGTGAAAACATCTGGTAAGAATAGATGCAACTTATATGACAATGATTTAATATTTAGAGAAATTATACCCACTTTATAAAGAAATTAAATGCAAGTTAGTATAATACAAATGATATGAAGTGAGAGAAAAATAATACAGAGTTATGGCATATTTAGAAAGGGAGTCAGGGGATAGAAATAGATTGAAGTAAGAAAGTGAGTGAAGAAGGGAGAGTTAGGAAGTGTACATACATATATACATACATACAACTGTTTCAAGCATGGGCATTAATAATTTTCTAGCTTGCCAATATACCAAAACAGTTGTTCCCATAATAAGTGTCCAGGCTGTTCTTGATAATATCTAAACTTGCTTTAATGTAATTTGGTAGTCTGTTCCATGCATCAGGTACTCTGTCAGAGAACCGATTAGTACACTTCTCATTCCTATAGAATCTTCTGCATAGGTTTTCTGATGATTCTCTAGTACTTTTTTTGATAACCCCAAACATTCCCAGAGGTAGTTGTCTCTAAATGCACTAGATACCTGAATAAGAGCTCCTCTTAGATATCTGCACGAGACACTGTACAAGTTCAAATATTTTAGTATTACATAATAACCTGACCGTTCACATCCATGGATGCCCTTTGTATATTTCTGCTCTATTCTTTCCAATTTATTCATGCTTGTTTTCTTATAGGGTGTCCATATTGCTATTCCATACTCAAGTTTGGGTGTAATGTTACTAACAAACAATGATTTAATCATTTTTGATTTCCAAGACTTTATAAATCTTTTTATACAACGTATAGTTCTACAACTATCATTTACCAATTGGTTGATATGTTTAGAAAAACTCATAGCTGCATCTACCCATATACCCAGATCCTTAAATGAGTCCACAGTTTCAATCACTGTGTGCCGTATTAAATATTCACCTTTCAGTTTATGTCTCCCCAATCTCGTATGCTTAGTTTTTAATGTATTTATCAGCGTATTATTCTCTTGTGCCCAGCTGGTAAATTTAGTCAAGTTGTTTTGCAGACATGCCTTATCTGTTACACATGTACTTCCTTTCACCTTGCTACTAATCACTTCCTACTAAAACTGCCTCATCTGCCAAATGACTTCTTATTTTTATATAGCTTTGATCATCCATTTGATCTTTTTCTATTATCCTTTCTTGTATGTACTTTAATTCTACTCTCAAAGCCATACAGAGAATTAATGGCTCGTTGGCTATCTTCTTGTTACTTGTATAACTTGTACAGTGAATGTCATACTAGTTTATCTTACTTTAAAATTTAATTTAATTTGTACTGTGAAATTTCCAATTGTATATTTTCTATTGTGGAGCTTTTCCCCCAGGTCTTTACTGAGAAAGGGAACATGCTCATTCAGATTATCCTAGTCAACAAATGTCAAATAAGTAAATAAATAAATAAATGTAATCAGTTCACCCGATTTCAGGCCATCTGCATATAGACTGTAGAACACCTCAGATGAAAATTTGTAAATATAACAATAATTTGTTGTGTTTAAGAATACATTTTAGAATCTGTACACAGTTTGTCAGTTTGTATGTCTTTACTCCTTCCACATGTTATGTATCTATAAAAAGGTTTTGTATTATTCTCAATATCTTTATATAAATTTTCTTCAAGTTTATCTTGATCATGTCTCACACTATGCTTAATCTGTTCGTCCAGCTTGTTTATTTCAGTTTTCAGAGTTATAGTTCAACCTCTCTTCCAATTCTTATATTTTTTTGTCTCTCACCTTAATCTGATATCTTATTCTTATGGAAATACATCCTCCTGACGTTGTATGCCTACATCCTGATGTTAAGCATTTTTTTTATTTTTTACACTCAAACAATTTCTCTTTCAAGACAGTTTTTCCACTGAACATCTCACTCCAGTTAGTTTTATATAGTGACTGTTTGCATCCATATAATCTGTAATTAGCCTTCTGTGCATTGGTTTAGATTTCAGTTTGGCAGAATTATCTAACAATAAATTAACCTTTATAATCCCATGATCACTGCACATGAATTGTGGTAAAACTTGACTTGAAGTAACAGTAATTTCTTTAGGAACACAAACAATATCTAGTATGTTCCATCCCCTAGTAATTTGTTTTACAATCTGAAGCAATTGTTGTTCCTGAATTATGTTGTGAATAATTTCCTTACTAATATTGTTGAATCAATATTATTCTGGTTTGTTTCTGGTAAATTTAAGTCCCCAGCTAATATTATTCTTCCCTCCTGTGTTTCATGCATGAAATGTATGAATTCCTCTAGGTCATCTGCACTTGACTTTGGTGGTCTGTACACCCCAGCAATTGTTATATGTTTCAGGGTTGTCTTTATCCTCACAGTTACGCAGTCTATAGCATTGGTGGTATCACTGAACATGTAATAATCACAGGTCTCATAACTATCTTTAGTCCCTATCACAACACCTCTGCCTGATTTTTTGTTAGAATTTCTGTTACAGTAAAAACATTTATACCTTGACAGAACCGGTTTCCAGTCATTGTTCTTTAACCATGTTTCAAAAACAACATCAGCCTTGTGGGACTGTAGCAAATTTTCCAATAAAAAAACTTTATTATTACTGCTTCTTGCATTAAAAACCAAGAGAGAGGCATCAAATGTTGCTGTCTGTAAAGTGTTACATTTTCGACCTGGCAAAAATCTTGCCTAGTGTTTATCAAATATTTCAAAATATCTGCTGCAAAAATTCTCTTCCCTGATCTTGACAAATGCACACCATCCTGTCTGAACACATGTGTGCCCCAAACTATTCTTGGATGCTCTGCACACTTCCATTTTTTAAAACAGGACATTTTTTCCACGCAGGTATTTACGCAAAAAAATCTTTTCATTCACGATGACTTGACTATCTTTTCTATAGGTGATTTGTGAAAAATACATCCTAACATCAATGCAAGCTATACTATCTAAGAGGGTTGTCACTTCTCTACATAACACTGTTTGATGTTCATTATATTTTCTGCAAATATAAATATAATTTCCACTAATAACTGAATCTCCAGTTACAAGAATATCTTTTCTGACCTACTCTGAAGAATCTTCAGTTTCTAATACAGTAATATCTGCTCTATCAATTGTTACAAAGGATAGATCTTCATCACCATTAGTCTTATTATTTACACTGTCATCATTGCATATTAAATTCTCATCTAGCTAGCATTGTAAATCCTCAACTTGAGCCACGTAGTCAACATCTGTCATTTTCTACTTTTTCCTTACAGTAATGTTCTTCAATCCTTCCAAGTTCAGTTTTGATTTCTTCCATTTCACCTGCCCCTTGCCTCTTTTTTCTACCTTCTCATTTGGAAAATGATGCCTTTTCGGTAGACTGAAGGTTTTCTGATAGAGAAAGATTATAATTCCCTGTAACCTGTGTGTTACATAACAAAGCAGTGTCCTTTTTAGTATGCATTCTCTTTACTTTACCAACATTAATCATTTTTTTCTTCCTTGTTATTTGTTTTGAACTTCTTCCTTTCTTTCTTTTTCTGTTTCCTTCTAAACAAACCCGATCCTCAGATTGCTGAATACTTGCATCCAGAATTGCAAAGTTAGGTGGAATGACGTAGCACAGGAATTTGACAGTTTTATTTATAGAAAAAAGACATTTACTAACAGCTATTTACATTATTGAAGCCGCGGTGGTACAGCAGTAGCATTGTTGCCTCACAGCAAGAGGTTCTCTTGTTCGATTCATGGCTGGAGTGCCTTCTGTGTGGAGTCTGCATGTCCTTCCCGTGGTTTAGTAGCCTCCGAAAGACATGCATGAATGGGCATCGAGCTGGCAACTCGGCACCATAAAAAAATCTACTGCCAATCATTAGCAGACCGGAGTTCCGTTTTGCCAACTCTTAACGGGGAAAAGCCAAAAAGACAAACAACAACTAACAGCTATTTACATTATAAAAGTAATTATCCCCCCCCCCCCCTATGAAGAATAACATCCCTAGAGGACAATATATAAGAGCTTGTAGAATGACATGCAATAATTTATAACTTAAAGAAAAGTTTAATTTTATTACAGAGGCATTCATTAATAGGGTTTATAATAAGGAATATTTAGAAGAAATAGTAAAATAATTTTTCAGTAAGAGCGATAGTTTATATCTGCCTATATTAAAACAATCATTTATTAGTCAAAATGTAATTTGGCTGAGAAAGAAGGAGATAAAAAAATCAGTGTCCAGTCTTGATATGACTGTTGACAGTTCCAGCTTAAGGGCTTTATACAAAACAATTGGAAAGTTCTGGATGGGAATAAAGATTTGTACAAATCCATATTCAGCTTCAAACAAATAAAATATTGTAAAAGAAAAGAATAATCAAAATCGGTAACCACAGAATTTAAAGAGAACTTAAATCAACTTCTATGACAAAAAAATCACACAATAAATATACAACTAAATACTACAGTAAGTACAGTGAAATTGTTCAAACCATACAAGTTCTGCAAGCCAGACAATAGTTGTAATTCATTTGTGTTGCGCACAAAGGCGCACAGTAGCTTCTGCTCATACCACATGCAATCACACTTCTTTTTAACAGTAAAGATCAATAAATCACAAACCAAGGTAGGACTGTTTAGATATGTTCAGGATTTTCCTCTCTGCAGTCTGTGTGAATTTATACCTATCTAGGCCCCTTGGGGTGGCTAGAGCTTGCCTGTCTAAAACCTATCCTTTTTTAACAACCAACAGTGAAATTAAAGGTAAAATAACAAAATATGAATCAAAGTAAATCTTGTTAACAAGCATTCCCTTCCTACCTGCAAACAGTAAAAAACAGTGATAACAAATAAAATATAAATTTAAATAAAACTTTTTTTACCAGTCAACTCCACAGTAAATCACAATCCAAGGCAGGATTGTTTAGATATGCTCAGCATATGAATAGGTACTTATACGTAAATGTATTGTCTACATATTTCCATCCTTGATGCTGTCTTGTTTTATTACCCAAAATGGTAAGAAAAAAAACAAGCTATTAGACTATCAACTTGCACCCTTAATTAATTTCTAGGACATAATTTTTTTAAAGATTTTCATAAAGAAACACAATGAGATATCACAGAAAAAGAAAAACAAAGTCCCTAGGAAACTTTATGGATGCTGTCAAGGCCAATGATCATCTATATTATTGGACTGCCATTAGTCTACACCAAAAATTCAAGCATAACCATAGCATTTGATCTTTGGTGAAGAAAAAAGGTCAGTAGAGTCATATATATATATTTTTTTTATTCTTAACATCGGAAGCATTTGGGTCTCCACCATAACAGAGATATCAACAAAGACTCTTGCTGAAACTACATAAAATGCATTTTAAATAAGGTGATTTTTGCAAGGAAAAAGTCCCCACTACTGTTCCATATCCCAGCAGCTCTATCTCATTTAAATGAAAGATCAGTTAGGAAAATGAGAAGCTTTATAATCCCTGCAATTAACACTAGGTAAGACTGCAATCCAAATTGTAGCTTGCTACAGATCCCCCACCATACCCCAAGATTCTCACTACACCTTTCTAAACATACTGGAAAATATTAAGATAGAACCAAACACCCTAATACTGGGTGATTTTAACTACCCTGCCATTAACTGGGAAAACAACTCATGTACCAACACCTTTGCCCAACGGTTCTTGGAATTCATAAATTCCAACGCCCTGGATCAACTAATCCATAGTCCCACCAGGGGTTCCAATATCCTAGACCTGGTCATTACCAACATGGGAAATCAATGCTCCACACCTATGGTCACCCCCTCATTAGTCAGGTCTGACCATAAGCTAATCACCCTTAACATCCATATCCCACCCCCACCCCTCAGTAAGGAAACCTCCATAAAAAACTTCTCCAAAGCCAACTTCATGCTACTCAAGTCAGAAGAGACAAACTTCATGACACCCATGCAGATGGGAACTGAAAGTTCAACTGCTAAATCCTACACTAAGGCACTATACGAGCACATCCACTCATGCATGAATCGTGCCATCCCAAATAGAACCAAGATGCTCTCATCCAAAAAAAGGAAGCCAATCTGGTGGTTCCCTGCCATAAACAAACTTTACAACAAAAGGAAGAAACTGTTGTAGGAAAAAGAAAAATCCCAGGATGCAAAAAACTCCCTTACCAGCCTCAGTAAGAAACTGAGATCCCTCAAAAAATCCTCCAAAGCTAGTTACGAAAATAAAATTGCCAAAGATTCCAAAGACAACCACAAGGCATTCTATAACTATGTCAAGAATCTAAATGGCAATGCTCAGATCTACTCTGAGCTAAAACAGAATGGCATTAAATATACTGATCCCAAGGATATTGCCAATATCCTGGCAGATCGATTCAGTGCCAACTTTACCCCTCTCTCACCCCCTAAATGGCCCATCTCAAAACCGGAAGATTGCCAAATTCTGGTAATAACGGCCACACAGGTGAAAAACGCACTCTCCAAAGCTAAGAATACAGCATCCATGGGACCAGATGACATCCCGGGCTGTGTACTACATGAACTACAATATGAACTGGCACCTCACCTAAGTGTCATGTTTAATCATAGCCTCACCTCAGGTTTCGTGCCCACTGAGTGGAGCAGAGCTACAGTTATCACACTCCACAAGGGGGGATCCACCTTGGATCCTGGAAACTACCATCCCATCAGTCTGACAAGCCTTATCTGCAAGGCCATGGAGTGTATTATCATGGAACTTATAAACAAAGACATTGGCAACCTTCAAACACTGGACCCCACCCAGTTTGGGATTGTGAAGGGCCGATCTTGATTCCTGAACCTGATAGACTTCTTTGAATCAGTCTCCAGAGCCATGGACAAGGGTAAGGTGGTCCACACAGCCTATCTAGCCCTTACCAAGGCCTTTGACACCATCCCCCACTCTGGAATCATAGATAAACTTACTAAGCTGGGCATTAATCCCTACATCACCCAATGTGTTGCTAACTGGCTTACTGTAAAAGTAGCCAACTCCAAATCCAGCTCCAGACAAGTGACAAGTGGAGTACCTCAGGGTTCAGTACTGGGACCGCTCTTGTTTGGCATCTACTTCTCTGAAGTACAGGCCAAAACTAAGGGACTCTGGCTAACAAAGTTCGCTGATGACTGCAAACTGGGAGCCATTATTGAATACCCAAATGATGTGGGTAGTCTACAAAAGGGCTTTACAGAAACAGATGCTTGGTGCCAGAGCCATGGGCTCAAGCTCAATACCAAGAAATGTATAGTTATCCCCTTTGGGAAAAAACATGTATCCATGAATTACCATATAGGTGGCAGTACACTAAACACTGAAAGTGTGATAAGAGACTTAGGGACACAGGTGGACAGTGGTCTCACCTTCAATAACCACATTGCCACAACAGTCAGGAAATCCTTCTATGTGGCACACCTCATCACTAAGGGCTTTTCATCCAGAAAAAAGGAGGTCATTGTCCCACTGTACTCATCCCTCATTAGACCCATTATAGAATACAATGCCCCGTTTGGTATGTACCTCTCAAGACATCTGCAACAACTGGAAAGGCCACAGAAGTACCTCACTATAAGAATCACAGGCCTAAAGCAGATGCCCTGCACTGACCACCTTAAAAAACTCCAGCTATACTCTGTCGCATATTGTCTACTCAGAGGTGATCTCTGCTTAACATACAAGGCCATGTCAAACCCAGAGCTGTTGGACATGCTACACTTAAAGAAATCCCAATCCCTCAGAGCCACACGCTCCAGGGATCTAAACCTTGTCATCACAATAAACAAAACATGCTGGAGGGATAGGTTCCTGACCCAGAGACTCCCCAGACTCTGGAATAGATTGCCCATACATGTCAAGCAGAGTGCCTCTTTGGTCCTCTTCAAAAGGAACCTTGATGATTGGATGGGAGAAAGGAAATTCACTCCGGGGATCACGTCAGTCACCCTGCTAGACAGGGGTCCAGGGAAGTAAATAGTGTGGGAAGAAATAGCCAGGGAATTGTTATGGCTAGGCTTGTATAGGCCCTAAGGCTGATAGCCTAGTACCAACCTATGAACCTACAAACCTGCTGTCCTGGGATCTCATTAGTTTGATTACTATGCCAGTTAACAAAACATATCAGTTTGTTGTTAAACAAACATTACTTATTTCTGTCGGATACGTGTTTTACTGAAGAAGTGCATCATGTTTATGTGTAACAGGTTATCAAACATTCTGCCAGTTTTCTACATATTTAAAGTTGAAGCTCACACAGTTTCTGAGTGACATCAGGTTTCCCAATTATTGCGGAGATGAATCACATTTTGACTAATTAAGGACCTAATGTTTCCCATTCATGTGTGAATGGGGACTTTGTGATTCACACAAGGAAGCCAACTTTTTCATCAGATTTGTATTAGTAGCCTTAAGCTGTTATAGTTCATCCTTGTAACACTCTGATGATATTATCCCACCTATCCTTTTGACATATATCATCTGTTCTGGTATGAGCTTTTTTTAATTGTTTGAGTTTCCCATGCCATCTGGAAGCCAGCCAGGTTCAGTCATTCTCTATTCGACTTTTAATAGCTAAACCTACATCAGAAATATGAAATGGGACTTGTAGAAGTAGTTGTTTAACATTCCAGTTACATTGTTTTGTTTATTTTATGGTTCTTTGGGCAGAAACACAGAGCAGTTAATTATGCAGACCATGTTTAATTAAAACTCTAAATATAATGAGGTAAAAATAAGTGACTGTATAAAAGGATGCATATGTGTATGAAATCTCTATAATTCTGCATGAGTTAATGGAGAGATGAAGACTGCTATTAAGTAGTAAAATAACTTGTCTGAAATGTACCAGCACTAAACTAAAGTTGGAGTGATAAAGGTTTGAGACGTATTGAAATTATTATAATTTTTTTTCTCTGAGCAGCTGAGTTTTATCTGCTACCAGTTCCTGTCTTCATTCAACCCTCCTTGGGCTCAGCACAACCAGCATCTCCTCCCTGGGCTCAATACAACCTGCATCACTTCCCTGAGCTCAACACAACCTGCATCTGGGGCCAGTGAGGTGGTTGAGGATGCTGATGCAGCATCGTAGTGCTGCCAGTGAGTGTATGCACACCTCTCCTCAAGTCGATTAAGTATCTTACTGCTGATACAAAACCAGAGCTTGTCTGGCTCATGATGCTACTTTTTGTACTGAGCTAAGGCTGCTTCCCTGCAAGCAGCTCACTCCATTCCTTCACCTGAAGTCCCTACTGCACCCATGCTACTAATCGCTAATAGAGCACAGGCCATCTGCAATGCTGTTAGGACTTTTTCTTTCTGTACAATGGTGCTGCTCAGAAGAATTTGTGGTTAAAGAAATTTTACAGTTGCAAGATGAACACTCCTAATATGTGGAAAATGCTTGATATACCTGAAATATAACAAAATTATCCTCTATTAATAAAAATAGATGAGATCGCTGTAAACAATTCAATGGAAACTGAGATGGAACTTAACTGATATTTTAATAAGCATTCAGAAAATAAAATTGATTCAAATGCAGTCATTTAATTATAGTACATACAGGAACTAATACTCATCCCATGGTAATGCAGGATTGGCTTGATGGGTTTATAAAAACAAAAGCTTCATTACATGTTTTTTTGTATCACAAAACTATCTTAAGACTTCACCGTTATGCAATAAGTTTCCAGAAACTGGAAAACCTCAGTGCTACTACTAGTATTTAATAATGGTGATCATATGAGCATTGCAAATTACGGGGTAATTTCATACTATCAAATTATGAGTTTTGAATAATTACTGGAAAAATAATACAATGAACATTTAGCTACTAGTTCCATTTTGCAAGTTTCAAAATGTCTTTGTTGCAGGTGCCATATAGAGACAGCCAAATAAGAAGCAGTATATAGATAGCCAGCCTTGATTATATTGCTACATTTAATTTCTTAGATGTCTTCCTCGACTAGCTTAGACCAGTTTACAGGCATTGCTGTATTCTGGGCTGTAGTGTAGTTCCTGTGTTGTCCATTACCTTACTTGGATAGAAGGAAGTTTCTTTGCTCACCAGTGGGAGTGGGGAGCCTTGAGCAGCCTACCTGTCCTTGGGGGAAGTGACCTCAGCACAAGAAGCTGTAGTAATTGGTTGTTTGGGACCATTCCTAGCTCTTTTGTAGTTCACTGTTTAAAATCCGCCTCTGGGCATTTTTTTCTGGCTATACTGCTCAGACAAGCTCCACGTGGGTTTACAGAGTGGTCCTAGCAGCAAGGAACTCGAAAAAGCGACTACCTTCTGGATTTAAGTATCTTTGCTTTTTTTCACTGGAAATAGCTTCTGTAGCTTACTTTGAACTAGCCTGAACTGTTTTTTAACTGATTGCTGCATTTATTTTAAAATCTGCACTTAAAGTTACATTTAGTCGAATTTGATCGAAAGTTTGCTTGTTTGTTTGTTTAATTTAACTGTGGAGGCTGCCCACTAAAGTGTGCTAGCCTGTGTAATTAATTTATCACTGTCTCTGCATTTTCTGTGTGTTTCTACCAAAAAACAAAAAAAACAAAAAAAAATCCTTGTTTTCCCGCCTTCCTCGACTAGCTTAGACCAGTTTACAGGCATTGTTGTATTCTGGGCTGTGGTGTAGTTTCTGTGTTGTCCATTACCTTACTTGGATAGAAGGAAGTTTCTTTGCTCACCAGTGGGAGTGGGGAGCCTTGAGCAGCCTACCTGTCCTTGCGGGAAGTGACCTCAGCACAAGAAGCTGTAGTAATTGGTTGTTTGGGACCATTCCTAGCTCTTTTGTAGTTCACTGTTTAAAATCCGCCTCTGGGCATTTTTTTCTGGCTATACTGCTCAGACAAGCTCCACGTGGGTTTACAGAGTGGTCTTAGCAGCAAGGAACTCGAAAAAGCAACTACCTTCTAGATTTAAGTATCTTTGCTTTTTTTTCACTGGAAATAGCTTCTGTAGCTTACTTTGAACTAGCCTGAACTGTTTTTTAACTGATTGCTGCATTTATTTTAAAATCTGCACTTAAAGTTACATTTAGTCGTATTTGATCGAAAGTTTGCTTGTTTGTTTGTTTAATTTAACTGTGGAGGCTGCCCACTAAAGTGTGCTAGCCTGTGTAATTAATTTATCACTATCTCTGCATTTTCTGTGTTTCTACCAAAAAACAAAAAAAACAAAAAAATAATCCTTGTTTTCCTGCCTTCCTCGACTAGCTTAGACCAGTTTACAGGCATTGCTGTATTCTGGGCTGTGGTGTAGTTCCTGTGTTGTCCATTACCTTACTTGGATAGAAGGAAGTTTCTTTGCTCACCAGTGGGAGTGGGGAGCCTTGAGCAGCCTACCTGTCCTTGGGGGAAGTGACCTCAACACAAGAAGCTGTAGTAATTGGTTGTTTGGGACCATTCCTAGCTCTTTTGTAGTTCAATGTTTAAAATCCACGTTTGCACGGTTTTGCGCGGTCGTGCGCATAGCGTAGCGCCGGTTAAACAAGGTTAAAGTTTTTCTGGCTCCGCCAAGTGTGCTCTTCAAATTTTCCCTTAAGGAAGCTCTACTCTTAGTATAACCAGAATACTCACTGTACTATAAGCCTAGCACTTGTTCTCAATACTTCTCTACTAAGTAAGCACTCTCGTACTAAGTAAAGCACTACATCTACTTACCACCCCTGTGACTATCTACTTCCCTTAAAGGTATACCACTCCCTTATACTGTTCTAGCATGTCGAGTGGTAGATTACTGGCGTCATCTTCAGTTCAGCTGGTCAATCTGGGCATCTTGAGACAATGCTACAATTGTCTCATGTACACAGACAACCCTCTCCTCCTTCCAACAAACACAATTACATGTGAGAGATGCAACTATATAGCCAAACTGGAGGGTGAACTCTCTCAACTCAGGGCTGGCATGACCAGACAGGAGGAGATGGCAATCACACACACAACAATCCCAGTCCCACATAGACCTACCACAACTGCAAATCAAACACATAAAAGCACAAAGACATACTTGGAGGCTCTAATAAAAAACTTACCAAAACAACAGAGGCTCCCAAAGCAGACATCCAAAAATCCACCACCTCAAAACAAAACACATGCAACACATATTTCAATAAATCAGTGTGTCAACCAATCGCAGCCCTTAAGGCCAAACACCTTGCCTGATACACTAGTAATAGGTGACTCCATAGTCAGACACACTGATGTCCTACTGACCAGGCTGAACAAGGAGAAGGTGACTGTGAGCTGTCTATCGGGAGCTAGGATCTGCCACATAACACACCCACTCAGGTCACTCCAAAGCAAGTACAAATATGACTCCGTCATTGTCCATGCTGGTGTGAATGACCTGAGACATACCTCCCTGGACTAATTGAAAAGAGACATAGAGGAGCTGTCCGATTATGTAGCCCAGGCTGGTATGACCCTGACCCTGAGCAGCATCTTGCCCTCACCAAGAATGATACCACAATACAAAGACAAGATGATCAGCTTTAACAATTGGCTGAAGTACTGGTGTCATTCTAAGGGGATCCAATGTCTGTCTGCCTGGGATGATATGTTGGACAAGCCACGCTGCTTCACAAGGGATGGCTTACACCTGTCACCACTGGGCTTCCGGATATTGGCTAAGGCTCTTGCCACCCCCATAGTGCCTTTTTTAGGCAAGGCTCAAAAGACAAACCCACCTCCTTAGAAAAAAAAAAATGGAAAAAAACTAAGGGTAATGCTGCTCAATGCCAGAAGTCTAAATCTCAAGATGCAGGCACTCGATGCACTCCTCAGCATGGAGAACATCGACGTCTGTGCAGTAACTGAAACCTGGTTCAAGGCTCCTGAGAGCACCCCAGCACTACCAGGCTATACCTCGTATCATGCTTTTCGGCCCCAAAACCCGGGCCGAACCACAAAGGGAGGGGGAGTGTCCATATTCATAAAGGACACCCACACCTCCAGGTTAGTAGCAACACATGAAGCATCAGAGACCATACAAGTGCAACTAACCATAGGCAAAACTGCTATACAACTGGTAGCATGTTACAGACCACCCTCCCAATCTCAAGAACCCCACTCAGCCTTCCTGAAGACATTGGAGGATATGACTGTATAACAAAATACCATCATACTGGGAGACTTCAACTACCCAAACATAGATTAGGTACATTATTCTAGCCCTAATACCCTAGCCCAAAGGTTCCTGGAATTCATAAATTCAAATGCACTGGAACATCTAGTCACCTCTCCCACTAGGGGAGATAATATACTAGACCTGATCATCACAAACATGGGGACAAAATGCTCCACACCAGAAGTATACCCCTCACTAGTGAGATCTGACCACAAACTAATCACCCTGGATATACATATCCCACCTCCACCCCCAGCACAAAAGACCACAGTGAAAAACTTCTCAAAAGCAGACTTCACTCTTCTTAAGACTGAGATGGTATCCTTTAAGCCCACTGTGCCAGTGGATACCACATCCCACAATGCCGAATCCTTCACAAATGCTTTCTATGGACATCTCCAAGAATGCATGGATCATGCAATCCCAAACAAATCCAAGTCCCTCTCCACCAAATGTAAGCATCCTGTCTGGTGGACCTCAGCCATAAACAAATTGTATAACAAAAGAAGGAAGCAACTGCACGTCAGAGCGAAATCCCATGAAGGGAAGACATCTCTGATCAACATTAGCAGAAAACTACATTCTCTCATAAAAACATACAAGGGAAACTTTGAGAGAAAAATCGCTAAGGACACTAAAGATAACCACAAAGCCTTCTTCAGCTATGTTAGAAACCTGGGCGGAAATGCTCAGATATGCTCAGAGTTGGTTCACAACAACAAAAAATACACTGAACCCACAGATATTTCTAACATTCTGGCTGATAGGTTCAGTGCAAATTTCTTGCCTCCTTCACCCCCAAAAGAAGAAAAACTTATCCCAGCTGAATGTAATCTCCCTGTCATCTCAGATGTCCAAGTGAGAACCGCCCTAAACAAAGCAAAAAACACAGCATCAATGGGACCTGACAGTATCTCGGGGTGCGTGTTATGTGAACTCCAAGGGGAGCTAAACCCACACATAAAAATGCTATTTAACCTTAGCCTTACTTCAGGATATGTACCTGAACACTGGTGTACAGCAACAGTGGTCCCACTCCACAAGGGGGGTGCCTCTACAGACCCTGGAAACTACCGCCCCATAAGCTTGACTAGCCTGGTCTGCAAAGCTATCGAAAGAATCATTATGGAACTCATAAACAGAGACGTAGGGGACCTACAGACGCTTGACCCCACCCAGTTCAGCTTTGTAAAGGGCAGATCCTGCCTTTTAAACCTGGTTGACTTTTTCAAAACAGTCACTAGAGCCATTGATGAGGGCAAAGCAGTCCATACAGCATACCTGGACTTGGCTAAGGCCTTCAAAACAATACCCCACTCAGGCATCATAGATAAGCTAAACAGCTTAAAAGTAAACCCTTATGTCACTAGATGGGTTGCAAACTGGCTAAAGGACAGAACCCATAAAGTTAAAATCACTGGAGCAATGTCAGGCTCAAAGCCAGTCACAAGTGGTGTCCCACAGGGATCTGTCCTGGGACCCCTCTTGTTCGGCATTTATTTCTCAGATGTTAAAGCATACATGGGAGGGCTGTGACTGACAAAGTTCACAGATGACTGCAAACTAGGTGCCATATTCGATACACTAGCAGATACACACATCCTACAAAAAGGCCTCACTGAAACGGACAACTGGTGCCGTAGTCACGGCCTTAAACTAAATGCCAAAAAATGTATAGTTATCCCTTTTGGAAAAAACAAAGTACCCACAAATTATCACATAGACAGCAACCCACTGAGTACGGAAAAAGTAATCAGAGACCTAGGGACCCAAGTAGACAGTGACCTCTCATTTGACACGAACGTTGCCAAAGTGGTTAGAAAAACATTCTACCTTGCACACCTCATAATGAAGGGTTTCACATCCAGATCCAAGGATGTCATTGTACCCCTATATTCCTCCCTCATCAGACCCATGATTGAGTACAATGCCCCACTTGGTATGTACCTCACCCGGCACTTGCAACAGCTGGAGAGACCACAAAAGTACCTCACCAAAAGGATCAAGGGTCTCCAACATATGTCTTATTCTGCCAGACTAAAGAAACTTCAGCTCTATTCAGTAGCATACCACCTGCTCAGAGGTGATCTCTGCCTGACATACAAGGCCATGTCCAATCAGGATCTGATGGACATGCTCCACCTCAAAAAATCCAAATCCATCAGGACCACGAGAGCTAAAGACTTAAACCTCGGCACAAGTATGAATAGGACATGCTGGAGGGATAGATTCATAACCCAGAGGCTTCCCATGCTTTGGAACAGGATCCCAGTTTGTATTAGGCAGAGCCCCTCACTGAATCTCTTCAAGAGAAATCTTGATGAGTGGATGGGAGATCATAAGTTTACCCCAGGGGTCACATCTGTATCACTGCTAGACAGAGGCACAGTAAACTAATTCTATTATATAAGGGGACCTTCACTGTGTCACTACTAGACAGAGGCACAGTATTCTAGATTTTATCTGTACATTGTTGTACCATTTCATGGGGTGGCAAAAGCCACATCACTATGGCTAGGCTTACGAATGCCCCAGGGCAGATAGCCTAGTACTATACTATGAAACTACTATGAAATGGTATGACATTACTGACTGATTTTGGAAAGGATTTTGATTTAGCAGCATGCAGTACATTTTTTATTGCATTAAACATAATGAAAAGTAGTTGTAGTTGTTTAAAACCGATGCCATCATCTCTAAAAAAGGTCATATCTTACTAAGCTTGATACTACTATTTCTTCTGAGAAATTTCAACACTGCAGAGACTAGCAATACTATTTCTAAGTCTCCTTTCTTTTAAATATAGTGAAAAAATAAGTGCCACAGAAGCTGATCTGAGAGAGTCGTATTTTCTTATGGCATGGTTTTGTTTTGCACATAGAAATGTAATCTGCATTAACACCAGTGATGTGGATGTCCTGCAAGCATGGCTTGTAATATATGATTTAGACATGAATGTATCAAAATATCAGCTATGCTGAATGTATCAGAAATACAGGGCATGTTTTTTCCGATTGATCCAAAGAAAGATTAACTGTTAGCGAATCACCTTAAAGACTGCATTGTCAGAATTAGTAAACATAAAGTTGTAGGTAATTTGCTATGTTATATTCCTTAAAGTGGCACCCACCTAGAAGTCTGAGAAAGACCTTGGACAGATCATTGGTATTGTCTATAAACCTTCCACATGCTTTTAAAGAAAAATGCATCAAACACATTTTAATTAAATATTTTCACAACCATAAATATTCTGACAATCATCCAACAATAATTATTCTCTAAACACATATGCAAAACTTTCTTAAACATATATGTTCACTTTTTTTGGTCTATACAGAGAAAACAAAATAACAATACATTTTTGAATAAAATAAAGATATTGGGTCTGCAAAAAACGAATGAGACAAGGCTGTCATTTCTCAAAGTAGTATGCCAGACTTCTGTTATTGACTTCCAACCCATTTCCAGTAGGGATTTATTCCAAGATGACAGAGAACATGGCTTACTCTCAGCCTCTAGAACACTGTACCAAATTAGGGATTTACTCCAAGATAGCAGAGAACATGGCTTACTCTCAGCCTCTAGAACACTGTACCAAATTAGGGATTTATTCCAAGATAACAGAGAACATGGCTTACTCTCAGCCTCTAGAACACTGTACCAAATTAGGGATTTATTCCAAGATAACAGAGAACATGGCTTACTCTCAGCCTCTAGAACACTGTACCAAATTAGGGATTTATTCCAAGATAACAGAGAACATGGCTTACTCTCAGCCTCTAGAACACTGTACCAAATTAGGGATTTATTCCAAGATAACAGAGAATATGGCTTACTCTCAGCTTCTAGAACACTGTACCAAATTAGGGATTTAGTCCAAGATAACAGAGAACATGGCTTACTCTCAGCCTCTAGAACACTGTACCAAATTAGGGATTTACTCCAAGATAACAGAGAACATGGCTTACTCTCAGCCTCTAGAACACTGTACCAAATGCAGGCATCTTGCTCATGTGCAGCATGAATTCAGGAATGCGTACAGTACCCTAACTGCTATGTACAGTGTAACAGTAGCAACGGAGAAGCTTCTGGGATAAAATACTTGAACCCCATGCTTGCACTACGTCTCCTGTAAGAATATTCAATCCCATTCCATCCTCACCATTAAGGTTGAGCACTGCCCTCCCATGCTTAAAAAGGAAGCAGGCCCAGAGTAGGCCTCTATCAGGATGTTTACATAGTAAGTCCTCCTCTGTAACTCGAGACACTCAGCAATTGTATCACATTCTCACCTCAAAATACTTGGTTCATAATATGGGAGCTGACAGATTCCAAAAAACACCCCTAGGTACGGCACTATGTTTTATTCCTCGGCATATTATACTATGTATGCAAACACATTTGCCACCTTCTTAGACAATTGCAAGACACACCTGACCCTAAGCTGACCCACACATCATGGGATATATATATAAAATTTCTCAATAAAAGGCACGCTAAACAAAACAACTTTATTGAAAAATATTATTTAATCATTATACAGGTAACTGTTACTGCAAGATACTCACAGCAAGATGACCACGGTTTAAAGATATGATAATGGTAGTGCATCCCACTAACTCAAAACAGTCTATCACCTTAAAGACTGGTTAATGTACATAAGAGGTAAAGGGGTAAATGCTGTGGTGCTCTGTATTCCAGCAAAAGTGCTTCACCACAGATGTAAGGGACACAAAGTCAAAGTAAGCCAACGGGATCCACACAGCCGTTTACTGATTAGCACTTTCGCCTACCATAAACAATCAACTGGACTTCAGCAGTTAATGAATTATTAAAACTAACTTACTTAAATACACCCACCAATCATCAATTAATTCAGTTAATTAATAATCCACACCCAATCACTAAATTTACTTGTAAACAATTAAATAACTTAAAGGTAAATTTGCAACAATAATAAAACAGTCCAATAAACACATAAACCTAAAATTACCATAATATTGGATAATATTAAATAATGTTAAATACAAATAAAGCATAAAATACTTTGAGCTGTCCCAGACCATTAAAAATTATTTCTTAAATCATCCTACTCTTATTTAAAATATTGATAATATAAACCATAGTGTAAACATTAAAAAATACAATAATACTTTCTTTAATAAATATAATAAATCTATGCATGCCATATCCCTCTCCTTAATATTACTTCTCAAGTGATTTCAGTTTTAACAAACAGTAAATGGAGCTAACTTTGTTCAAACCTGGCCATGTACATGCGTTTAATGTCAGCTGCCATAACAACTCTTTCTTCTCTCAGTACAGACCCTGTGGGCCCCCTCTCGGATTTGTTTTTATTTCATCAATAGCCATATATAAAAAAGAGCATGCTAGGTTTTAATTTCTATGTTTTGCCAATGCATTGTTTTTGCCATTTTTTTCTAATAGCATACTCATGTTCATATACTCTGTCCCAAAGTCTGTGTTCAGTTTTTCCCACGTAGAAGGCAGGGCATTCCTGCAGATTGCTATGTACACTACATTTTTAGATTCACAATTAAATTTACCAGTTAAATCATTTTCTGTACCCCTAACTGTAAAACTCGCACCAACTATTATTTTAAAATAATGTGGGCAATGACCATATTTTGACATTGCTTTTATCACATTAGAACACCTACTCGAATTAATCTGTTCCAAAATATTCTTAAAATTTTCACCCTTGCAGAACACAATTTTTGGGGTGATCTCAACCTTACTCTGAATAACTTTGTCATTTACTAAAATATCCCAGTTCTTCTTGAGCAACAAGCCCCCCACACCCCCTACTTAAATATTCTAACTCCAAAGTTGCACTACACAGAGAAACAAACAAAAACACTACCACATACCAACATTTCCCTCGCACACACACATATCACAGTCACAACACACACTTACACACAGACTAAAGCTCCTAACCAACACACTTAAACATAGATACTTACCTGACCTTCCACCTATCTCTTCACAAACTGCAACACCAGAAGGGCTACTTCAACATCTCTGAACCTCAGGATTTTGAAATTCGCTCTTCTGGTCTTTCAGTATTTAGGGGTTTCAGCTATATGGTCTCGAGATTTTGAAATTTGTTATTTCAAAATTTCGAGATTATGTAGATAAGCCATATATATATATATATATATATATATATATATATATATATATATATATTTTTTTTTTTTTTTTTTTTTTACATATTTTAGGTTTCTAGTATCATAATGGGAATGGAACCTATGCCTAAGTCAGGGTAATATTAAAGTTTATGAAATTAATATTGTTTCAGCCTTTGATATTAGTATTGCTCTTGCCAATGCCTTCCATGTGCCCATCATTGTCTCCTTCTGTAATCCATATGGGGTAACAAGGATTGGTAGCATATTTTAGTATGATTGTAAATTATTTTTCATTAGTCCAGATGATCCTATTGTTGTTGGAACTGTCTGGGTATCTTCTTTCAACACTGCTCTGATTTCTGCTTGCAAATGCTGATATTTTATGACTTTGTGTGTCTCTCTCGGTACATAAGACACTGCAAACACTGGGTGTATCAATTTTAATGACCAACCCTACTTTTGTCTTTTTTCCATGGACTACTATATATGTTTTTCTTTCATCTATTTTTGAGGTTATCCCATGTGATACAAACACCATCATTCTCTACAATGCTTTTTGGTTCATTTTTCCAGTGTTTTATCTTTTGGCTTCATTTCACCACTCCTTAACCTGTCCTTTGTCAAATCTTAGTCAACATGACATTCTTCCAGGAGTCTCTGCATTTGCCTCTACATTTGCAAATTTCCTTTTTTTTTCTTCTCATCTAATCCTTTTCCTTATATTCTTTTTGGACACATTCAGCTGTTGTCTGATTTTGACTTCTTCTGGTTTGATTTCCATTAACACTTTATTCTAAAATATTGCTGCTAAAATAATCAAACCTTTCTTTTCCTCATGTTTTAAAATGCTTACTATATTCCAGTCTGATGAAGTCAGCAAATATGTATGCAGTTCCATGACTGAAGGTTTATACATGTAGTCAATTTGGAGGAGTATATAATCTTTGTATGCACAGACTATTGTGTATCATTTGATAGGCATGAAGCATTTTTATTGTTTTTGTGTCCAATTAATCCAGTAGTTTTTGGGGACAAGCAATCACCCCAAAGTTGTAAATTAGAACAGGAAACGTAATTGATTTATAACCTGAACTTTGTTCTTAGATGACAAGGAAGTTTTCAATATTAGTTTTAATCTTTTGAATTATTCCTTACGGAGCTTTATTATTTATTTATTTATTTATTTATTTATTTTAATTTTGTTTACCGGGATGGTCCGACTGGACGAGGTCTGTTTACAGCGGAGGCCCGGGGAGAAAAGCTCCAGTTACATTAGAACAACACATTACAGAAATAAACATATAATACAATGTGTAGGAAGTAGTATCTATTAAACTAGTAGTTTCTAGAAAGAAGTCATAAAGAAATTAAAAACAGTAGACAATTGCAAAAATTATTTACATATGTACATTTAGTTTGCAAAGAGCAACAGTCAGATTTTAACAGGTACATGTTTTCCATGGATAATATTTTGAGGAAACATATTTATTGGGGCATGAAAAGAGGGATAGGAGATGGTTGTAGAGGTAACAGATAGTGGATTATGTAATACATGGACAGAGCCAAGAACTTGTAAGATGGGCCTTAAGGGAGTTTTTGAATAGAGTGGTGTTAGCTGCAGAAGTCACAGATGGGGGGAGATTATTCCAAGTTTTAGCTATAGTGTGTGAAAAGAGAGATTTGCCGGCTGTATTATTTGCTGAGGTAATAGTGAGGAGTGATTTGTTGGTTGAGCGGAGTGGACAATTTGGAGTGTGGCTGGTCAGTAGATGCCTTAAAGCGGGAATTTTGTCAGGTTATTTTAGGATGTTGTATGATATAACAAGTTGGTGATATAGTAGCAACTGTGGCAGTTCGAGCCATTGAAGTTGTCTGAGAGGTATGCAGTGATGGGTTCTAAATGGGGAGTTTTTGGCAAACTTGGCAATTCTGTTATAACAGGACTCAAGTTTGTCTAGGTCATATTTCCTAATGTAAGTGATAATTGGGGCTGCATACAGTAGTGTAGATAGGAGATGGGTTTGAGCTAGGGTGACTCTAGCTTGATTAGTTAGAAAGTTCTTTTGCCTGTATAAGGAACCCATTTTTTGTGCACCTTATTTATAGTTTGAGAGATATGGATGTTAAAGTGGAGGTTGTTGTCTATTTCGATGCCAAGGAGCTTGGTGTGGAGAGAGGGAGAGATGGTAGTACCATTATTGGAGGAGATGGAGAAGGAGACTGGAGTTGTTTTTGATTTGTTTGGGGTAAAAAGTAATAGTTTGGCTTTGTTAGGATTTAGAATAAGTTGAATGTTAGTGATCCATCTTTCTACTGAGGTGAAGGACTCTTGGGTGAGAATCTGTAGGGAGGTCAGGGATGGGGCTGAGCATATAAGGGTGGAATTATCTGCGTATTGGATTAGTGAGGCATGCAGGGTACATGTGTGTAGGTTATTGATAAAAATCGAGAAGAGAAGAGGTTCTAGTATGGAGCCTTGGGGTACACCAGTGGTGGTTGGGAGCAGAGGTGATAAAGCTCCTTGCCACTGGACAGCTTGTTGTCGTTCTGATAGGTAATTTTTAAACCAAGCAATAGTGTTTGGGGTGAAGGCTAGGGAGGTGAGGGTATCTATTAGTATGGAGTGAGAGACCATGTCAAATGCTTTGGAGAGGTTGAGGAATATGGCTGATACAAATCTGTTGTTATTCCTATGTTGGTTAACTAGGTCTGTGAAGGAGAGAAGGGCGGTGGTTGTACTGTGGTGTGGGAAGAAGCCATGTTGTGTGGGTGAGAGGAGATTGTCTAAGTTTAGGAAGTGCATGACTTGAGAGTGTATGCATTTTTCTAGTATCTTTGATAAAGGTGACAGAATAGCAATGGGTCCGTAGTTTGAGAAATCGTAGGAGGTTCCTCCCTTATGAAGGGGAATGATATAGGAGACTTTCCACAGATGAGGGATATATGACTCCTGTATAGAGCGGTTGATAAGGATTGAGACTGGGTAGGCTAAGGAGTTGGCTGCCATTTTTAGGAAATGTGCTGGTAGCCCATCCGCTGCGAGGGTAGTGGGTTTTAGTTTTAAGAGATGTTTCTTTATTGTAGAGGTTGGGATAGGTGAGAAGGTAAGAGGAGCAGAGTTGTTAGGCGCTGTAGGCATGGGTGTGTAGTTATTTTTGGCTAGTTGAGTGGATAGTGAGTTAATGGAGTTATTCTCTTTTGTTATTGTTTTATTGCTGACCCCTCATTTGTTCCCCAAAATGTATGCCCATCTCCTGTTCAAGTTTCTTTATATCACATTCCTGTTCTAGGTTGATATTTTCTTGGTGCTACAGATTTCCTTTTTAAATGCTCCTTTCGCTCATTTATCAAGACCAAATGTCATTTTCATATCATCTGAAAACACTTTAGCCATTTGTAGTTGTGGCATTTGCTCCTCCTCTGATGAACTATCAAATTTTAAGACATACAAAAAGCAGATGAGCTCTATAAAGAAGGTAGGTTTTCAGGATCCAAACTATAACCATAGCTAAAAAATTGTAAGCATAGCCTATCTGTTAACTAAACAGCTTAATGAGTTAAGGGCAAGTAAAAATACCAGCGTTGACGAGGAATGACTCTGGAATATCTTTGTTTGAATTTTTATCAGTAGAATGATAATTTGCCTTTTGTCATGGCTCAAGTGCAAACTAGTTTGCTACTGTTTTATGGTCACTGCAATATAATTGATAAATGTAGTGTGCATCTTATACAACTATTAGCAATTCTTTATATTTCAGTGTGGGATGTTGTCAAATGCTTTTTTGTAAACTGGCCATCACATTAATTGATTCTTCCAATTTTTGCAACTCTTTATTACGGTGTTATTTAGCAACAAATAATCCTTTGTTCCGTATGACTTTCTTTTATTACCTGTTTGTTCTATTGACATAATTTATTTTTTTCTAAATGAATATAAACTCTGTCTGCATCAATTCTGATACATCATTTTCACATTGTTGGAAGGCAAGCTATTGATTGGCTTGCAGGTTCACTCCTATGGAGGATTATCATTTTTTTATATTAAAAAGGTTGTAGTCTGTTTAGGATGCACATTTAAGTAATTTTTGCTCATAGCTAAATCATTGTATAAAAACATTAATAGCGTTAACCAGAAATTACGAATATATCTGGACCTGGGGTTTTCCATTTAGGAACTTTTCTTAATTCTCTGTCAATTTCTCTAGCTGTTAATTTACCCCATTTCATATCCGCTTCATTGGAAGTCTTTCCTGTTTATTTTAATGTTTTATCCATTTAACATCATGTTCAACAGGATCTTCATCCATACTTCTTCAAAATGTACCTATTTCTTTTGTCTGTGTTTTTTAACTCCTTTTGGTTTGTTTCCCAGTTATCTATAAAACAATTTTCAGGGTCATTAATGTATTGCTTATTTCGTACTTTTCCTTCATATATATCCACATATCATCTAAGATTTTCTGCTTATGCTGATATTCTTACTTTATTATTGGAAATTGTATATGGTAAATCTTGGTCTGTTTTGATAGTGTGTGTTATGCATTTACAATGCCTATCTTTCTAAGTATTTTTGATGATATGATCCCTTTTCTAAATTCTTCAAGCAGTGATACTTCTTGTCTTGTATGCTTCCATGGATGCATTCTACTTGTTCCCATCCTATCCTTTGTTACTCTTTTTTTCTTTGGTAACACTTTATCCATTATTATTTTAGCTGCACAGTAATATATCCCATTTACATTTACTATATCACATACATTTCTCTTAAAGGTTCTGATTACTGTGTTCATCTATTTTACAAATCAAACATTTTGGGACTTATTTACTGTCTGTAATCTATTTTTTTTCATAGGTTCATAGGTAGGTGCTAGGCTATCGGCCCTAGGGCCTATATAAGCCTAGCCAAATGGTACCCTGGCTTTTGCCACCCAAGAAAATTATTTTCCTGTGTCCCTGTCAAGCAGAGCCACAGAAGTGATCCCCGGGGTGAATTTCCTATCTCCCATCCAGTCATCAAGATTTTTTCTTGATGAGTGCTAATGAGGAGCTTTGTTTGATATAGATAAGTAGTTTGTTCCAGAGTATGGGAAGTTTCTGAGACAGGAATCTATCCTTCCAGCATGTTCCCCGGGGTGAATTTCCTATCTCCCATCCAGTCATCAAGATTTTTTCTTGATGAGTGCTAATGAGGAGCTTTGTTTGATATAGATAAGTAGTTTGTTCCAGAGTATGGGAAGTTTCTGAGACAGGAATCTATCCTTCCAGCATGTTCTGTTTATTGTGGTGACAAGGTGTAGGTCCCTAGAGCGTGTAGCTCAGAATGATTGGGATTTCATTAGGTGGGGCATGTCAAACAGCTCTGGGTTTGACATAGCTTTGTATGTTATGCAGAGATCGTCTCTGAGTAGGCGATATGCGACAGATTAAAGCTGGAGTTTTTTGAGACGGTCTGCGTAAGGCATCTGTTTGATGCCAGTAATCCTCTTTATGAGGTATTTCTGTGGCCTTTCCAGTTGTTGTAGATGTCTTGTGAGGTACATACCAAAAGGGGCGTTGTACTCTATAATGGGTCTAATGAGTGATGAGTAGAAGGGAACAATGACCTCTTTTTTCCTTGATGAGAAACATTTGTGATGAGGTGTGCCACGTAGAAGGATTTCCTGACTATGGTGGCGATGTGATTATCAAAGGAGAGACTACTGTCCACCTGTGTCCCAAGGTCTCTTATCACACTTTCAGTGTTAAGTAGACTACCGCCTATGTGGTAGTTCATGGGTACAGAGGTTTTGCCAAAAGGGATGACAATACACTTTTTGGCATTGAGCTTGAGGCCATGGTTTTGACACCAGGCATCTGTCTCAGTGAGGCCCTTTTATAGAATGTCCACATCATTAGGAGATTTGATTATGGCTGCTAGTTTGCAGTAATCTGCAAACTTTGTTAGCCAAAGACCTTCTGTGTTAGCCTGTACTTCAGAGATGTAGATACTAAACAGCAGAGGACCTAGGACTGAACCCTGTGGTACTCCACTTGTCACTGGTCTGAAGTTGGATTTAGAGTCTGCTACTTTCACAGTGTAGGTTCGGTCAGTGAGCCAGTTGGCAACCCATCTTGTGACATAGGGATTTATACTTAGTTTAGTGAGTTTGTCTATAATTCCAGAGTGGGGGATGGTGTTGAAAGCCTTGGCGAGATCTAGTTAGGCTGGGTGTACCACCTTACACTCATCTACAGCTTTGGTGACCGCTTCAAAGAAGTCTATCAGGTGTAGGAGACATGATCTGTCTTTTACAAACCCAAACTGGGTAGGGTCCAGAGTTTGGAGATTACCAATGTAATTGTTCATAAGTTCCATGATGATACGCACCATAGCCTTGCAGACCAGGCTCGTCAGGCTAATGGGGCAGTAGTTCCTGGGGTCCGTGGTGGCTTCCCCTTAATGGAGTGGGATAACCATTGCTGTGCACCATTCAGTGGGCACAAAGCCTGAGGTGAGGCTATGACTGAACATGGTACTTAGGTGGCGTGCCAGTTCGTTCTGTAGTTCATGTAGAATGCAGCCTGGGATATTGTCAGTTCCCATGGATGCTGTGTTCTTGGCTTTGGAGAGTGTGTTTTTTACTTGTGCAGCCATGATTACAGGTACTTTGCCTTCTTCTGGTATAAAGATGGGCCCTTTAGGGGATGAGAGAGGGGTAAAGTTATCACTGAACCTATCTGCCAGGATGTTCGCAATATCAGTTGGCTCTGTATATTTAGTGCCATTGTGCTGTAACTCAGAGCAGATCTGAGTGTTGCCATTGAGATTCTTGGCATAGCTATAGAATGCTTTGTGGTTGTCTTTAGAATCAGTGGCAATTTTGTTTTCATAACTAGCTTTGGGGGATTTTATGAGGGATCTCAGCTTCTTACTGAGGCTGACCACAGAGTTCCTCCAATCATGGGATTTTACCCTTTTTTGCAACAGTTTCTTTCTTCTGTTGTACAGTTTGTTTATAGCAGGGGACCACGAGATTGGCTTCCTTTTTTTGGAGGATAGCATCTTGGTTCTGTTAGGGATTGCATGATCCATGCACTCATGTAAGTGCTTATAAAGTGCAATTGTATTGGATTCAGCAGTCATATTTCTATTGTCCATCAGCATGGGTGTCATGAAGTTTGCCACTTCTGTCTTAAGAAGCATGAAGTTGGCTTTGGAGAAATTTTTTACGGTGGTTTCCCTAATTGGGGGTGGGGGGGTGGGGCTGGGATGTGGATGTCTAGGGTGATTTGCTTGTGGTCGGATCTGACCAACGAGGAATTGACCTCTGGTGTGAAACACCGGTTGCCCATGTTGGTAACGACCAGGTCTAGGATATTGCTGCCCCTGGTGGGGGTGTGGATAAGTTGATCCAAGGCATTGGAATTTATGAATTCCAGAAAACGTTGAGCACAAGAGTTGGTACATGAGTAGTTTTCCCAGTTAATGGTGGGGTAGTTGAAATCGCCCACTATTAGGGTGTTAGCTTGTACCCTAATATTTTCCAGTGTATCAAGAATTGAGAAGTGGGAATCCTGGGGCATAGTAGGGGATCTGTAGCAAGCTACAATTTGCATTGTGGTCTTACCCAGAGTTAGTTGCACTTGGATAATCTCAGATGCATTATGCTGAGCAGCTAACCTGGAGGTGCAGATAGCCTTAATGAATATGGATACGCCTCTGCCTTTAGTGCTTCGGTCCAAGTTAGGTGGCCGAAAGGTGTGGTATGAAGTATAGCCTGGTAATGCAGGGATGCTCTCTGGAGCGTTGAACCAGGTCTCTGTCACTGCACAGATGTCAATGTTCTCCATTTTAAGGAGTGCGTCGAGTGAGTGCATTTTGAGGTTTAGACTTCTAGCATTGAGTAGCATTATCCTCAGATTTTGCTTGCTTATACCTGTTACAATGGTGAATTTGTCATTTGAATCTTGCCTAAAAAATGCACTATAGGGATGGCAATTGCCTTAGCCGGTATCCGGAATCCCAAGGGCGACAGGTGCAGGCCATCTCTGGCAAAACATCGTGGTTTGTCAATCATGTCATCCCAGGCAGACAGATAGTGAATCCCCTTAGAATGACACCAGAAGCTTAGCCAATTGTTGAAGTCAATCATTTTGTCCTTGTACTGTGGTATCATTCTGGGTGATGGCAGGATGCTACTCAGAGCTAGGGCCATACCTGCCTGGGCTACATGATCAGAAAGCTCATCCATGTCTCTTTTCATGTAGTCCAGGGAGATACGTCTCAGGTCATTCACACCAACATGGACAATGACAGAGTCATATTTGTACTTGCTATGAAGTGACCTGAGTGCATGCATTATGTGGCATATCCTGGCACCTGACAGGCAGCTGACAGTGGCTTTCTCCTTGTTTAGCCTGGTGAGTGGAACATCAGTGTGCCTGACTATAGAGTCACCTATGACTAGAGTGTTAGGTATGTTGTTATGCCTTATGGGCTGTGGTTGAGTGGCACACTGAGTTTGTGAGCTATGTGTCATCTGGGTTGTGTTGGGGGGTGGAGGTTGCTTGTGTTTCTGCTTTGGAGGTCCCTGTTGCTTGGGTAGATTTTTTGAGAGCCTCCATGAATGTAGGCGTGTGTTTTGTGTTTCTATGTGTGTGTTTTGATGGTGTAGGTTTTGAGGGACTATGTGATGAGTGTGGTGTGGTGCAAGTGTTTACCTTCTCCTCTTGACTGTCTAGTCCAATCTTGGGTGAAGAGAGCTTTGCTTCCATTGATCTTCATTGATCTTAATGTGTCTGTCCATCTCTATTAAATCAAGTATGTCTTCCTGCAACTTGTGAATATTTTATCTATTGACAATGCTATTTTTCAACTTATTATAGCTGTCCAAAGAGTTACACTATGTATATTTGGGTTCACACTGTATGAACTGAAGCTAACTTTTTATATAGTTAATATGTCATTCTTCTGTATTAGGCTTTGTAATAACTCTGTTTAACTGTAATCATGTTAAGACCATGTTAAGTCAATGGGGAGCTTTTCTCCCTGGACCTCTCCTGAAAATGGAATATTATCCCATTCTGACTTTCCTGGCAAACAAATGTCAAATAAATAATTAAATAAAGTGTTCTTCTGGATTGCTGTATCTTTTGTGGACTGTTCATCAGAAGGTTCCAGCACATCTTTCCTTGACATTTCCTCTTGAGATACATCCTGCTTCATCTGCTGCTCCTCCATAGCGGGACCCCTTGGCCCATCATGCAGAAACATTACCTGTGTCAGAACTGACACTATTTGCTGCTCCTTCCCTTGCTGTGCAACTTCAGTTGGACTTTGCTGTGGGTCTCCTGCAGAAGGTTCCAGTATAATTATCTGGACAGTCTTGTAAAGATACTTCCCATTCTACTTGTTTCTCCTTGATCTGGGAACCCATTGTTCCAACAAGCTGTGACATTACCTCTTTTCCAGTTTCTACACTGAATACTTAATTTCATAGATTGCCCCTCACTTCAGTTTCTGTTTGCTTAAATTCTGTCTCACTAGTCCTCTTTTCTACATCCCCCTTTGTGAAATTATTTCTTGTATTGTGAAATGTTCAATATCCAACTGCCTTTACCTGTATTTCTCTTCAAATATCATTGGAGCAGTATTTTTTCCATTGATTAGTTTGGCTTTCTCCTTTGTGCATATATGGCACCATAACAGACCTTTTTTTCTTTCTCATGTTCATGTTTTCTTTTTATACCTTTCAGAAAGCTCTGTTTCTATTCTTTATATTTTCTAACTTCCTCTGTCAGTTCTTTTTCCAGGCAACCCAATATTTCTTTGTCTATATGATTTTTTTTGTTGATCTGTTCTATTAAGGAACATATATTTTTGTCTGTAACTTATGGTAATTTTTCTTGTGTAAGTACTTTTTCTTCTAAAATCTGTCTTACTCTTGCTGTTGCTAAATATTCTTTCTCAAGAAATGCTTGGCTTTTTGCATAATAGTAACAAAACAGAAGTTCTTCTTTGTCTTCAACAGTCCACTTTGTCATTTCTATACCTCTTTTTTGGTCTGTCAGTTTTTGTGATTTTTGAGAACTACTTTTTCCTTCCACCACAAGGGGATTATCCTCCCTCTGATCCTTGCCTAACCCTGTGGTATGAATGTTTCCATGTCCTGAGGATACAATACTGCTTTTTTCCCTAATCCTGGCACCAGTGTCTACATCAGAAGTGACAACTTTCATATTTTGGGACCTTTGCATCCAATCTTCTTTTTCATTTTTAACCTATCTTCTATCATAATATATAAAATACGATCTACATATCAGTACCATCTTGGTGAGATTTTGTAAAAACAGGGTCCACCACATGAAGGTACTCACTAAGATCTGTGAATTATTTAAATTCCAGCAATACAGCAATACTGCTTTCCTTTTATTTATGTTATTATCTCTTAATTTGTTCCCCTCTTCTACTTTATGTGTATTTCTTCAGTGTTCTTCCAGATCTGAGACTTTTGTAGGACTATTTTCTCTGGACAGGTGATCTTTCTTTTGGGGAAATTCTTGCTGCACTAAAGCTTTATTTGTAGACATGTTAAAGAAACTTCTCTCTACCACTCATAATTAGCACTGTTTTCACACTGTCTGTTTTCTTGTGACAGTACTAGCTGTGACCCCTCTGATAATTCGTCTTCATTGATAGCAGACATATTGTCTTACACAAATGTATTTATTTGTTTGTTTGCCTGTGTATTCATTTATTTATGTATGTATTTATATTTAAGTAATGCTTCTATTAGGGTTATCTTACCAAGATACAAACAACTTTTTAATGAAGGACATAGAAAATGCTGCAACATGCAGTTATTAAGTTTCAAAATATATGTGAAATTATGAAAAAAACATTACAAAATCCAATAATAGACATATGGCAAATAAATATATAACTGAAAAGATTTCTAAAATACTTTGTACATCAATAATGTATTTACATTGCATACACATTGTTTTTTGACAGTGAGTCAGCTGGTGCACTTTCACATATACTATCACCCAGGGTTCCCTATTAGAAGACCGAAGACGGATGCGTCTTGTTCGAACTCAAAAGCCTGAAACAGCAAAATATCGAAGCGGCTTTTAAGCGAATTCTTTCCCAGGGAAAGAATTTGCTTGGCCCCTTCGTTACATTGCCATTTTTGGCACTGTAGTGTGGTCTCGGAGTTGGTATATTTAAGTAGAGGGGTGTGGGGGGTGAAGCCTCCCACTTAGTATAATGTTTAAAGTATGTTTTTTTTTTTTTTTTTTTTTTTTGTTGGAACAGCGATTTTTTTCCGAAATCGCTGTTCTGACAGTTCGAAATTGTAAGCTTTTGCTTATATAGGACCGTTAGCTTTTTTATGCACTGAGTGATCTAATATAGACCCTCACCCAGTAAATCTGAGAAATACATAGGATTTGATATTGTCAAATACAGAGGTATGAATCAGAATTTAATAAGTCTCAGCTGAGTGTTATGTAAAAGTGTAGTGGGGATATTAAGAAGAAAACATTAAAGAAAAAAGAAAAAAAGGACAGAGACAGGATAGTGATGGAATATGAGTTTCTTAAGAGTCAGATATATTAAGAATAAAAGTTAGCAGGTTTTCTCTTAGTTGATGGAAATATTTTAATGTTATAATCAGTGTTTGATACATATAGTTACCAATAGATGTTAGTACTTTTGTACTTTTTATAAGTATATTTTGCTCAGAAATGTTTGCATTCTTCTTATATAGCTTATCATATGACTTAATAATAACAACAAATTTTGGTTCAGCTGCTTTATCATGCACATGCTATTTAACCTTAGCCTTACTACAGGATATGTACCTGAACACTGGCGTACAGCAACAGTGGTCCCACTCCACAAAGGGGGTACCTCTACAGACCCTGGGAACTAACGCTCCATAAGCTTAACCAGCCTGGTCTGCAAAGCTATGGAAAGAATCATTATGGAACTCATAAACAGAGACATAGGGGACCTGCAGACACTTGACCCCACCCAATTCGGCTTTTTAAAGGGCAAATCCTGCCTTTTGAACCTGGTTGACTTATTCGAAACAGTCACTAGAGGCATTGATGAGAGCAAAACAGTCCATACAGCCTACCTGGACTTGGCTAAGGCCTTCGACACAATACCCCCTTTCAGGCATCATAAATAAGCTCAACAGCTTAAATGTAAACCCTTATGTCACTAGATGGGTTGCAAACTGGCTAAAGGACAGAACCCATAAAGTTAAAATCACTGGAGCAATGTCATACTCAAAGCCAGTCACAAGTGGTGTCCCACAGGGATCTGTCCTGGGACCCCTCTTGTTCAGCATTTATTTCTCAGATGTTAAAGCAAACATGGGAGGGTTGTGGCTGACAAAGTTCGCAGATGACTGCAAACTAGGCGCCATAGTCGATACACCAGCGAACACATACATCCTACAAAAAGGCCTCACATAAACGGACAACTGGTGCCGGAGTCATGACCTTAAACTAAATGCCAAAAAATGTATAGTCATCCCCTTTGGGAAAAACAAAGTACCCACAAATTATCACATAGACAGCAACCCACTGAGTACAGAAAAAGTAATCAGAGACCTAGGGACCCAAGTCGACAGCGACATCTCATTTGACACCCACGTTGCCAAAGTGGTTAGAAAAACATTCTACCTTGCACACCTCATCATGAAGGGATTCACATCCAGATCCAAGGATGTCATTGTACCCCTATACTCCTCCCTCATCAGACCCATGATTGAGTACAATGCCCCATTTGGTATGTACCTCACCCGGCATTTGCAACAGCTGGAGAGACCACAAAAGTACCTCACCAAGAGGATCAAGGGTCTCCAACATATGTCTTATTCTGCCAGACTAAAGAAACTTCAGCTCTATTCAGTAGCATACCGCCTGCTCAGAGGTGATCTCTGCCTGACGTACAAGGCCATGTCCAATCAGGATCTGATGGACATGCTCCACCTCAAAAAATCCAAATCCATCAGGACCACGAGAGCTAAAGACTTAAACCTCGGCACAAGTATGAATAGGACATGCTGGAGGGATAGATTCATAACCCAGAGGCTTCCCATACTTTGGAACAAGATCCCAGTTCATATTAAGCAGAGCCCCTCACTGACTCTCTTCAAAAGAAATCTTGATGAGTGGATGGGAGACAGGGGCACAGTAAACTAATTCTATTATATAAGGGGACCTTCATTGTGTCACTACTAGACAGAGGCACAGTATTCTAAATTTATTATGTACATTTTTGTACCATTTCATGGGGTGGCAAAAGCCACATCACTATGGCTAGGCTTACAAATGCCCCAGGGCAGATAGCCTAGCACTAAACTATGAAACTATGAAACTTCAGTTTCAGACAGCAAACTTTCCCATGTATACCAACACCTTCTGCAAGTAAGCTCTTTTCTGACACTTTCTGATGTGTATAGCCTGCACCTCTCTGATATCTTTTGACTGGCTGAAACCTGGGTAATGAATAATGCTTTGGCATTTTTTTTGACAGTTATATGTCTAGGGGATAAGTGAGGGGACGTTGATGGGCAAGTGACAAACACCTAGAAGAAGTACATTGGTGAATAGAAAAACACTCCAAAAATTGAGAGGGGCTCAAAGGAAAATGCTGAGAGGACTATTGTTTGAGAAGGGATGAGTGAGTTATTAATTAATTCTCTTAAGGAAAAACTTTAATACTTAATGGTCATCGGGTGTCCTTTATAAAAGGAACCCTCTTTTGCGGAGTTCACAATTACTTACATGGCATGTGAAGAAAGAACACTCCACCCCCATCTACCCCTGCACATTTGTGGCATGCTACTACAAGAAAAAAATGGAAAATACAAAAATACAAGTATACATGAAGCTGACTTCCTTAAGTAATGATTCAAACCTAAACACAAAAGCAGAAAAACACTTTTAATAAAATGTATCATTACACTTATATCAAATCTGGATAGGTAACAGAAGGAACAGTGATCACTGCAACACTCATCTACTTTGATTAAATGGCATGCTAATATTCCTGGTTCACATAAAGTTAATTCTGTTTAAAAAGAACTCAACAAGCCTACCTGCTTTTGAATTCACAACTATAAGGCATGACTTGTCAAATGCAGATGACCACAAAATCATTTCAAACTTTTGATACACCTGAATTGTGAAAAAGCAAATCATTTATAAGACCTGGAGGTTGCTTTAACAGATCCTCAAAAGGCTTCCAACATTTAAAAATGGAGGAACCTGAAACAAACTTTGGAAGGCTTTCTGCTTTGAAATTAATTTGAGGCACTGGGCTTAGACACTTCCTGCCTATATTTATAAGGATTATTGGAACTTGTACTGACCCACATCCCTTTAATGTAGGCAAAGCAGTGCCATGTCATCTCTATCTTTTGTACTAGTGTTATGAAGCTTATGGAAGACACCTTTTTGGGATACCAAGTGAGAAGAAGGACCTACTTCAGGAAGTTTTGTACATAAATGGCAGCTTGGTTTTCACAAAAACTATTATGAATTTACTAGGAGTTTTAGATAATTTTGTAGTTGATCAGGCTATTATAGCTTAATTTATTTCTTTATTGTCTTTGCTTACTGGCAAAGTCCAACTGGACACAAGTCCTACTGTCATTGGAAGCACAGGCAGAAAAGCTCCACATAAAATACATATTTACAATGAACAACATTAAAAATAAAACATTGTAAGCATTACTTTGCAGGCAGTATTGAAACAAATAGTAAAGACATGTATCATATACTTTAGAAATTACATTATTTTACATGAGTCAAAGGCATGTTAACATGTAATAGCTGCAGATACAAGAGCAATGATATTGCACATGGGTTCAATATATGTATACTGACATTAATGAGGTGGGATGCACTACAGAAGGAACAGGGAACAGAGGATGAGGAGGAAGGGCATAAGCAGACATAAGCAGAAATAATAAAAAAAATGTAGAAAATGTTCTGATAATGGAGAGGTTGGGAGTAACTAGAGTGAAATAGGGTATTTTAAATGTATTTGTAGAAGGGAGTTCCAAGATGGTGGGCGTCTGATAGGTACCCTCTCCTTATAGCTCCAGTGTCTATCTTCTGGTTATACTTTTTAAATCGAGTAAGCACGGACTGACCTTGAAATTTTCGCTAAATTTATTTAGATCTGGCCTTTGTGAACTAATTTTGAGCTTACTATAATTATATTAGCTGAAAGCAATCGCTATTTTTATCTTTTGACTGTGCGTAATTGTTTCTGCACGTGGACTCCTAGAGGCCTAAACTCCAGCACTATACCCAGTGACAGCTCCGGTATCTACTATATCTCGAACTGAAATGAATAAAATGTCAAAGGAATCAGATGGTATGGACTTTCAAGTCACTAAATCCAAACTGTCAGCTATCACTACTTCCCCCGAAAAAGAAGCTAAAAGACTAAGATCGTCTAAACTGACACCGGATCACTCCAAAGAGCCGGTTAAACAGAAATCTGAAAGCACATTGTTAATGGATGAGTTAAAGAGTGCACTCGCACCTCTACAGGATGCCATTCAAGAAATGTCGGCTAAAATTAACACTTTTGACTCATCTTTACATAAAATTGTGGAGAGATTGGATCTGGTTGAGGAGAGATCCAAGGCAAATGAATTTGAAATCAACTCCCTAAAAGAATCTCTCCAACTTAAAGACAAGGCCATCAACTCTATGCAAGCCAAGATAATGGATCTAGAAGTGCAAAGTAGAAGGAATAACCTGATCATCAGAGGCTTAAATGAAAAATATGAGCCTAGTCAGCTAATCGATGTTGCAGCGCAGATATTCACTAGTCTCTGCAAAGATTCAAATTCTGTGCACAAATACAGTATTGAAAGAGCCCATAGAGCGCTCCGAAGACAGCAATCCTCCTCACTGCCAAGGCCAGTTTATGTTAAAATGTTAAATTTCCAGGACATCCATAATATCCTGGCTGCCTTTAAAAAAGTGAAGAAATTCGTATGGAATAATCAGGTGCTAATAATCTCCCAAGACCTTCCCCTGGAAATATGACAAATGCGTCAGAAACTGGCTCCATATTGCGCGGACCTAATTAAAAAAAAAATGAAATTCCAAATGAAGTTCCCTGCAACATTGATCTTCATGCATCAAGAATCTAAACTGTCTCTGTCTTCCCCGAGCGAAGCTAGAGCTTTATTTGTCAAAATCTTCGGCTCAGATCCTTCCATTGAATAGAATATGGCTTAATTGTTAATTCATACAGGTTCACTTGTTCTGGTTTAATTTCCCCCATTACCAGACATACGCTTACCTTCGCTATTGTTGTGAAATTTATACCCCACGATGATATTAATTTACTATAAGGTTGCCTTATTAAGCTTTAGGAACCTTCTTTAGGCTAGACGCTGCAAGGTGAGGACTCCTTTAGATGGGGGACATAGGCGGCTTTGCTGCTGCACACTTATCAGGAAAATCCCCACATATCCGCTTACAGCAATGCAGAACTGCGATATGCCTTCAGAGGGGTCTTAGAGTTGTGTGGATAAGTGAGCGCATTTTGAGGTTCATCGAGCTGATTACCTCCTTTTCTGTATACATCCTGTGAGTATGAATCGGTTGTGCTTATAGCTAGCCTGAAAACTTGGTGGTTTGCTTTAATCATTGGAGTTCTTATCGTGGATGACGTTCTGCTCAATGACTGCTCCTGCAATGAGTTTATAATTAACCAGAGACAGCAAGTTGAACATTTCAGGACTGAATGTTAGCGTTGGAGCTATGTAATAACTGCCTGAAGAGTTTCTACTTTTCCATTATATGCGCACATTTTTCTTAATCGTTGTATTTGTTCTATATAGTAGAGTTTCAGCTGTTTTGCAGCCTATCACTAGGTTATACAATACCATGTTGTAATGTGAGTAATCATCCTACAATTAGTGAGCAATCGCATTTACACGATTAGTCTACAGTTATACTGGATGCTATTAGGATCCTAAGTAGGGTTTGGATGTCTGAACTTGGACTTAGTATGAGTGTGTACAGGTTTTGTAAATATTGTATTTGTTATGTTATACCTATTAGAATTAGTATGGTTACAAGTTTTTCAATCATAGTTTTAATTACTTTTTTCCACTTATGCACTCTCTCAATTGCTATAGGGGTTTGGGTATGCATGGGTGTAGGATTGAGAGATATATGTGCCATATACTTGAAATCTGATGCCTTTATATTATGGTATACACGTTTTTATTTTAGTTCTTTTCTATTTTTAGGTTCTTTAATTCTGCATAAATATTCACTCAGGTTCAGATCTTATCATTTTGGACTAACATATTTAATATGATTATCTCAACTATACCTAGTGTTTTGACAGTCTCTTCCTGGAATGTTAGAGGGCTCAATAACAGAGACAAAAAAAAACTAGTAATGCATCTGATACTTAAAGCCAAATGTGATGTATGTTTCTTGCAAGAGACCCATTTGTTAAACAGTGACTGGGCTAATGAGAATAAGAAAGCTTGGATCAGAGATATTATCTCCTCTGGCTCGGTTAGTAATGCCAAAGGGGTGGCAATTATCGTTAAACAATCCTTCCAGTCACAGATTATTTCGAAAGGAAATGATCAAGAAGGCAGATGGTGTTACTTTACATGTTTTGTGCAATCATTGAATTATCCAATTTTATTTCTCAATATATACGGTCCATGTTCTGAACACACAGAATTTATTATGACTATTTATAATCTTCTTCTTAAATTTCCAAACATAGATTAATAATCGGAGGTGACTGGAACGTGGTCATAAATCCCCAAGTGGATCGCTCAGGTAATTCCAGGTCTGGGAACTCAGTGACTTGTAGGGCTTTGTTAGACCTGATCGATGATTTTGAATTAATTGATCCGATTGCCTATAGTACCAATGTCCCTGACTGTAAGCATAATCATTTTACTTACTTTTCTATGTGCCATAAATCATGGTCCCGTATTGATTACTTCCTAATCTCAAGCTTCTTTAATACTGGTAAAATTAAATTCTCAATAGAACCACGTTTCCTTTCAGATCACTCAAGAATTGACCTAGAAATAAACTTACTTCAGTTTTTGGCTCCTACATCTTCTACTTGGTCATTGAACTGTAACCTTCTGAAGGATCAATCTTTGGGTAACGTCATCAAAATGACTCTTAGTGACCTTTTTGGAGTTAATCAAGATGTAAACATCTCTTTTGACATCAGATGGGCAGCAGCAAAATCGGTAATAAGGGGTATTTACATTAAAAAAGCCAGTGTTCTTAAAAAGCTACGTGCTAAAAGATTAGCTGAATTACAATTAAATATTAATCGTCTAGAAAGAGAATTGATTGATAGTTACTTGGAGGATACGGAAAGGGAACTTGTTACTAAGCAAAAAGAATTGTTTGAATACCATCAATCGAATCTGTCCATCTGGGAATTCAGATATATAGCGAAATTTTCAGAATACATACAAACTCCCTCCAAGGCTTTGGCGAGAATAATTCTCAACACTCCTAGATCTCCTAGAATATCCTGCCTTCACTACAATAATCGATCTTATAGATCTGACGAAAGCATTATTCAGCTTTTTTACCAAATTTATTCTGAAATCTATGCAAATAGCAGTTTTACGACCACAGAGGAAGAAATGGGAAAGTTCCTAGATGTGATTACTTTTCCAAAAGTTACCAAGCCACAGAAAGACTTACTTTCGGCCCAGATTACTGAAAAGGAAATCCTCGAAGTTATTGACAAACTGAAGTTAGGGAAAGCCCCTGGTCCAGACGGATTTCCATCAGAATTTTATAAATCATTTAAAACTACTTTGGCCCCTATTTTACTTGAGTTATTTAAATCGTGTGAGAATAACGGTATCGTAGACCCCTACATTAATTATTCTAAAACTATTCTGATTCCCAAAAATACATCAGATACTACTAATCCCAATAACTTTAGACCAATATCACTTAAGAATGTTGATATCAAAATTCTTTCCTCCATTCTGGCGAACAGACTAAAAAGGGTTATGAGTGATCTGGTCTCTCCAGAGCAAGCAGGATTTATGAAGGATAGGCATACGTGGGACAATACCCTGACATTAGAATCCATAATTAGAATAACCAAACAAGATCGGAATCCTAGATATGCTTTAGTACTGGATGCATGTAAGGCTTTTGATAGGGTAAATTGGAGTTTCCTGTTTTTGGCTCTGTCCAAGTTTGACCTCCCCCCTGAATTCATTAACCCAGTTAAGGTCCTGTATAACAGCTCATTTACTCGTCTTTATATAAACAGAAAATTTTCTAAACCGATAAAGATTACAAATGGGACGCGACAGGGATGCCCCCTGTCTTCTCTATTATTCAACTTATACTTAGAGGTATTGCTTTTGTTTGTTGTACAGAAATCTTACCATGCTATCCCTAGAATTTGTAATTCCAACATTCGATTTACTGCTTTTGCGGATGATCTCAATCTCTATTTTATGCATCCCTTCAGCGATGCTAGGAAAGTAATTGATTCCGTAAATACCTTTGCTGATGTTTCAGATTATAAGATTAATGCCAATAAATCCCTTATTTTCCAGATTAATCCTACAGCACATAAACCCCATCTCTTTCCAATATTGCCAATAAGTACCTGCTACTCTCTAGTTTACTTGGGTGTCTCTTACGATCATTCATGCTCCTCTATTCTCCTAGCTAACTTAAGGATAGTCTGGGACTCTATCTCTCAGGATATGAAAAGATGGCAGCTATTAAGGCTTTCCACACTCTCAAAAATCTCTGTCGTTAAAATGAATATACTCCCAAAAATTCTTTACCAATATTATTCCTCTTTATCCACAGTTTCAACTACTTTCATCAAGAAAATGCAGAAAGAAATTGCAAAATTTGTTTGGTACCCAAAATCGGTCAGAATGTCTTATCATAGAATGACTTTTCCTAAATCGGAGGGCGGTTTGGCGATGCCCAATTTCATTTTATATTATAGAATTATTCATGCAAGCAGAATTTTAGCAATTGCCAATCACTCTCCTGATTCTGAGTTATGGACCCCTCTGTGGATTAAACTCTGGTACAACTATACTATCAGTATCAATATTAATCCCAGATCTTTACCCTTTTTGATGAACACTTACTTTAGAGAACTTAAATTACATAAGATTCTAAAAGATCTAATTAATAATGTTCAGGAACTATTCAGTTCTATAGGATTAACTAGTGCTTTTTTTATTATTCCAGCCCTTTCATCTCAATCCCAATATTAAAATGGGGGGACAGATGGTAAACTTAAATAATTTTCCCCGGTTTAAGGATTATACGCTATGGGATCTCTATAAATTCAGACATCTTTCATTGACGGAGCTTAGAGAAGTTCTTTCGCTATCCAAAGCTTATACTATTATCCTGAGACAATTGCAGGAACTTATATCATCCCTCCCCTCAATTCAACTTGGCTTAGATCCAGAGGTTGATATAGTTACGCAGCTTATACAAAGTCTAAGCTCCAAGAAACATATGCTTTCCACGGCATACAAAGCATTCTCCTTACATTTATGCAGAGGGGACGTTATTTTTGCTGACTATTGGAATAGACAAGGAATAAAATTATCCTCACAGCAAAAATTAAGATCGATAGAAGTTACACTTAAATATTCTCCCTTTAAGAAATTTACCTTTACACAATTCATGATTACCAATAATTTATATTTTACTCCAACTCATTTAAATAAATGTAATGCTTCTATATCCACCTCATGTCCTTACTGCTCACACTCACAAGCTGATATTATCCATATATTATGGTTTTGTAAGTATGCTCATAACCTATGGTGCTCTCTTAGGGTTAGGCTTAGTAAAATGGGTTATCATAAATCGACTCTAATGTGGGAAATGGCCCTGCTGCATATTACTAATATTAATATGACACCTTTCAGACTTAGAGTTTTGATCACCATCTGTCTCCTAGTGAAGTTTTACATCACCAAACATTGGATGGATCGCTCCAAACTAACATGGGGGGGATTCAGGAACCTGGCAATTACGTATATAACATCTCAAAAGATGCTAACTGTGAGTTCGCATAAAAGACTGGAGAATCGGAAGTTATGGGACTCTATTTTTCCACTCTTAATGGAGGACTGACTGAGGCTTGTTAAATTTACTCATGTGGTTTGAATTGTCTAACGGATGCTAGATAGTATATGAGAGCTCCTCTTATTGGATTCTTTTTTTTCTTTTTTTTCCTGTGGAAGTACAGATAAACTACAGCTACATGTTCTATTGCCAGATAGTGGAAGTATTGGCACCTTGTATATAGTTGGTGTTTTTTTTTTTTTTTTTTTTGTGTCTGCTTGTCTAGTTGTATTTAGACTAGTTGTAGATTTTGTTCGTATGCTACAGTACTTATGATATTCTGTTTATTCTTCAAATTCTTGTTGCTTGTGATTGTATGAGGTGTTATATAAAACTGAAATAAAGAATATTTGGAAAAAAAAAATAAATGTATTTGTAGAAAAAAGTGCACTGGACAACCTTAGCTCATTGTGGCACAGAAAGATTCTAAATATTGAGATATTTGATAAGCTACAGGTAAAGAATGATACAAATTCAGCTTTATAAATTATGTAATTTTCTGAAATAGTTGGTGGAGCAAGAGAAGATTATCATTTCCTTCACTGATCAACTTTGTATGATGAAAATGATAACTTGTTTATTAACTAAATATTATCTGGGTACATGAACTGGTCTACTAACTCTTTTATTCACAGCCTTATAATCAAGCTGGAGCAAAAGGCTTAGTAAGAATTCTTACACAGTAACACAATAATCATACAGTTAGCATAAGATTATAATTTCATATTGAAACAGTATGCATGTCTAATGGATGATATGAAGTTAGATAACATTGTGATCTGTGCTATAAATTATGAATATTGATGCTGGGAGGCAAACAAAGACACATTTCTAAAATATGGCATTCATACAGTAGATTCAGTCGTTACTCTGAAAGAATATAATAGTTAAAAGTGATAAGTGGTGAAATTAACATATCTAGCCTTTATCCAAAAAGCAGTTACAAGACAATTTAGCTTTTAAGTGGGTCCAGAGCAGCTTTAGAAAGAAAAGGAAAACAGACAGTGTTCTGAAATAAGTAGGGAGATTATCCAGCTTTAGAAAGAAAAGGAAAACAGACAGTGTTCTGAAATAAGTAGGGAGATTATTTCACAGTGAAGGAGGTAGTTTAATGAATGTGTATTTTGTTTTAATTAAAAATAAAGAAGATCTTGAGTTTAGTGAAACTGGAGGCTCATGTAAGTACACATGATGGTGAGAAGAAATTTATTTCAACAATGATTTTGAAGGTGTTTTAAAATGAAAGAGTAAGCAGTAAGCATTTTTTATGTGATAGGAAGAACATCAGCATTTTGGAAGATAAGGCAATAGTATTCTCAGCAAATGTTGTGACGTGTGCTTTATAATACTTTGGTACAACTAGAGGAATTTGATCCTTCTTCCACTTATGCATAGGCAGTACTTGAATTCCGAAATCAGGATGCTCTTTGCAATGGCTAAGCATGACTCAAATGGAATGAATTACTTTGGAGGCTGTTATGTCAAAAAACAAAGGAAGCAAACAAGAGGTTTGCATTTAGTTCATAGTAGCTAAATAAACTGAGTCAGTTCTGTTTCCTAATAGGGTGAGTATTGCTCAAGGAACCAGATCTAGAACTGCTCTGAAGAGCAATCAAAAGCAATATTTTAATTTTTGAATAAATTATTTTTTTGTTTGTTAAGTTTATGTGTACATGTATTATTTATTTGTGTTACTCAATGGATTTATTTAGTTATTTTGTGCTTGTTAATTAGAGTAGCAGATTGATCCACAAAAGACCACTTTCAATCAACTTCAGCCTTTGAAAAGCAAAAGATGTAATGCAAGTAACTATAAAGTGTAATGAAATGCAATGCAATACAGTTAAGACAAGCTGTCATAAAATGGTACATGTTTCTTCATTTGACACATGCGGTTGTAGATATATAGCTTGACTTGCAGAAGGGAGTTCACAAAGCAAAAAGAACCAATGAAGGAGGTGATTTTATCTGAAACTCTTATATAAAAAAGTAACCATGTTTTTATAGCCAAACAGCTAGATAAAAGGAAGATATCAGTGAAATGGCAGTCCAGAACCAGTTTTGACAAAATTGTAATAGCTTATGGTCAATACATTGATTTTCTTCTTGAATTTTATTGTATGTTTGTATGTCACAGGTGGCACTTTACTCCAAAAGTATAAAATTGAAGGAATGTAGGCCCGCATTGCAGCACAGACAGTACAGAGATTCCATCCTTGGTGGTATACACACTGAGGAATTTTTAGTTTTCCTTGATTTTGGGACTCTTGTGGTTTGTTCATTTTATTATTGCTGACTGCCTGGTGCAATCATATATTTGAGCTGCAATTTATGCTTTGTATTTTCAGTTCCAACTGGGATGGTTAGCATAGTAAGATGGATATTTTTTTCTGTGTTTTTATGATAATTGCTCCTTTACTGACTTGGAGTGACCTCAGCCTGAGAATATATAATAAATGGAAGGGAGGTGAACTCTTTCCATGTGGGTGCATATGCTTATTGTACGTATTGAATTTTATTGACATGTAGACTTGCTCCTTGACTGCATATGCTTAAATCTTTTATGTACTCATAGTAAGAGTACAAAAAATTGTGTTTATAACTCATGCAGTTTGATCATTTATTGCAGGTCTCACTGTTCCTATACTCAGCAAGCCAGGCGAATATAGATATGAGTACTGTCCATTTGTGTGGGATGAAAAGAAATCTCTTGGCTTTGGGCTACTAGTGCTACATCTGCCTGCTTTTGTCTTAACTGATATGCCAATAGTACCACGTTGGTCTGCTTTATTTGCAAAATGAGAATCTACAGGATAAAGAAAAAATGGATGATGAGCCTAGAGGGAAAATGATTTGAGTAAGACTTTAGGAATGGATGGTTACGGACCTACAATGGAACATATGGTGTTATTCTTTCCTTAATCTATAGAGGGAGCATAATAGAAATTCCTTCTACAAAACACACCAGTCTAGAAGAAGGAGACTTTTCTTCCATCTGGATGGGCATCTGGGGTAAACAGAAAGATTAGACTGGAATGACCCATTTCTGCTAAGGATAATATTTAAAATCAGGATGCTTTACAAAGACTTCTTGCATTTTAACATTCATGTTTCACATCTGCTTTTTAAAGTGAAATTGTTTTTCATGAGATGATAACTAGGTTTTATACTCCTTTCACCTATGCTAAGACTCAAACAGTAATGAAGAGGTACAAGGTGATTACACCAGGGCACGTGGCCTGATTAACTGATTCTACCACAGTGGGTATTTCATAAACATAGACATTTACTAAGACAGTTTTACTCAATCAGTCATGGCTAGGCCAAATTATCCTTCAACCTTAATCCATAGCATTATGTTAGATTTTAATTCTTTTCATCAGTGGTTAAATATGAATATGTACATGCTGGCAAAACCTAACTTTCCGATGGAAACCATCTACCCAAAAATCAGCTGATATAATGATTTTGTGTATTTGCAATTGTAGTACAGATATCAGTTATGCAGGACATTTTTTACACCTTGTGTTTTCTCTTTTCCCCCAGTATTGTTTCACCATAAAGTTGGCATATTAGCAGTAATGGGATGTGGTGGACTGTGTCCCCTACACAGGCATTGCAAGGGGACTTGCCCTGCTGTAAAAACATATTTTGTGTGATTTTACCGGCATTTTCATCAAATAATTTTTCATTGACTTTAACTTGTGCAATATATCTGCAAATGAGTACACTTTTCTTGGCTTGTACTCTGTCTGGTTAAATGATATAAGATTATTTCCCACTGTTAATGCAATCAGTGTTATGCTACTTGGTAAACACTCACTCAAAAGTTTAAGAGAAACCTCTTGTAACACCATTGCCACTGAAACTGGGCCTGAGGAAGTTATGCAGAGTTGTAAGCATTGTGATATTACAGCTATGTAAGCTACTATTGCAAGAACATATAAAGAGTGTAGCAAAACAGATAAAACAAGAATTAGAGTATTGTACTGAATCAAGCACTAATTTACTTTTGGTAAACTAAATGAGTCATTACCTAGACTAGTCTAATTTTAAAGCTGTTGTACTGGTTAATTTGCTCCACAAAATGTTAAAGCATGTAAAAAAATACATGTTTTGCAGTAAAGATGCTGCCTGTTATCCAACACTTATGGAAGTAAGTAAACTTAACTGGCATATTTTTAACTGCTCTTTGGTTACAGACATCAAGCCAAGTATTTGTGATTTAGTCTATTTACTAATCTGTCAGTAATATAAGAGAAGAAGTACTGAATCAATCATAACGAAACACATGGTATATTCCGTGTGTAGAAGTCACTGTGATCAGTATCCATACTTTTAATGACATTGCTCTATTTTAAATATGTTTAAGCTCTGGCACTACGCACAGTTCTGTTGGCCAAAATTCTTTTTATTGCTGTTCCCTTTTATGTCATAAATGAGCTCTTAGCTGTTGAGAAATGTAAGTAGTTTGAAACATCTTTCTCTTCCCTTCCCACAGCTTGGTACCCTTTGTATTCTTGCATGTAAAAGTGCCTGCTCCAAATGATTGTCCACAGTGCTTAATCCTATAGAATTATACCACAATATTTTTCTTGTATGTCTGCTACAGCTGGTGTAGAACTAATGCCATATATCTACAAATGAAACACTTCTTGTAGGTGATTCATGACAATGTATACTTCTCTGTTTGTGTATTTGTGTGTATGCTCTAAAAAAACCTAAAATCTATTTTTCTGTAAGATTAAAAGTCATCAATTTAGAGCCTTTCTCTATGCCACAACCTCCATCTCAGTCAGTAAATGGGTTAATTGTGTTTTTCAAGGGGGTAACCTGATTAGCAAAGCATAAATAACAAACAAATAAATCATACAAGCCAGCCTGTTTCTAGCTTACCTATTATATAGCAATGCAGTGTCTTTTTTCTACTATTTTAATTTTTTATTTCTTTCATTGTTTCCTTAACTGATAATGTTTAATTCCTTAGGGACAAAACAGTTCTTTTCTATACTGTTACTGTTTCACATAATTTTCTGCCAAAATAGTTCATGTACTTCAGGAAAGCACACTTAGAAGCTTTTTACCTTTCTTGCTGCATACCTTGTGACCATAAAAGACCTCTTTTTCTATTCTTCTTCTTTCAGCTTTTCCCAGTTAGGGGTCGCTACAGTGGATCACCTATCCGCTCATGATTGGCAGTGAAGTTTTACGGTGTCGAATTGCCAGCCCGGCGCCCAACCTTCCACGGAAGGCACACACACACACACATGCACTCATGCCAATCTAGAGTATCCAATCCACCTACAGCATATCTTTGGGATACAGCCTTCATCTTTAAAACTGATTTTTTCCTCACTGTACTGCGTTACTGAGACAAAAATGTATCTGTGTACTAACCATATAAACTAATTCAACAGTCAGAATATATACTTTTTGGTTCATCTACATGGGCTATGAATTGGTGCATAAGTAAAACAGAAACAAGTGGTTATTCCAGTTTATCACAACATAACTAACATGTTTGCCTTTGCTTTAAACTACATATTTTTGCCCTTTTTCTCAATATTACTTCCACTATTTCATGTACTTTTTTGCTTAAAATCAGGCATGTTTGTCTTTTCAGAACTTTATGCGAACATCTAAATAAGTTTGTTTAGTAACTTTTTTCTCACTTGGGTACCTCCCTGCAGGAGGAAGTGCTTCTTTTCAAATATCAGCGTGATAATGGAACTCATCTATCTTCATGGGGGAACGTAATATTTTGTAAAATACCAGCCACTAGGCAATGTGTCCCTCTCACAGCATTTACTGCAAAGTAAGCATGCCTGCTAGAAGGCATTGTGAAAGCATTTCTACTACCTATCTTTGTAAGACTCCATATCTAAAACATCTGTTGAAATCCCTAATAAAATACTAGAAAAAATACAAATTCTTGCATTTTAATTTCAGCCACTACTCTGACTCATGCAGCCACATAAGATGTACACGTGTGTTTATGTTTCATTGTTGTATTTATCTCTTAATGGACCTTTTGAATCTTTTGATTTTTTTTTCATTAATTTGTGAAAGTGGTATGTGAACTGGCCTACCACAGATTCTTTCCAATCATGACTAGGGCTACAAAATAAAGGTGAACAATACATATAGACAGAGGTTTGTGTCTCAGATCTTATACCTATTTCACGTGTTCACAGAAAAGGTCAGTGATCCAGAAGTTGCAATTTGTTCAGTCTTAAAGCATTTTTACAGTGGAGAAGGTCCCATGATTCTGACTGTCAAGAAAAAGAAAGTCACATCACTGAAGGTAGTCCAAATCTAACGTAACTTAAAATCAAACAGTTGAACGTACTTCCATGAACAGAACACAAATTTCACATAAAAACTTTAATGCAATGCCAATAAAATAGGCAAGCAAGACAAGCGGTTTCGGCCTTAGCCTTCTTCAGATTCTGTTTACTGCGCCTAAGACTAAATGCTTAAAAACTTGGCTAGACAATCATGGTCTTTTGAAAACCATTACATCACTTATAACCAGTACTTCAGTTTACATCACTTCCTCATAATAGTTGTCATTCATAAGAGGCATTCTCCATGGTAGCTGTTACTCAAATGAACACTCCCTTAGTTTGGACTAATAGTGTTGAAGATATTGCTATCTCCTCTCATTTAGACCACGTTCTTTCAGAATTGGTTTCAATGGTACCATTCCATTTAAGCCTGGAGGGCAACCTGCCCTTAGGTCTATTATCCATTTGAAGATTCTGACTGTCACACACCTTCAATCCCACACTTCCCATAAATATATATACTGACTCCAAGATCAGAAAGTCACAAGGAGGAAGAGCATAGTCTGTCTCCGGTACTGTGCAGTCTTAAGTTTGATAACATACCATGTATCTGATTGTTAACCGTATATCTGTGACCACTTAAAACATGAGCAGATGATCAGTGAGCAAACACAAATTTGGAGAGATTTCATTCAGGAAACATCATTCACCTAGCTGAAAGATTGCCATAAGCTCTTACATCTTAGTTTTGACTTCTTTGACACTCTAGTCCCTCTTATTGCAACAACCCCTTTACTTGGCTCCCTTTGTGTTCTGTTAACTAGCAAGTGCCAGGTTACCCAACATTTAAAATAATAACAAAGATCCCCAGTCCCTCAATGTTACCTCTGAAGTTCTCACCCATTTCTTTATTTATGCATGCTTAGTTCACAAGCGATATGCATACTCTACATCATGTTTTATCCTCCTCTAAGTTTTTTTCAGACTTGTAGCACACTGTAAAGTAGAATTGTAGCAAAACTGAGTAGGCATGTTTCAAAGTCAACTAACAGAAAAGAAAAAAAAAACTTTTAAGAGATGCTGAAACATACAGACAGGGAAAAAAACCCAAAAGGCCAACAGAGTTTAAATAAGCTTTGAAAACTGATACTTTAAATGAGTTGGATAATAATAGCACTTTTGGTGAGAGTAATAAAACTGTTTGTAGTTTAGTAAAAATGTTTGCACAAGCGGCGGTACATGATGAAGTACAGTCACTGGTTTTATCGCCAGCTCCTTTTCACTTAAACAGTTCACTGAACAAAGGGACTCAACATCAAGTGCACAAAAGGCAATACTGAGGAAAAGGGAAAGGAAACGGGAAGAAGCGACTTTAACTTGAGTGACGATCATACTTCTGTTCTCACAAAGGGCTTTCATTTATTCCTTCTCACAAAGTAAATGTTGGGAAGGTGTTAGTTGATTTGAAATTGTATGGAAGAAAGTTAAATATGCATTATATTTTATATGATAGTCCACATTTAATGAAATAAGATACATTAGTTAAAAACACACTACCCGTAATCTTGTGTTGCACTCCAAATTGTAAAGTGTTGAATAATGTTTGTAAAAGGAGCTTCACCAGAAATTAGACATGAGTAATGCACGTTTATTTCATAATTCATCACAAAGAGAAAGAGAACAGCTTTACAAAGTTTATCTAATAATGATAAAATTTGTTTGATGAAGTCAGACAAAGATAAAAGTCATCATAATGAACACCAGTGACTATGTAGGAGCAATGTTAAAGTTAATAGGGGATGACGATTGTTATAAAGAGGTAATAAATATGGCTACTAAAAAAAATTCTGATATCAACAAACTGTTATTTGATATGTCTCATCAAGGATATATCGATTTAGGTTTTATGCATTTTTAAAGGTGATTTTCTAAAGAAGGCTAGGTTGTTTGATATATTACCCTTCTATTGCACAAGCCTGGCAATTCCTATATTTTCCTAATACCAACATCCTGGAACAGTTGGTCCATTCTTCTACCAGAGGTACAAACATCCTTGACCTTGTACTCACAAACATATGGGAGCTATGCTCACCATCCAATGTAATGTCCATGCTTGTTAGATCTGACAAAAAGGAAATATTGTTTAAAAGAAAAATTAAATCTGAGGACCCAGCAAAACCAAAAACTTTTAGGAACTATTCCAAAGCTAATCTTTCTCTACTAAGCAACTCCTTGGCTAAATTACAAGCATTCCCAAACAAGGCAAACACCATAGCATATGCCAAGTCTTTTAAAAAATCCATGTACAGCCATAACGATAGCTCTATAAAGTGAACTGTGCCCACTCATATTAAGAATAAGACAACTCAAAAGACAAGTCATCCTGGTCAAATCACAATATCAATCAGTTATACAACAATAGAAAAAAATCTTGATCAAGTGTAGGACGAACAAAGCCTAACAAGACCTCTGACCAATCTAAACAGTCAAAAGCTAAATATGAAGGAAAAATTGCTTCCCGGGCAAAGAACAACTACAAAGGTTTCCACAGCCATGTCTGTAACCTCAAGGGAAATACGCAACAATGCTCAGAACTTATTATAAATGACATCACCCACACTAAACTGGAGGCCATTGACAACCTTTTGGTTGAGAGGTTCAGCTAACATTTCTCCCCCCACTCCCCCCCCCCCGTGAGTCCAAGGAAAATACTGCATACCACAATACCACAAAACCATTACAAGGGAACAGGTCTTCAGTGCATTTTCCAAGGCCAAAACTTTGCATTAGAGGGCATGATAACATCTCAGAATACTTACTAAATAGCATGAAGCATGACCTCTTTGGTCCACTTGAATCACTTTTCATCTGGACATTACAGACAGGTTTTGTGGCCAAGGAGTGGAAGACGGCTGCAGTCATTCACCTGCACAAAGGAAGTCAAACCATCCTTCCAGTTAACTACAGGTGCATAAGTATGACATGCTTCACATGTAAGGCCATGGAAAGAATCATCATGGACATAATAATTAAGGACATAAGCAATCTACAAATGCTGCACCCATCACAGTTTGGGTCTATATCACATAGTCGAAGTTTTATAACTTCGAACATGAAATGTACGAACCATTCCGTTCAAAGTTACAAAACATTGTTTATGAATAAAAAAAAAGAAGAAGGAAAAACAAAATAAACTGTTGTAAGCTGCACCTCCCACATCCCCGCTACTTAAATATACCAACTCTGAGATTGCACCACATTCAACAGAATGGAGATTTCTGTTGAAACGCTCGTACTTGTACAAGTTTGAACATGGTCTCGACCATATAAGGTTCGAATTTCTACAAGTTTGAATATGTAATAGGAACCCTCACAGTTCAGCTTTGTAAAAAGGTAGGTCATGCCTATTAAATATGTTGATCTTCTTAGAGAGAGTCACCAAAGCAATGGATGAAGGTGAGAATGTGCACAGAGTTTACCTTGACCTGGCCAAAACTTTTGATACAATACTCCACTTAGGCATTACAGACAAGCTCACAAAGGTAATTATAAACCCTTTTATCACCCACTGTATAGCCAACTGTCTCATTGATAGGACCTAGAAGGTCAAAACAGATGAGGACACTCCACCAAGGGGCCAGTCACTAGTGAATTTCCTCCAGGCTCTTTACTGGGCTCACTCCTTTTTAACATATATTTCTCTGAAGTGGAAGCAAACACTTAAGGTTTATTTCTGGCTAAGTTTGCAGATGATTGCAAGCTGGGGATTATCATTGACTCTCCTACAGACACTAGCATTCTTCAAGTAGGCCTATCCCTGCCTAAAAAATGTTGCCAAACCATGGTCTTAATTTGGTGCAAAGAAATGCATAATTGTACCCTTTGGGAAGTCATACATCCCAGCTATTTATCATGTTGGTAATACTCCTCTAAGAGTTGATCCACTGTTCAGGGATCTGGGTACTCAATACAATATGGCCACAGTGGTGAGGAAATCCTTTTATGTCATGCAACGTATAAGTAAGAGCATGGCATCTAGGTCCAAATAAGTCATTATCCAACTGTACTCTGTGCTTATTAGACCAATCATAGAGTACAATGCTTCCTTTGGTACGTATCTGACCAGGCATATGCAGCAGCTACAGCAACCTCAGAGGTTCCTCACAAAAAGAATACAAGCATAACAAACCTGCCTTCCACAGAGTGCCTTAAAGCCCTTTCCCTGTACTCTGTCTCCTATAGATTGCTGAAAGCTGATCTATTCCTGGCTTACAAGGCATCCCCAAACCCCATACTTATGAATCTACTGCATACCCATAAGTCAAATAGAACCAGAAATACAAGGTTTAAGGACCTGAATTTTTGTCTGTGACTTAAACAGAATATGCCTGAGAAACAGATATAACTGCTCTTCCTATGGAAAAGGCTTCCCAACTAGGTGAAGCTGACTTCATCTATTACCTAATTTAAGTGCAACTTAGACTAGCGGATGGGGAATATGAAATTTGCATGAGGCCTGATACCCATGTCCCTTACAGAAAGAGGTAGCTTATAAATGCCTGTCCCCTAATGACCCATTTAGATACAGGACATCATTATTCTTTCAGGAAAATTTTTCTAGGCTTAAAAAGGCCCCTTGTGTTATTAGTGTAGTAACAATCAATGAATCTATGACTCTATGAATTTGTTTTCCTTTTTTTTGATCCATTTGAGCGCTTTTATGTTTTCAGCAATATATGTGTTTCTCATGTTTTGGTTGAACTTTTGCTCATAGGTTCACAGCTTCATAAGTTGTAACTAGGCTAATGAGCACTAGAGTCTTTACAAGCTCAGCCATGCACCCCAAACCATATGGGCCTTGAGTATCATGGGCATCTAAATGGCAGGGGGGCATGTTAGAAGGCAGGTAACTAAGGGATCTGTGTGTGGGGGGGGGGTTAGTTTGGATAGTACTTTTCTTATTGATGGCCTCTGTCCATAAGGGACATGGGTGCCAGACTAGGATTAAATTTATGGTTTCCCATCCAGTTGTCAAGGTTTCACTTAAATTGGGATAAACTCTTTTTCACATGTATGGGATATCTATTCCATATTACAGGAATCCTTTGGGACACATATCTGTCTTCCAGCACTTTTTGTTTATGTCTCAAGTGAAGTTTAGGCCCCTGGATCTAGTGTTTCTGTTCCTGTTTGTTTTGCACATGTGCAACAGATCCATCATACCTGGATACGATGAAGCCCTGAAAACCTCACAAAGATCTGCTCTCAGCAGCTTGTAGGAGACTGAATACATAGACAGAGCCTTTAGGTGATCGGTATATGGCAGGGTATTCATGCCCTAAATTATCCTGGTGAGAAACCTTTGTGGGCATTCCAACTGTTACAAGTATCTGATTAGGTACATGTCAAAGGAGGCATTGTATTCAATGATAGGTTTGATAAGGGCTGAGTAGAGTGGTACCTGGATGCCATACCCTGACCTATAAGCTGGGTGACACACAACAATTTTCTTACCGTCTTACCTACATGTTGGTCAAAGGCCAGATTGTTGCCAACATATGTCACCAGATCCCTTATTACTGGGTTGACTCTTAGTGGTCTTTTATTGATAGAGTAATTAACTTCAGTTGACAGTTTCCCAAAGGTCATTATAATGCAATTTTTAGCACTGAGTTTTTGGCCATGGACAGTGCACCTTTGTTTGTATTAAACTCTTTTGCATGATTTGGTGTCTTAGGGGGATCTATAATAGCTCCCAATTTACAGTCATCTGCAAAGAGTCATGAGACTTGAATGGCATAGATGGTGACCTGTAGCTAGCCATGATATGGGGAAGGACCTTCTCTATGGTGATGAGCTCCATGGATGAATACTGTTTAACCAACCTGGAGGTGTGTTTGTTGCTAACATAGAGCAAGGCACCACCACCTGTGGCCCCAATCAGTGCTGTTGCTGGTCTAAATTTGTGGAAGGCACTGCAGCCTTGTTCTTTCTACAGCTTTAAACCAAGTCTCAGTCATGGCACAGTTGTTTACACTCTCCAGAGTGAGGGGGCTTGAAGGGTGCGGAGTTTTTTGTTTAGGCTCCTACCACTAAGCATGAACAGCTTAGTGTATGTTGGTTGCTTTGTCTTTTTGGAATTGTCTTAAAAAAGGCTCTAAGGGGGTGTATAACAGTTTAGACAATATCCAAAAGCCTGGGGGGGCAGGTGCAACCCATCCTTGGCAAAACAACTCAGTCTATTGACCATGTCTTCCCATGATGACAGATATTGGTTCCACCCAAAGTGACACAAAAACTAAACCAATTATTAAAATTAATAATTTTATATTCATACTGTGGCATCATCCTTGGGGAAGGTAGAATGCTGATCAATATAACATTAATACCTGTTTGTGACACATATGCTGAGAAATCCATTATTTCTTTTTTCATATATAGTCTAGTGTGTGTCAGTATTTTGACATGTTAACCATTCATGACAGAACTATGGATTCAGAGGTGTGTTCAGCTGTAGCTTGCATATTCCCCATGATTTCTTATTATATAATTGTACTATATGTGATCTATTAAGATAGCTGCACATTGGTATGCATTCAGGGCCTACTATGATGGCAGTATACTATAGTACAGCATACTAAACACTAAAGAAGCATACAATCCTGCCACGAGTGAAATAAGTACTGTCTACAGTCAAATATAAACATATATAAGGTGCATTAGTAATAAATAGTAAAGCCTTTTTATTCACTGTTGTGAGTTAGGGTTTAAAAATATACACACGTGCACAAACACAGGCATACATATCTATCTATCTATATATATATATATATATATATATATATATATATATATATATTTTTTTTTTTTTTGCTGAGTATGAAGCTGTTTTTTATTGGTTTACAAACAAGCTGTAGCTTTCTTTGTTTGTAGTCTTAATCTTAAATTTGTGCAGCTTTTTTCTACAGTTACATGTAATGTGACCAATGAATCTTTCAAGTTATAGAGCTTTGATAGATTAATATACAAACTGTCAACACAAAAAAGAAAGACATGAATATATACAATTTCTAATTTATAGTCTTCATGCAGTGGCTGTGTTGTATACCTTTACAGTATGTTTTAGGCTTATCACAATATACTCATGTATTTCTAAACTGGACTACACAGTGCTGACTTATTTAATTGATATTACTAGACAGCAGTTTTGTGTGTAACTATCGATCTATCTATATATATATATATATATATATATATATATATATATATATCTACATCCAGGCATGACCATAACCTAACTTTATGCAAAATTACGCACATACTTGCAAAGTCCTGACATTCCTGCCACTCTGCTCATTGTTTACCCAGTGATACATCCTGCATCATCCACATATTCCTTTACAAGACTCCTTTTTGTTGCCAATCTATGGTGGTTACATGAGTTGAGATAAAGCTTACAGAAGTCCGGATTCTCTATGCCTGTCTCTCCATGATATCACAGTTATGTAATTACCTAGGTATCTAAATCTCACGTGTGTCAGACACATCAGGTGATAATGCTCACAAAGAGAGGGTTTGAGAGGAATATGAGTGTAAGAGCTATCATTGCTGCTCACAGGGGATGGTTCAACACAGTACTGAGTAGCCCTAGCCCCCTATGCTGGCATTAGAAGGCCATTGTGAGCTGTTATGCATAGAAATCTCTTTGGGTGTTTCTATGCCCCTTCACAAGCTAGTGATAGCCCCTCATGGCCTGCGTATTCACCAGCTCTGGCCACTATTCATGGTGATGGTCTTCAGTGGGGCTTGCAGGATGTCTTACCTCACAGTAGCAAATCATCCTCGTGCTAAGAGAAGTGGGCAGGCCTATTCCCATCATATATCCCTTCTCCCACTGGCTACTGAATGTTGTTAAGCCACTAACTGAACAAGTATCAACAAGGCCATAGTGAGGGCTTTATCCCTTTGCATTCACAGAGCTGGCTTCCTCTGCAAACCTTGTGTATATTTGAACCCACTTTTGGTCTCAGCAAGGACATTTTTGCTGTGCACTCCCACTTCCTGATGTACTATACAGCTAAAGATAAGATTCTGACATGTTGCATGCTAATGAGGTCCATTATAGCTGTATATTGCTGAGGTGCTAAATATGGCAACTGATATGTTATAAAAGTTTGTAGTATTTTGGGGTGCTTATAAATGTGGGATCACCTCTTCAGAGGGAAACAGTGCGACTTCCTGATCACTGTCTATGCCCATTTATATTACATCACATATGTTGGCTGTATTACGTTTTAGGTCTATTTTCCATGTTCAATAGTTTTATCCTGCCAGCCAGTGAAGTCTGTTAATATTGTGTCCAGATTGGTAACTATTTGAAATATCAGGATCTGCTAGAGTGGGCCCTGAAACATGGAGACTGAATGGATGAAAGAACAGAGTTACATATACTCAGTCCAAGATGCCATTTCTTGTGATATTCTCTTTTCTCCAAGGTATGGCAATCTCAGAGTTGGTATGTATAATTTGGTGGGGGGCTTGTACTTTTTTAGCCAAATTTATGTCAGTCATGCTCTGTTTCATAGAAAGAGCATATAAAATTAGAATCGGGTCTCATCTGCATGAACTACTGGTAGCTTAAGTAAATGTTAAGGATCCCAAGGCAGGTACATGGAAAAATGGAGCAGAGGAATTTCCCTAGTTTCTTTGACAAATGTCCTTTAGTTTGTATACAGATCTTCTAAGATGCACCCTGAAAATAAGAAATAGACCTAGTGGGACCAACCTTGTGAACAAACGAATGAATGGCTTAGTGGAGAAATAGATAGCTACACAGACTGACATGCAAAGACATTTTTCGACTCCTTGTTAGCTAGTTATGATGAGGAGGGTGCCTAATATAGGACTCTAGAATATGTTCTGCATCATTGCAATGATATGTAATATATTTGTGACATACTGGAGGTCTTAAAACGATATGCGTCCAGTTCAGAGTGAACATGTATAGATAATCATCTATATAAAGTTCCAGTTTACCTCAGTTTGGCACAGATGTCTTTATGTGTGTAAACTGCTTTTGGCTGGGCTGTGAGGAGTTATAACAAGCTTTGTATTAGTAATGCTTTATATCTTACTAAGTCAACTGGAGTTGTTGGCTCAATACACATTTTTGATGATGGAAAACCAAGGCTGTGGTTTGTATTCCTGCTGCAGTTTATTGGATTAATTTTCAAACTGCTGCTTATGCACTCCTGAGTGTGCCATTCTGTGGATAAGATGTTAAGCTGGGGTCCCATCTGCATGAGATGGTAGCTCAGATGGATGGAAAAGATTGCACAGTACTTACTGAAAAGAGGAGGGGAAAATCCAGGATGCACTGGCTAAATTTCCCCAAGAAATGAGGATACCACCTTTTGTCTCACCTGAACGAAGCTTCTATCCTACCGAGGCTAACAGTTAATAAAGATAAAAGTAATCAATAAACTCATAAAACTGAATTTTTAGGCATACATGTACCAGAAATGTACATGGTTTATAATACATTTTTTATGATATTATGACAAACCTTTTTTTTCCAGCAGGAGGAAATATGCATTTTTTAAAGCACAGTAAGACTTTTGTATTATAAATGAGTGCAGTAGCATGCATGATAGTGGTGGTATAATCATTTATATGTCAGGATAAATTAATAATGACTCACAAAACATATTCACATTTCACCTCCATGGTCCAAAGGGATATACTGACTGTAACCCAAATAACACGATTAATTAACAAGTTAAGTGCTGAAGGACATAGCCAGTGAGAGGCTGATGTTAGTGATGCTAGCCTATCCATCCAGAGTGTGGGAACAGCCCAACATGCAGGGCTGCCAGCACAAATTGAAGGTATGGACTGACTGATTATAGTAGTGCTGATGGTGGGCTGGAACAGGGAGAAAAAAAGACTAAAAAAAAAGAAATCTTACTAGCCCCATCCAGCCATAACTGTGAAGAAATCTGGTCATTTCTCAGTTTTATATGTGGATATAATATGCCACAAGGGAACCCTAAGATAATCAATGTGAGGTGTTAGTACAAACAAGCTGCTGCATTGAGAGCAGAGAGGACTCAGTGCACCAAACATAAAGTGACCCCACCCCACCCCCACACACAGCCAGTTACTATAGATTGATAGACAGATAGATATATAGATATATAGATAGATAGCTAGATAGATAGATAGATAGATAGATATCTAGGACACAAATACTTTATGTGACTGGAAAGCTATATGTTGTAACTGGAGACATAAAAGAACCCAGAATACACTGATAACTTCCATAACTGAGAGTTTTTTTAACTAATTTCTTATGTAATGATGCATAAACTAATTTCATAAAAATGTATGCAGTATTGTGTAAATAACTTGGGACATACTTAATAAAAATGAAAGTGTGCAGGACTAAATTTCATGTAAAGCTGGTGTAACATCAGTACGTCTACGTGTTGAAGGATAAAGCAAACAGAATAAGAATAATATCATCCAGTGACCGAAGAGAGAAAATATCATAAAGTAAGAGCTGCGTGTATGGTGCTGGCAGATTTTCCATTAGACTGAATTTGAATCACTTACATAAATGGCACTTCAGTTAATTTTTTTAACCTTACTCATTTCAGCACTACAAATGCAGATTATTTTATGTTTAGTATTTGTAGTACTATGTATGTGAAGACTACACGCAAGTTACATGACTTACATACCTCATATATATTGTAAAAAAAATTGTATTTCTGTGTGCCCAAAACATGCATGTTTATATTGCATTCTGTTATTATATTTTGCTATAATATTTTTGTTAAGCTCATTTACATATTGTTAGCAATGTACTACTTAGGGTCTACTTGAGTTGACCAAGACGCCACTTCGCTGACATGCAGAAGACCGAGACCAAACGACCGAAAACCAAGGTGATCGACAAGGTGAAATCCCGACAGCCGAAAGACTGACATTGGGAACGTGTGAGCGTGACTCGGTAAGTGTGCGATAGTGAGGGATTTAGGGTTAGGGAGCGGACAGGTAAGTGTGCGATAGTGAGGGATTTAGGGTTAGGGTGCAGGAAAGGTGAGTGTGCAGTAGTGTCGGACTTAGGGTTCGGGTAGGGTAACTATGTGATAGTGACGGAGTGTAGTTTAGGGGCGGGTTAAGTGAGTTAGGGTTAGGGTGCAGGTAGGGTGAGTGTGCGATAGTGACAGGCTTTATGTTTTAGGGTGGGTTAAGAGAGTTAGGGTTAGGGTGCAGGTAGGGTAAGTGTGCAATAGTGATGGACTTTAGGTTTAGGGGTGGGTTAAGTGAGTTAGGGTTAGGGTGCGGGTAGGGTAAGTGTGCAGTAGTGTCAGACCTTATGGTTAGGGTTTGGGTTAAGGTTAGTGGATATGTAATTGTGTGTAATGTGTAGTTTACGTTTTGTGTGTCGGTGTAATGGTGTTCGGTTTTGTGAGTTGTCGGTATTGTGTGTTTTCGGTTGTTTGGTCTCGGTGTTTTGCATGTCGGCGAACTGGCGTTTCGGTCAACTAAAGTAGACCCACTACTTAAACTAAGTTTACTGCTTATACCTTAATAATGTTCTTTTCGTTGTGGAGCTTTTCACCCTGAGTCTCCGCTGAAAACAGGTTTTTTTCAACCCAGTCGGACAGTACTCAGTTAACAAATGTAAATAAATAAAATAAAATAAATAAAACTCGTCCATGAAACTCATGCAAGAACATTGAGTAAAGAATAAGAAAATTATTCCTAGAAGAATTAGCCAGCAAGTCATAGCTTGAGAAATCACTGTGCTGCAACTGTGATGCTATAAGTCATAGTTTGAGAAATCACTGTGCTGTAACTGTGATGCTATAAGTCATAGTTTGAGAAATCATTGTGCTGTAACTGTGATGCTATTAGTCATAGTTTGAGAAATGATTGTGCTGGAACTGTGATGCTATAAGTTATAGTTTGGGAAATGATTGTGCTGGAACTGTGATGCTATAAGTCATAGTTTGAGAAATGATTGCGCTGGAACTGTGATTCTATAAGTCATAGTTTGAGAAATGATTGTGCTGGAACTGTGATGCTATAAGTCATAGTTTGAGAAATGATTGTGCTGGAACTGTGATGCTATAAGTCATAGTTTGAGAAATGATTGTGCTGGAACTGTGATGCTATAAGTCATAGTTTGAGAAATGATTGTGCTGGAACTGTGATGCTATAAGTCATAGTTTGAGAAATGATTGTGCTGGAACTGTGATGCTATAAGTCATAGTTTGAGAAATGATTGTGCTGGAACTGTGATGCTATAAGTCATAGTGATGCAATACTAGGAATTGCATCATATTTATCAGGTAATGGAAATGTTGATATGAGGTAGACAAACCCTTAACTGTAAGGCCTTTGTGTCAGTACTGGTCACATCAAGCTTGTCAAATCCATTATCAGAAACATGGACTAGAAGATGGCAACAATTGCCTCTTTTTTATCAGTACAGGCCTCTTGACACAGTCCTTCATGATATATGCTGAAGCAGCCTTAGTTGGCTAAGTGTAGGTCAGACTACTCAGCCAAGAAAGTGAAAATTAGACAGACACACTTGGAGCCTGCTGCTGGCATAACAGAACTAGTGTCAAGCTTTCCTCTAAGTCCTTGCTTATTTCTGATATATCTTGATGGACTCCGGAGACATTGTGGAGAAAGTCATAAAAATGCTGCTGGCACAGTAATTGACTTCTCTAACAAAAATCATAAAGGGTGTAATCCAGGCTGGTCTCCTGTCCGTATCCAAAGGTATCTGATTGGCAAGCAACTTGCTGTAAGCACTGCTAAGGATAAGAATCTTCTTTTGTTGGCATCAAGTAGGAAAATAGTCACTATCTAAGTGTTCAATGGCTCTTTCTTCATCTTTTTTATCAGCTAAATGTATCCTTTATACAAACATCTATGTATCTATTGAGACAAGCACATGACTCTTGCCAAGCAATGCAATGATACGAAGAAAAAAGTAAGACAGAAGTGCTTCAAGCATAAATCAGTTTTCTTTTACTGCTGTTTCATCAGGAATTTCCTACTATGCTTAAATTTAATCAGCAAACTGATAATAAATGAATGCTTATCAGCTTAGTGAGGCTTGCTTTGCTAGGAAAGCCAGCTGCAGACAACACTATTGCAGTTTAAACCTAAACAAACGTAATTCTTTTATTTATTGGCCAGGTTAGTCCCACTAGGCTAGTATCCTCTTTTCAGGAGAACCCCAAAGTGGTATTTATCCTACTGGATGAAATTTCACCAGCATATCAGGGAACTTCTCCTATTCTTTTCAATGGGAGCTGTCGGATCTTTTACATCCCCCTGAGCTACCACCATCTCAAACCTCGGTTTAGCATCTGATCCAAAGAACAGCACACTCAGGAATGCAGTGTGCTACTTATGTTGCACTGCAGTGGCAGCATTCCATTTACCTCTTGTTAGAATTAAACCCACAACCTTCTACACCAAACATGAGTGTACTGCCTGCTGCACCACTGACACTACAAATTGCCAAGATTCCAATAAAATGTTTAATCTTTCCAACTTTGAGCCGACTGCTGTTTATACTGGTAAGGGACTACATTAGCAAACAGGTTGGAGGGGACAGATCAACAAAGTTGCTGTATGCAGATAATCTGGCATTACAGGCAGATTCTGAACAAAAACTTCGGCAAAGATTAGTGGAATGGAATGCAAAACTGAAGGCACATGGAATGAAACCATACAGGTAAAACAGTTGTAATGGCAGTAAATGGAGGAAATCAGAAGATGCTGAGAACTGAGACAGAAGGGTAAATAGTGGAGCATGGTAACAGCTTCAAGTATTTGAGAGGCGTGGTTGAGAAGGGAAGTCTGAATGAGGAAGTCAAGTCTAGATTCAGAGGGGCTCCAGCCAACTGGCACAGAGTGTTAGGAGGTAAGGTATAACGGGAGAATGTCAAAGAAGCTGAAAAGTAAGCTGTACAAAACAGCAGTGCAACCAGTACTACTATATGTTACAGAAACCTGGGCAGTTAAGAGGGAGAGCAGCTGAGGAAGCTAGAAGTGATGGAGATGAAGTGCCTGAGATGGGTGCTAGGATATACACTGTGGGGCAGATGAAGAAATAAGGGCATAAGAGCGGAAGCCAGAATAGCTCCAATTGCAAAAATAGTCAGAGAGAATAGATTACAGAAGTTCAGGGAGATGTGCAGAAAAGAAGAAGATAGTCTAGTGAGAAAGATTTGGGACAGACAGGAAATGGCTAGGGGAAATGAGGATGTCCAACACAGAGGTGGATGGACTGTGTGAAAGAAAACCTGTGACAGTCAGGCATAAGTGTCAAACAAGACTGGAAAGTAGCATTGAACAGATAGAGATGGTGACAAATGATATGACACCCTGACCCCATATAGAAAACGAGGGTTGATGATGAATAATATTTCCACATTATAGATTCATAGGACATTACTAGGCTAATGGCCCTAGTGCCTTTACAAGCCTAACCGTGTAATAACCTGAGTATCCTTACTGACCATAGTTAGATGGTCATGGTTACCAGAGAGAATCTGTGATCAGCTCCAACTGTCCCTATCCATGAGGGACATAGGTGTCCCCCCAGGGTGAATTAATGGTCACCCATCCAATTATCAAGGTTGCACTTGAATAGGGTCATTGAGCAGCTCTGATTCACATGGCATGGGAGTTTATTCCAGAGTACTGGCAATCACTGGAAGATATATTTGTCTCTCCAGCATGTTCGGTTAATGTCACAAGTTAGATTGAGATACCTGAAGCAAGTTATTCTTGTCTCATTTGCTTTGCGGATGTGCAGTATTTCCATTAGGACACAGTCTGAGACTGCTTTGTAGGCAAGGCACAGGTTGCCTCTCAACAGCCAGTATGATACAGACTGCAGTGACAGGGCTTTCAGCCTTTCCATGTATGTCATGTTTTGGAGGCCATGGATTCTGGTGGTTAGAAACTTCTGTAGTCTCTCCAGTTACTGCAGTTGTCCTGTGAGGTACACACAGAAGGGAGCATTCTACTCAATTAGTGGTCTAATTAGGGTCCAGTACAGTGGAGCTATAACCTCCCTGGCCTTGGATATGTTGCCCTTATTTATGAGCTGCACAATGTAGAGTGCCTTTCTTACCTCTATGGACACATGATGATCAAAGTTTAGATTTCTGTCAACCTGCGTTCTCAAGTTTCGCACCACTAAGTTTGAGCTTAGAGGGGGTGATATCTATACCATATTTAGCAGGGTTTACTGCTTTGGCAAGGGGGATAATGAGGCATTTTTTGTGTTAAGGTTTAGTCCATGACTTCGGCAGCAATCATTTGTCTGTGTCAGGTCTTTCTGTAATATGTTAACATAATTGAGGGACTCTATGATTGTGCCCAGTTTACAGTCATTTACAAACTTGTTCAGCCACAATTCATCTACTTTCACTTGGACTTCAGAGAAATAGATTCTAAACAGTAGCGGGCCCAGCACAGATCCTTGTGGTACACCACTGGTAAATGGCCAACTGGTGGAGGTGGGCTCCCCATCCTTGACAGTGTGCATTCTGTCTGTTAGCCAGTTTGCTATGCATCTAGTCATGTATGGGTTAATCTCCAGCTGGGATGGTTCTTCTATGATACCTGAATGGGGGATTGCATCAAAGACCTTGGCTAAATCAAGATAGGGGGATAGGTGGTATGTACTGTTTTGTCCTCATGCAAAGCTTTTGTGACAATTTCAAAGAAGTCCACTAGGTTTAATAATCAAGATCTACCCATGACAAAACCAAACTGGGTCAGGTCAAGGGTTTTAAGGTCGCCTATGTACTTGTGGATAAGTCCCATGATGATTTTTCTATGGCCTTGCAGATAAGGCTGGTTAGGCTTATGGGTCAATAGTAGCCATGGTCAGTTCCCAGGGTCAGTTGATGGACTCCCTTTGTGCAAGGGGAATTACTGTTGCTGTTCTCCACTCTACCTGGACAAAGCCAGTTCTCAGGCTATGGTTAAAGAGAGTGCCAGGTGGGTCTGCTAAGTCTTGTTTTAGATTGTTTAGTAAGCAGCCTAGGATGTTACTTGGAGAGTGCTTGTATGACCTGTTCTTTGGAGATACTGGGTACAGGACTGGTGACAGGAATGCTTTGGGGTATCTGTAGTGGTGACAGGTGATGAAGTTATTGCTAAATCTGTCAGCTATCAGGCTGGCAATTTCCTCAGGCTCAGTGTGAGTGTTACCATCCACTATAAGTTGATCACATAGCTGGACTTTCTTTTTCAGGTTTCAGACATAGGTAAAGAATGCCTTATGATTGTCTTTAGTTAGGCATGCTAATGTAGACTCATATCTAGCCTTAGAGGACTTAACAAGATATAAGGTTTGCTTGTTTAAGCTGTGGAGGATATTGTACCTCTGTTGAGTAAAGTTCCCTCCTATTCTTAGATATCAATTTCTTTCTTTTGTTGTATAGCTTATTTATAGTTACAGTCAACCAGGCTGGCTTGTTTTTTGAAAAGACTTGGTTTTGTTCCTGTTGGGTTCAGCTGAGTCAATGCATTTGTTTAAGTGGCTGTATAGAGCATTTGTGTGTTTCTCTGCATAGGAGTTATTGTTGGCTACGTTGGCATGGGCTTTTAAACTTTTTATACCATCACTTAGTAGGCAATAGTTTGCTTTGGAGAAATGTTTCAAATTTTTTACTCTTGTGGGTGTATCTGGTTTGATCTTTACTTCAAATGAGACAGATTTATTGTCCAACCTTACCTGGGAGGGCAACACACAGGGGTAGTGCAGTGACTCCCCCCACCCATGTTTGTGAGCACTAGGCTCAGAACATTTGAGATCCTTGTTGAAGCTATGGACCAACTGTTCCAGGGCATTTGAATTAACAAAGTCCAGGAACCTCATAGCAATCATGTTTGTGCTCATGTAAGTCACCCAGTCGATGGAAGGATACTTGAAATATCCCATGACCAAGGTGTTTGGCTGTATACTGAGTGACTCTAGCAAGTCCAAGTTGGCAGTGTGCATCTTCTGGTTCATGGAAGGGGATGTGCAATGATGTGGAGGGTATTTTACCTATAGTTAATTGGACCTGGAGAAGCTCAAGAGAGTTCTACTGTTTAACCAGTCTTGAGGTGTATTTGGATTTAATGAAAATGGATACACCTCCATCTCTGGTTCTTTCACGCTTGTTTTGGGGTCTGAACGTGTGAAAGGCATTGCAGCCATGTACAGCCAGGGTGCTCTCAGTAGCCTTGAGATAAGTCTCAGTGACTGCACAAACAGCATCTTCCAAGGTTGTGCTTCCAGGGAGTGCAGTATACTGTTTAAGCTCCTAGCATTAAGCAGCATGGCTTTGAGTTTGTCTTTAATGAATTTCTTTACATTGGAAGTTTTGTTGTTTGGACATTGCCTAAAAAGGCATTATGGGAGAGGCAAGCATCTTTGCCAGTATCCAAAAGCTTGAGGAGACAGGTGAAGACCATCTCTGACAAAGTAGCTGGACTGCCAACTATGTCTTCCCAGGCAGACAGATACCGGATCCCTCTGGAGTGACACCAGAAGCTAAGCCAATTACTGAAATCAATCATTTTATGTCTGTACTGTGGCATCATCCTAGGTCAAGGTTAAATGCTGCTTAGGACATACCTGCCTGGAATACATTATCTGAGAGTTTGATCATGTTTCTCTTCATATAGTCCAGAAAAGTACATCTGAAGTCATTCATCCCAACATGGTACTTGTTGCTGAGCAACTTGAGTGTGTGCATGATTTGATGGATCCTGGCACCTGACAGGCAGCTGACTGTGACCTTCTTGTTCAACCTGGTGAGGGAGACATCTGTGTGTCTCACTATTGAGTCGCCTATGACCAGAACATTAAGTTTTGAAATATTTTGCCTGATGGGCTTAACTGTTGTGACATTGATATGAGTATTGTTATGTGTAGTGGTGGATTATTTTCGTGTACCAATATATGTGTGTGTTGTTTGCACTTGGGAGGTCTCTGATCTTTTGGTAGGTTCTTTGTGAGTACCTCCGTGTATGTGGGATTATATGTCTTGACATTATCTTGTATGAGAGAGCAGTTGTGTTTGCTGACAACCTGTTGTATGTCTTGTATATGTGAGAGGACTGATTTTAATTTCATGGTATAGTTGCATCTCTCACATGCTGTGTTTGTTTGCTTCAGGAGCAAGCGGTTGTCAGTATACATGAGGCAATTACTACATTGCATCAGGATGCCCATGTCAATCTGGTTGGCTAGAGAAATGGTGGGAAACTGTCCATCCATTATGGCAGGTATATATTGTAGTAACTAGTGAGGATGGGCTAGCTGGACCAGGGTTTGATTATGAGACTAGCAAAGGCAGCTGTTCTGTGGAGGGCTGAGGGTGGAAGATTGCATCAGTGCCTCAGAATATGTAATGGAGTTGCTCACTAGGTAGCAATGTGCAACAGCATTTTACACAGACAGGCAGTGGAGATAAGGAGGATTCTCTAGCAGATATCAAGGGAAAATTGTGTTTCTAAGCATTTGCATCTATACACAGCAGTGCTAAACCCTGCAGCACAGTATGCAGTTACCCACAAATGCAGGGCTTAAACACAAGCAAAGTTAAACAAATATGACACCAATTAACCAATAGGAAAGCCCAAAACTGAGCCTTTTCCAGCAATTCCCAACTCAGATGAGTCCTGGGCTACACACTTCTGCCACAAGAGTGCAGGAGGGTCTTCTTAAAGTAGGATAGCTGGATTTAGTGCTCAAGTAATTCCAAACAGCCTAGATTCAACAAATTTGAATCTAGGCTATGCTATGAAATACAAAAGTAATAGAAATTCAAAGTGCAGAAAAAAACAGTCACAGCAATAAAAACAGCAAAAATGAAGCAACAATTAAGCAAAATACAGTTCAAAAAGTGCAATGAAAGCTTAAAATGTACTTACTTTTTGCTGAACACAGTGGATGCCTTGGATTTAGTTCAGATTCAGCTATCTGGAATCCATCCATCAAAAACCACAGTTTCCCATTTTTGCAATTTTTGCATATGGATTTGGGGTGTCACTTCAACAATGACAGTCTTCTAGTCCCAAGGTTTATACCACTAGGTGGATTGCCCTGCCACGGTAGCTCTTCCACACTACACAATCATGTGGTCACCTACACCTATGATCAATTTAGAGTGCCAATCCACCTACTACATGTCTTTGGAATGTAGGAGGAAAGCAGAGCACCTGGAAGAAACCCACATGAACACAGGGAGGACATGCAAACTCTGCACAGAAGGCACCTAAGTTAAGAATCACACCGGGAAACCCCTTGCTGTGAGGCAACAGTATTATCCACTGCTCCACTATGCTGCCAGCTATCTGGACTATTTGTTGAATATTATCACTCACTACACTTCAAACAAGAATGAATGTTGGAGTGACTACTTCCTACTTACTGTCTTACACACACAAACACACACACACACACACACACACACACACAAACACACACACACACACACACATGCACACAACAATCTTGAAAAAAGAGTGTACACTGTAACTTCACACTGATAATAAAATGCCCTTGCATCAGAAATCTAGAATAATTCTTCCTGTCACAGTGTTAAACATCTTAAATACTCTGATAGTCTCCTAGTAGTTTATACAAACATAATATACTTTCATACTCTTATCTACTCCTGCCTTTCCCATTTAAAACTGTCCTCATCTCCTCTATTTCCCTATCTTACATGGAAAATTTCTGTAATGAATTGTAACCCAGTATGAAATACCTGGTGATGAGACCTGATTAAATTGATATTAAATGCCCAAACATACATTGCTGTTAATGTATAAGCACCGATGTTATGATGACTATGGAACTACAATATTACATTGCACATGCAATTGTAATTCTTCTATGAGATTTTCCTATTATGCCCACTGACCATCAAGCCTCTCCATGAGCCTGTTTGATTCAATCCTAACCATAAGCATTTCAAGTGAGTGTAAGAGTTGGTCAGAGGTGTCATAAATTGCTTGTGCATGTGTTGGCATCCTGGCAATGACTGAGTATGTTTAGCACTATGGCCTTAACAATACCCACAGGTGGCTGATGTGAGTGCCTGCATCTCCACTGGGGGATATGGTATCATATGCCCTCTTTCTATAAATGCATATTACCACAGGTACTCATAAATGGGTGCTGCTGTCAACAGCTTGGGATTGTTAAGCTTCCTTCTGCTGGTCTTATGAGTGTTGGTGCTATGCAATCTTCTGCTTGTACAAAACCAATCAACTGATTGGGACCATTAACTCCCTCCACCAGGGATAGGTAAGGCAGTATAAGTTGATCACTCTGCAACTATACTGCAAGGCTTTTCCATTCCTATTCATCAAACCCTATTTCTTGAAGACACAAATCAGCAAATGGACTTTTCATCAAACATTTTCCTAGGGCAAAGCAATGGTAGGCCAACTTAGTGACCATAAAAAAACAAAACATAAAGTTTAAAACCTAACTGGGTGAGGGGCTGTGCCCCCCCCCATTCCTAACTAAATATACCAAGTCAGAAATCACACTACAGGAGGGAAAATGGCAAATAACACATGGTGGACAACCGTTGCTTTTCCCTCGGAAAAAGTATGATGAAAAGTCTGTTCACTGATTTGTGTCTTCAACAAATAGGGTTCAACGAATATGGAGTCAACAAATAGTAAGTTCAATTAAATTACATAGACCCACATTCTCATATCCATATTCATTTCATTCACTTCATTTATATGGTAAAAGAAGTTTTAACACAATTTTTCCCACAATTTTGCAACCTTTATATGTTGTAAGAAAATGTGTTCTGTTGTTTTTTCTCTACACCAATATATACAAATTGTTTCACTACTTTTATGGCACATTTTCCTTTACTGGTAATTTATTAATCACTAAGCCATAACAAAGTTTGACATTCTACTTGCTTATTACACCATGCTTTTCATACCTTTATAGATTTACATTTTTCACTCACTAGCTTAGTCCATGGATTGCCATAATAATATAGTACCATGATAACTTTATACCACACTTTCCTCTCATTTCTTATTTCATCAATTTTTATTTTCCATAAAATCATTTTCTTGATAATATCTCATTGCTTCATTTAAACATACTTTTCCTCTTTTGAAAATGTTAACATATCCCAAAGCCACTTATATTTGTATTTCAGTAAATTTGCTACTGACTTTTCATTATTCTCATTTATCCAAACAAAAGTTAAACAAATTCAAAGAAGCAGCATAAACAGTTGGGTTAATTAATCCAAAACCTCCATCTTCCTTGCCCAAGTATAAGACTCCTCTCTTCACTAGATTCCATCTTGAACCCAATATAAAAGAAAAAAAATACTTGTAGTATTTCTTTTCATAGACTATTGACAACATACAGACACTAGCTAAATAGGCAGTCAATAATCAAATAAACCATTTTACTAAATTAATGCCTGTATGTTTAAAAAAATGCTCCTTTATTTCATCTAGTACCCTATTTCATTGTTCCTCACTTACATCTTTCCCCCAAATCTTACTCCTAACACAAAGATTTATTTCATTGACAATGATACTCTTCCTATCTTTACTATATTACCCAGTCCTTTATTTTTTTTCTTTATTTAAAGTCATGCCTATTATTTTAAAACATATAACTTCTTTCATCCAGACCTTTTTTCTCATAATCAATATAATATCATCTGCATAAGAAAGCATGACTGGAATTTGTATCCCTTCATTAACACCTCTCATGTGCAAATTTACATCTCTGACTAATGCATTCATAACTAATGCAAATAATACACTATTCTTAGGACATCCCTGGCATGTACCATTCAGTACAGCTATATTTCTTTGCTTAACCATCTATAAACTAAAATTCTTACTTTATTTTTATTATGTGCAAAACAACGCACATTCTTAATTTTCTTATTAATGTTATACTCTTTCATAATTGTCCACAAAAGTTCATGTTGTACTGTATAAAAACTTTATTTAAATTTCATGTAATAATCTTGGTTTTATCAGTCTTGTTTATATCATCCACAATTTCCCTTACTATGAATAATAATTGCCATTAAACTATATGTGGTATCTTCCATACTTTTCATTTTACTTTCCATTCTCTTCTGAAATATTTTCATAAAATTCTTTTATTTTTCTTTTCTTTTTTTTTCTGCCAATCCATAAAATTCTTATAAAACTGGTATGTTATTCCATCTGATCCTGATGTGTCTCAGTACTTTATCTAAAAGGAAATCTCATTTCCCAATTCATTATTTTCTTGTTCTGTTAATACATAATTTATTATGATATTCATGTTTCCTGTGATCATCTTACTTCTTCTCTATCATCTTTTATTTCTCTCACTATACTAGTATTCTCTTTAACTATGCTACTCAAATAAGCTGATACCTCTCCTTGCAAATAATCTTTTTTGCTTAAATAATAATTCTTTGATTTTCTCTTGAATCTTTTTATAAAGCTTCCATTTTATCATATACTATTCTCTATCATTCTTTTCCAAATCCTTTAAAGCATTAATGCATATTGTTTGATAATTCGTTTTTTCCACTATTCGTACATCTGACTGCTATTCTAAAAACAGTTTTTATATTTCATTGTCAAAGCTAGCCACCACTCAGATCAATTTTCATAACACGCTCTAGTAGAAACATGATCTGTCTATAAATGCATACATATTTTTCCAGTTTCATCCCATAAGTTCTCATTTATTCTTATTTCTTTTCCCAATCTAATATACTCCTTATTTTCTTGTATTCCTATCCATGTGTCTGAGTGACCTGAAAAGCTTGTTACAAGTGTCTCTCCCTTAGCTGTAGTTAAACTGTGTGATATAGTAAAACAATAAAACAATCTATTTCTATCTTATATACACATTGTGTATATCTCCACAAATTATTATTCCAAATCTTTAAATTGCCACATTTTATAACTTCAAAAATGTTTTTAACATCATTTCCTCTCCTCTTGTTTTCCCTCTGAAATCACAATTAAAATCTCCCATTAATATCATATTCATATTAATTAGTACATAATCCAAAATTTTATGAAATACATTTTCCCTTTATTTACTTGTAACACAGACATACAATGCTGTAATAATATATACTGGATTACGCCATCTGAGGTCTATAATGGTTAATCTTCCCATTACTGCCAATGTTATGCTCAATATTTTTACTGACTTTCTACAAAGTACAACTATGCTGAACATAGTTCCTTTCTTACATTCCTTGTTGTATCTTCTCCCCAAGGTTTCTTTGTTTGTAATCTTTCTTCTTGTGTCAAAAATCTTACATCTTCCAATATTATTACATCAATATTACACTTACTACACCACTTTAGGATGCCTATTCTTCTACTTATATTTTTTATTCTATTTACATTAATGAAAGCATTCTAAAGTTGCCATTATGTCTATGTTGTAGCTTACCAGAAATTGTGTAAATTTGACATATTTACCTCATTTGTGCTATTTATTTCCTTTCTTTTACACTTTTCCCTATAAACTTATAGATTTTTTATCTTTCCAATGTATATCTTTCTCATCATTTAATCTTCTGTGTTATATTCTGATTCATTTTCTCTTTATTCTTATCTTTATCTCGATATATCTTTCATATTTCCTCTTTATCTTTTATCGGGGCTGTTTTTTTCTCTTTGTATACTGTTTTCTTCTTTCTTTTTCTCTAGATTACACTCCACCCATAAATGCCCACTTTTGTTATACCATTTAAATTCACACCTTTTTGCATCATGACTTGTTTCTCACAAATATAGCATCTCCTCTTATCACAGTTACTTATCAAATGATCATCTTTCCCACAGAAAAAAAATGTTTTTGGTTGTCCCCAATATTTTATAATACCTATGTTACCTTCTACATTTATCATACTAGGGATATGAACATTTTTTTTCTTTCTCCATTTTCAGTCCAATATAACAGCCCCATCCCCAGTCCAGTCCTCTGTTATTATAGACTATAGTAATATCCATAACTTTTTTACAAAGTTTGCATAAATGTCTCTTTAAAGTCCCTTTTTCAACTTCACTTTGAAATTAAACATGTATTTTATTTTTTGTTTCTCTGCGAATTGCTTTAACCACATAAGAATTCCATGGATTACAGTTATTTTTTTTGTCATACTCCCCCAGAAACTTTCTAGAACAGAACCGTCTCAAAAATGATATAACAAAATGTCTCTTTATGAACTAGAATACAAGCTCTTACTTCCTGAGCCCTCACTCACAATGGGACCATTAAATTATCCCAAATGTCATACCTGTCTATTTCATTTTCTTCTTTATTCTGAATTCTCACCATAAATTTCCTTTGATTGTTGACATTTTCTTTCCTCTGTTCCTCTCTCATCACTTTCCCTGCTGTTTCTTTAACAGTCTCACCATATGATTTCTTTGTCTGGCAATCTCCTTCAAAGTAGCTTCCAATTCCTCTGATTGAATTTAGTCCACAATTTTACCTCATGAAACATCTTTCCACTCTCCAACTCATTCTGCAAAAATTCATCCAAAATATTGTCCCACAACCCTCCAGAATGGATGGCTGAAATAACAAATGCATCATTGTTTTGAAAGTTTCCTTTTGATGAAACCAACAATTTCAGCTGAAACCACTCCTCAGAATCTTGTAGAGCTTCAAACACTGCACCAGTGTTAACCATACTTCTCAACCTCTAAAAGCAAGAAATCTGGACAAAGCCATAAATAAAAGGAAAATTATACACACATCACTATCCAGCATAACAGCCAACAGCAACGGAAAGTCAGACCACTGCTGAAATATCCAAAAGCAGGTTTAATAGTAGAACAACTGGTAAAAACAGTGAATATAGTTAGTGCTTTTGTGGTCTCAAACACCACTTCTTCAGACCTTCATGGTCTGAGTATATGAGCATCAATACTGAATTAGAAAGAGTAGATTGGAAAATGCTTTAGTGAAACACGTTGTTAATAAGACAGGTCACTCCTTTTTGTTTATGGTGATTGACCAAGATGAACATGATGAAAAGAGCATTCCACAGTCTTTAAGGTTAGACCAGAGAGACTTGTTTTGGCAGATTAGAACCCACACTTATAGTTAGCTTGGGTTGAATGATTTAAGCTCAAATGCCAATATATTAAAGTTGGGGAGTTTAAACCATTAAATATTTAGTTTTCTTGTTTTACATGTTTAAACATTTTTTGAAAGTGTGGATGTTATGCTTTGCAGTCAGTTATTAATATTTGCACACATACTTTATTTTCAATGTGAATTTTTTAAGACATTCTTTAATTTTTATAAAAGTTTTTTCAAGTCATGTGACTTTGTTGGATCATATAAAGTTTTTCTTGTTTGTCTGAGGAAGTAGAGTTATTAAACTTAACGAAAGCGTTAACTTTAAAGAGACAGTTTTTCTTGCCTCTGTTTCTGTTTTAGTAGCAGTAGTTTGTTTTTTATTCAGTTTGATCAATTTCATTTTTTGAGGCTTGGCTACTGGATTCAGTTCTCGTGCACCATTTTTACACAGGTTGATACTTCGGTGGAGACTATTTCTGAAATTGAAACACTGACCTGCCTTGTTAACAATTTAACTCACAAGGTGGATGAACTAACTGGTGTTGTCTACAATTTCTCAAAAGAAAGGGGCAGCCCTTTTATTTCGGGAGAATCATCTATAGGCTGCATCCCCTGTTACTACAGGCTTACTTAAAGTTGGTGGCAACACAGCAAGCTTGGTTGGCAATCCAGGTAACAAGTTTTCCAGTAATAGGGAAGAAGTACCAGTATGACATGACTGGCTTCAACCACTGCAGCATTTGCATGATAACTGTTCATCTTCTAGTGACAGCAACCCTCCAACTAATAATGTTGCCAATATTAGTGAGAATCTAAAACTACTGGATTATAAATCATTGAAACTGAAGAAACTCCAACTTGAGATTCTACACTTTCACGATTGTTTACATCATCAGCAAGTACCCAAAGATTTGAGGTCCTGGCACTACCCAATGGGGTTGATAGCTGACTCTCCCTTCCATCTGGAATTGATTAGACTTTTTGATAAGCAAGTTTTGGAGCTCATTGAGCTCTTTATAAAGCATTCCCAGGAAATGGCTGATAATTTGATTACTTAAATTAATGCCCTTGATGCACTTATTAAATGAGATTCTGACTTTAATAGCTATAGGTTTGACTACAGTCGCATCTTTTCTAGCATCGATGGGTGTTTTGCTAAACTACAGGCTATAAAAGTTAGAAAAACTTGCTTGTTACAACAACGATTACCAAAGGGGAATGGCATACCCTAAGCCACCCCTATCTCAACAATGGAATGCTAATAGAACTGCTTCAGGGGTCCATGTTGATTCAGACCAACATGATGACATTGTTACTATTCCTCTTCCTAGTAGGTTTATGGTAGGGTCCAGCAGAAATGCTAGTAACCAGCATAATAATAAGACTTGAGACAATCGAGGAGAGGTCCCAGGTGGAGTGAAAGGATTAGTTACAGAAAATGGGCTCCTCTAACAACTAACATTTTCACAAGGGCCAGAACCATGGCTGTCAGAGCTTTGGGAGGAACAACAACAAGAGGAGGAACCGTCGTCGATGATTCCAAAAGAGGAGGTAACGTTTTCTGTTTCAGAGTCTCCCTATATTTTTATACCTGATGAGATAAACAGAAATCAATGTTTGAGTATTATGACGAACTCAGGGGGAGATTTTAATATTTTCAATTATTCCAGGTATTTAGTTAACTCATTCCCTCCAGAAGAGCTCTTTTTAGTGTGTACCTTTAACTCCTAGTGGGCAAGGCTTCAGCATTTAAAAATTGAAGTTATCACCTTACATTTTTAACAAATACCCATTGACAGAGGTCATATATCAATACAATTGTGTTTGCTATCATGTATGCTTCAATATAAATTTTTCCGATACCTTGTATTTAACATGGTTTTGGAATTATTAATGCAAATATGAACAGGCAATATTTGACACCTAGAGGAGCAGTAGGGTGTAACTGCAGAAACACCTGGAGATGTCACTCGGCTGTAATGAGTTAATAGTACTTTAGCTGACACTTTGGCTAAAGGATTGACTTTTGCGCCATTTCAAAACTGTGACTTAAGCAGGACTATAATTTATTTAAAACTTTGCACTCATAAATTGAATTTGTTCTTGTTGTCAATGGAAATACTTCTGAAGCTGCTGAATTCAGAGTTCCCAGTACTTTTAACCCACCCTTAAACCCTGTTTTAGATTTATTTGAGTGTGTTGTGAAATTGATTTAGGAGATTTGGTAAGTAGTAATGTGAATAGGAAGGGAAGTTATATAAATTTTACATCTGAAAAATGGGAAGTGCTAGACAATTTGAGGAAAAGTGGAGTACGGGTAATGAAACCCAACAAAGGGGAAGGGCTTGTGTTTATGAACAGCTATTTTTATAATGAGCAAAATGTTTGGGATGCTGAATAATGAAATTTAAATTTCAGTGTCTTTAAATGAGTTAAACCAAGCATACCAAAGAATTAAGATTTATTTGAATGATTTATTGAGAACCATATTGATATTGACTTATTGAACTATTTGTCCATGCCAGCCTCCCGGATTCCTGTAATTTTCAGTATTCCAAAAATTCATAAAGATTTGCAGAATCCCCCACTCCTCCCCAAGTTTGTTGATAATTTTTTGAAGAAGTTTGTGGCTGAGGAACCTTACATTTGTAAAGATTCATGGTCCTTTTTGGAGAACATCAATGTTTTGAATTTTGAACCAGAGTTTAATTTCACTACTATTGATGTGAAGGACTTTTACAATATAATCCCACAAGATTTAAGGATTGAATGGATTGGTCTTTTGTTAACCAGCAAAAGGGGTTAGTAACCATGACCTTGCTTTAATACAAGAACTGTTAGATGTTAGGTGCCAGTTTAGCCAATTTGGTTATGGCCTACTGAGAGAGTGAGATTATGTTCAAAAATAACCCTTTTATTGAGCACATTTTTTTCTACACTAGATATCTAGATGATATCTTTGCAATATTCAAAGGTGGACATGATTTGTTGGCTGAGTTCATCCAGCATTGTAATAGCACAATGGAGTTTTTAGTCTTTTCCTCAATAAATATAGGATAGCATTCTTGGACACTGATTTATCCAAGGATAGGGAGAACAGATGTTATAAAGCTAAAATCTTTAGGAAGGAGACTTATTACAACTCCTTTTTGCGTTTCTCCAGTGCCCACCCTTGGCATCAAAAAAAGTGTCTTGAAAGGTCAGCTTGTAAAAGCTGAAAGGATGTGTACCACCAATTCAGACTTTTTAATTGAATGTGACTTGTATATAAACCCTGTGTCTTGAAAAGGTTTTGCTTGTTTTATCAGGCTGTGGATGGCATTTCATTACTGAAACTAAGCGGGAATTCCTTAAGATTCCAAGAGCAGGATAAGTTATTTCTTACACTTATTTCACTGAACTGCACTTCTGAAATGCTTGTAATTGTGCTATACAGTTAATCTACTACATTTTGCACTGTTATAAAGCTTTTGTTACTGTTGCATTTATGTACTGTTTTATACTGTTTTAACTGTATTTTTCATTGCTAGATACTGTTTCATTACTCTAATTGCATGTTTACTGAATTGCCTAACTGTAAACTGCTTTTTCATACTAAGAGTTGTATTTTCTGTTTGTGAGTGCTCTATCCGAGCTTTTTTGTGCATTTTTGATTTTTTGAGGTTTCTGTGTTATAATCTAGTCTGTGCATTTTTGATTTTGTGAGGTTTCTGTGTTCTAATCTAGTCTGTTTACAGTTAAAGCATTCTCGAGAGTCTGCTTGCTCCTTGATCTGTTTTAAAAGTTTCATTTAGTAGCTACAGCAAGGAACTGTAATAGTTTCCCCACCCACCGTCCCTAGTGTTGTGGTGTTCTTATACTTGATGGCTTTGCAGTTGCCCGCCCATACTGTATATTTGATCTGTGACACTCCTGCCAGTCTAGTGTCATTAGTTCATTCAATCTAATAGAGAACATTTGTGAAGGCCAACCCACTCAGATTCTTAACGTTGAATTAACTTCTGTTCCAGCTTTCTCCATTTTCACTTTACTGAAAAAAAAATTCTAAGCTTGCTTCCCCCCTTTCCTGTAACAAGTCTTGTCCAGATACAGATTTGCTATATCCAGGGCTGTTTGTAAGCTCCTGAGGATTACCCCCCCCCCACTTAACTAGAATTAAACTATTCCTGGCACCATAATGTCTGCTCTTTAAATTTTCCCTTGCAACTAGCCATCTTTTTAGTTTTAGCACTGAAATCTGTATCTTTGAGCTCAGCACTTGTTCAGAAATCATTGTAAGCACTAAACGAGCTACAAATTACTACAGCACTCAACTTTCCTCACTTAAGGAAAACAGTTTTTAGAACTTAGTAAATAAGCACCTATCCAGGCATGTCTAAAGGTCAGCTCCCGGTGATTTCTCCTGTCTACCTGATAAATCTGGGCATCTTAGGACAATGCAGCAATTGCCTCATGTACACAGATGACCCTCTCCTCCTGCCACCCAACACTACGACCTGTGAGAGATGCACTTATATAGCCAAACTGGAAGCAAAGCTCTCTTCTCCGAAGACTGGACTAGACAGTCAAGAGGAGAAGGTAAACACTTGCACCGTACCACACTCATCACATAGTCCCTCAAAATCTACACCACCAAAACACACACACAGAAACACAAAACAAACATCTACATTTGCGGAGGTTCTCAGTAAAAATCTGCCCAAACAACTGAGACCTCCAAAGCAGAAATGCAAGCAACCTCCACCCCCCAACACAACTCAAATGACACACAGCCCACATACTCAGTGTGCCATTCAACAACAGCCCATAAGGCATACTGTACCCAACACTCTAGTCATAGGTGACTCTATAGTCAGGCACACTGATGTTCCACTCACCAGGCTAAACAAGGAGAAAGTTACTGTCAGCTGCCTGTCGGGGGCCAGGATCCACCACATAATGCACGCACTCAGGTCACTTCACAACAAGTACAAATATGACTCTGTCATTGTCCATGTTGGTGTGAATGATGTGAGACATACCTCCCTGGACTACATGAAAAGAGACATGGAGGAGCTCTCCGATCTTGTAGTCCAGGCAGGTATGACCCTAGCCCTGAGTAGCATCCTGCCATCACCCAGAATGATACCATAGTATAAGGACAAAATGACTGACTTCAACAATTGGCTAAGTTTCTGGTGTCATTCTAAGGGAATCCAGTATCTCTCTGCCTGGGATGACATGATCGACAGACCATGCTGCTTTGCCAGAGATGGCCTCCACGTGTCGCCCTTGGGATTCCGTATACTGGCAAAGGCTCTTGCCACCCCTATAGTGCCTTTTTTGGCAAGGTTCAAATGACAAACTCACCACCGTAACAGGTACAAGCAAGCAAAATCTGAGGGTAATGCTACTCAATGCTAGAAGTCTAAACCTCAAAATGCACTCACTCAAGGCACTCCTTAAAATGAAGAACATCGACATCTGTGCAGTGACAGAGACCTGGTTCAAAGCTCCAGAAAGCACCCCTGCATTGCCAGGCTATAATTCATACCACACCTTTCAGCCACCAAACCCGAACTGAAACATTAAAGGTGGAAGCATGTCCATATTCATTAAGGATATCCACATCTCCAAGCTAGTTGCTTAACATAATGCATCCGAGATTATCCAAGTTCAACTAACTCTGGGCAAAATCGCAATCCAGATTGTAGCTTGCTACAGACCCCCCACCATGCCCCAGGATTCCCACTTCTCTTTACTTGATACACTGGAAAATATTAAGGTACAATCCAACACCCTAATAATGGGTGATTTCAACTACCCCACCATTAACTGGGAAAACTACTCGTGTACCAACTCTTTTGCTCAGCGTTTTCTGGAATTCATCAATTCCAACACCTTGGATCAACTTATCCACACCCCTACCAGTGGCAGCAATATCCTAGTCCTGGTCATCACCAACATGGGTCATTGGTGTTCCACACCAGAGGTCAGCTCCTCGTTGGTCAGATCTGACCACAAGCTAATCAGTCTAGACATCCACATCCCGCTCCCACCCCCCATTAGGAAAACAACCGTAAAAAATTTTCCAAAGCCAACTTCACACTTTTTAAGACAGAAGTGGCAAACTTCATGACACCCATGCAGATGGGCAATGGAGGTACGACTGCTGAATCCTAAACAAATGCACTTTATAAGCACTTACACGAGTGCATGGATCATGCTATCCCTAACAGAACCAAGATACTATCCTCCAAAAAAAGGAAGCCAATCTGGTGGTCTTCTGCCATTAACAAACTCTACAACAGAAGAAAGAAACTGTTGCAAAAAAGAGTAAAATCCCACAATTGGAGAAACTCCCTGGTCAGCCTCAGTAAGAAGCTGAGATCCCTCGTAAAATCCCCCAAAGCTAGTTATGAAAACAAAATCGCGACTGATTCTAAAGACAACCACAAAGCATTCTATAGCTATGCCAAGAATCTCAATGGCAACACTCAGATCTGCCCTGAGTTACAGCACAATGACACTAAATATACAGAACCAACTGATATTGCCAACATCATGGCAGATAGGTTCACTGCTAACTTTACCCCCTCTCACCTCCTAAAGGGCCCATCTTTATACCGGAAGAATGCAAAGTTCCTGTAATCACGGCTGCACAGGTAAAACCCTCACTCTCCAAAGCCAGGAACACAGCATCCATGGGAAATGACAACATCCCAGGCTGCCTTCTACACAAACTTCAGAATGAACTGGCACCACACCTAAGCACCATGTTCAATCATAGCTTCACCTCAGGCTTTGTGACATTGAATGCCACACCGCGACGGTTATCCTACTCCACAAAGGGGGGGGGGACAGACCCCAGGAACTACTGCCACATTAGCCTGACGAGCCTGGTCTGCAAGGCCATGGAATGTATCATCATGGAACTCCTAAACAAAGACATTGGAGATCTCCAAATTCCAGACTCCACACAGTTCAGGTTTGTAAAAGGCAGATCATGTCTCCTAAACCTGATAGACGTCTTTGAAGCAGTCACCAAAGCCATAGATGAGGGTAAGGTGGTTCACACAGCCTATCTAGATCTCGCCAAGGCATTTGACACCATCCCCCACTCTGGAATTATATATAAACTCACTAAACTAGGTATAAATCCCTATATTACAAGATGGGTTGCCAACTGGCTTACTGAGAGAACCCACACTGTGAAAGTAGCAGACTCCAAATCAGACTTCAGACCAGTGACAAGTGGAGTACCACAGGGTTCAGTCCTGGGTCCTCTCCTGTTTGGTATCTACTTCTCTGAAGTACAGGCTAACACAGAGGTCTTTGGCTAACTAAATTTGCAGATGACTGCAAACTAAGAGCCTTAATCAAAACTCCTAACGATGTGGACATCCTACAAAAGGGCCTCACTGAGACAGATGCCTGGTGTCAAAGCCATGGTCTCAAGCTCAATGCCAAAAAGTGCATTGTCATCCCCTTTGGTAAAACTCTGTACCCATAAACTACAACATAGGCGGTAGTCTACTTAACACCAAAAGTGTCATAAGAGACCTTGGGACACAGGTGGACAGTAGTCTCTCCTTTGATAATCACATCACCACAGTGGTCAGGAAATCTTTCTACGTGGCACACCTCATCACAAAAGGTTTCTCATACAGAAAAAAAGAGGTCATTGTTCCCCTCTACTCATCACTCATTAGACCCATTATAGAGTACAATGTCCCTTTGGTATGTACCTCACAAGACATCTACAACAACTGGAAAGGCCACAGAAATACCTCACAAAGAGGATTACTGGCCTCAAACAGATGCCCTACGCAGACCGTCTCAAACAACTCCAGCTTTTCTCTGTTGCATATCACCTAGTCAGAGGCGATCTCTGCCTGACATACAAAGCTATATCAAATCCAGAGCTGTTGGACATGCTCCACTTAAAGAAATCCCAATCCCTCCGAGCTACACGCTCTAGGGACCTAAACCTTGTCACCACAATAAACAGAACATGCTGGAGGGATAAATTCCTGTCCAAGAGACTTCCCATACTCTGGAACAGACTACCTATCTATGTCAAACAGAGCTCCTCATTAGCACTCTTCAAGAAAAATTTTGATGATTGGATGGGTAATAAGAAATTCACCCCGGGGATCACTTCTGTGGTTCTGCTTGACAGGGGCACAGGAAAATAATTTTCCTGGGTAGCGAAAGCCAGGGTAACTTTTTGGCTAGGCTTGTATAGGCCCTAGGGCCAATAGCCTAGTACCTACCTATGAACCTATGAACCTATGAGGTTACCCTGTTTCTTTATTGGAAGAACTGAAAGAGGAAGTTCAAGTTAAGAGAAACCCTGGTAACTGACTAGGGATATTTTAGCAATCAATGGGAACCAAAAGGAAGTTATCAACTTCTCTTTGACCATCAATACCCTTATTATTTTGATGCTTCCAGCATCAAACAGGTTTTAATTAAGAATCGGTGCCTTATCACATCAGATGAAGTCCTAACAAACAAACTTGGAGTGAGTCCTAGATTCATTTTTAAAAGGGGTCAGAACCTGAAGAGTCTCTTGGAATTTAAGAAATGAAAACTTTCTAGAGAACAAGGGATGTTCAAATGTGAAGCCTGCTTATATTGCAAATTAATGGATGTGGGCTGTTTTTTCTTTGTAAGAAGATGAAAATACACTTGCATGGGTAGATTTAATTACAACTCAACAAGTGCTGTTTATTTGGCCCAGTGTCAGTCTTGCCCTAGTTTTTACATCGGCAAGACTGACCATAAGTTAAGGGAGCGAGTATATGAGCATCAATAGACTGGAAAATGCTTTAGCGAAAAATGTTGTTAATAAGCCAGGTCACTCCTTTTTGTTTTGGGTGATTGACCAAGTTGAACATAATGAGAGGGGTGGGTGGACCACAGTCTTTAAGGTTAGAACTGAGAAAATAGTTTTGGCAGATTAGAACCCATGCTTATAGTTAGCTTGGGTTGAATGATTTAAGCTCAATTGACAGTATATTAAAGTTGAGGAGTTTAGCCCATTAAATATTTGGGACTCTGTGTTTTAGTTTCTTATTTAGTTTTCTTGTTTTATATGATTAAACATTTTTTAAAAGTGGGGATGTTATGCTTTGCAGTCATTTATTAATATTTACACATACTTTATTTTCAAAGTGAATTTTTTAAGACATTCTTTCTTCTTCTTCTTCTTGTTTCGGCTTTTCCCGGTTAGGGGTCGCCACAGCGGATCACCTTGTCCGCACATTGAATGGCAGTGGAGTTTTACGGTGTCGAGTTGCCAGCCCGGCGCCCAACCTTCCACAGAAGGCACACTCACACGCACACCTAGGGCCAATTTAGAGTGTCCAATCCACCTGCAGCATGTCTTTGGGATGTGGGAGGAAACCGGAGCACCCGGAGGAAACCCACGCGACCACAGGGAGGACATGCAGACTCCGCACAGAAGGCACCCCAGCCGAGGATCGAACCAGAGAACCTCTTGCTGTGAGGCGGCAATGCTAACCACTGCACCACCGTGGCCGCCCTTTTAAGACATTCTTTAATTGTTTTAAAAGGTTTTTTCAAGTCATGTGACTTTGTTGGATCATGTGGTTTGTCTAAAAGAGTATTTAAGTGTTCATGCAAAGTTTTTCTTGTTTGTCTGAGGAAGTTGAGTTATTAAACTTAACGAACACGCTAACTTTAAAGAGACTGTTTTTCCAGTTTTTCTTGCATCTGTTTCTGTTTCAGTATCAGTATTTATAGGTTGTGTTGGGTTTCTTGTGCTTAGAATTTAGTTTGAATAATAATACTCATTTCAGGGCATGCACTATGAGTATAGCCATTTTGTAGAGCTTGGAGAATTGTATAAGTGTTAGCAGTGGGGATAGGCAAGTGCATGCATGTCTTCCAGCAAGGTGATGGTTGATGCAGAAATTCATGGGATGGATTCCTGTGTTGGAGACTACATTTCCAGAGGTAGGTAAAACTGTTTCTTATAAGAAGCTCTTGATTTATTTTTCAAGTGTATTTTAATGTCTTCCTCTTAATTTAATGTATTTATTCAGAGAAGGCGTGGTTAACATTTGCATGTTATTCCAGTTTATTATTGTTAACATGACGTGTAGATTTTTTATGGTTTACCTTAAAGTCTTTTCCGTTAGAAGTGTGCTATGGGTGGACAGTTATTTTCTGCTGGATTTGGGATTGCTTTTTTTAACATTCTAATTTTATTCTTTATTTAATTTACTTTCAAATGTGACAACATTGCTTCTTTTCATTAAGGTGTTGAATTTGTTTAAGCTTTTGGAATCAGTCTGTTTGCCATGCCATATGACCTTCTGTGAAGATTTGGTAGGCATTTTATAGTTTTATTTAGTTTAAAGGTGGGATTCTGAATAGTCTTACAATGTACTAGTCTGAAGTTTATGAAACAGAAGCTATTTTAGTTTGACATTCATCTTCCTCTGCTCACAAAGGCAATTGGTGTGCCCAACAGATTGACAGTGTTTTATGCTGCATTGACATTTGTGATGGTCCTTTAGATGAATTCCTTGGCTTTAATGACATGTATCTTGAATAGGTACTTACAGATTTTATTATAAGTACAAATGAGTGTGTTTATGTTTAAGGAAACAATATGTGTTTTTACAGAAGCTGGCCCTGAAGCATTACATTCCACAGCTCTGAATGTGCTGCTTCAGCCCCCTCTTGTGTAAGATACAGCCTACTGCCAAATATCCCACTGTGGATAGTGGTCTTTTGGATAGGTGAGCAAATTGAAAGATAGATCAATCTGACTCCAACAGATTGTAGAGCTCAGGAAGTGTATCCAAGTATTAAAAATATGTTAAGTATATAATGCAAAGGGATACTAAAAATGTATTGCAAGCCCTGAAAAAGATTGGGTGCAGTCTATATGACCTACATTTCAATACCTAGGAATATTTCTTAGCTATTGCAATGTGAAAGTCTTAAATGAATATATTTCACCTGTTAGTAGGACTACATTGGTTATCTACTGCTGTAATGCCCTCCACTATACAGTGTAATAGTTCGCACCACACAGACTTCACCATAAAACAGAGTATGGGAGAAAGTACAAGAACCCATATACCTTAAACAAAGTAAATCCAACAGCTCAAGCAGCTGATCACATACCTGCAGAATACCTTAAGCTTGCGGCTGCTGCTGCTGATGCTCTTGCCTACCTTATCTCTGTTCATATTAATCACTCTATTATAGAAAACTATATCCCCAAAATATGGCATATTCCTCACATCATCCCATTACATAAAGGTAGAAATACTACTGAATTCTCAAACTACTAAGCAATAGCAATATTACCCCTCTATCTAAAATGCTAGAAAAATGTATACACACCCAAGTCTGTCATCAGCTATCCAACAACAACCTTCTAACAAATGCACAACATAGATTCCACCCCAATCATAGTACAACAGCTGCCCTCCCTAGTTTTACTAATACTATTAACCAAAACAGAAATGAAGGTAATATTCGTTTCCGCCATTTTCTTGGACCTATCTAGAGCATTCAACACTGTTTCTCATCAGACTCCTTACTGAACCCTCCTCCCTCAGACTCACTCTTTCATCACTATCCTGGTTCCATAGCTACCTAACTGGTTGACAAC
>NC_056732.1:1576408826-1576468826 GCF_019279795.1 Protopterus annectens
AAAAAGTTAAAACATTTTTTTCAGTATTGCAATAATAAAGCCCATAGCCCACTGAATGCAATTTAAAAAAGCAACTTCTTTTAAACATAGTAAAATCTGAACATAGAAAAAAGTATATCGCAGCACAACATAGTCTCAGAATACAGAAATAATAAAAAAAAGCAATCCCTAAGGATGGCTACATGGCTCTATTCTACTAGAGACCATTGTGATGGGCCACATGTTTGATTGGCATTTAACACTGGAGCGACTTTGCTTTTCAGGCATACCGCTTTAAGGCAAAGTGGTGCTGCAGGCTTCTGGTTTCAGCATTGTAACTCACAACTGTCCCACAACCTACATGCCAGAACCTGAGTATAACTCATGTTGTAAAAGAGGAAGTGTTGCCACTGTTTTCTTTAATAAAGATAAAGAAGAACAAGTTAATAACTAATTCTGTAGAGGTCAACAAGAAAATGAACACTGAAAAAGGCATACATGTTTATTCTTTCAGAGAAACTGTTTCATTTCTGTTTCCAAAGACATTTTACAAGCTACTACCATTAAGCTGAAACTAAACTTGTACTGGAGAAAACTTTGTGTTTGGCCAAGTCACATTTATAGTTCATTACAAAAACAAAATGAAAAGTCTGCTATGAAAGAAGGTCCAGCTCTGTGACAGAGGATCTAGTCACAAAAACCTGACTTTAAAGCAGAAGTGAATGTATTAAATAAACCACAGTTGCACAAGAAGTGCTTTAAATGGAAGTTGAAGAGTTTTAAGAGGGGCTAGGCATAAAAGCTACCATACTGCTTAATTTAAATGTGTCCTCAGTGCTCTGTAACTGCCCCCTGCCATTTGCAATGAAAGGGAGAGCTGCAAAATAGTTACCAATATTAGAGAAAGCTAATATAATCATTCCCCAACACAGAGAATGAGGTACACTTCTAATTCCAGTGATTAAAACAGGCAATTCTGTTTTGTTGTGTGATGAATTTAAGATGAAAGTAGATCAAGCTACAGGCACTAATAGGTCTGTTACTAAAAAAAGAAAATTAGACTATCATGCTGAGTGATGGAACTTTGTTCATGAAGACCGACTTAACATTTGCATATCTACAAGTTACATATGTTGTTATTTAACCTGGAGAAGTGGTAGCACCCAATCTTAGTTGCCAATAAAGTTCATGGTATTTTGTTTTAGTTTCCTATTGGCCCCCTCTTCAGTCAATGGGATCCTCTTCAAGTACAAAAAATAGAAAAGTTCTGTTTTCACATGCGACATAACTAGAGGGGCAGCATTGAAAATGACAAGTGCCAGATTGTGACCAATGTATACTATTTATTCTGTTTAATATAATGTATTTCAAACACAGCATAAACAGTTAATACATACACATGACAAGCATAAGGAACTTTTAATCAAAATTTATACAATTTTGCAATCTTATTGTTTGTGTGTTTGTATGTGCATTTTAAAAATTAGTTTATTTTAACATGAAGTGATGTAATATGATGAATTCTACAGGAAGTGATGTAACTTAATTTGATTGTGAATCCTGTATAACCCAGAGGAATGTTTCATGCTGTCTCTGTCCTGATGAAATCTGCTTTGATGGACGAAAGCACTAAACAACAGATTCTGTTTTTGAACATTGAGTGACTATGTTCTTCTTTCGGCTTTTCCTGGTTAGGGGTCGCCACAGCAGAACACCTGTCCACTCATGACTGGCAGTAGAGTTTTACAGTGTCGAGTTGCCAGCCCAGCGCCCAACCTTTCACAGAAGGCACACACATACACACACTCACACCTAGGGCCAATTTAGAGTGTCCAATCCACCTACAGCATGTCTTTGGGATGTGGGAGGAAACCGGAGCACCCAGAGGAAACTCACACGACCACAGGGAGGACATGCAGACTCCACACAGAAGGCAACCCAGCTGAGGATCGAACCTGCGAACCTCTTGCTGAGAGGCGGCAATGCTAACTGCTGCACCACCACGGCTGAATGACTATGTTCTCTGGTTGTGAATTCATGATACAGCTGTTGTCATTGCACTATTAATTTATGTAGGTTTTACTTGAGTCATTTTGGTTGTTTTTTATTTTTCTAGTTCTGCTTGCTTGGTGCCACCCCACGCCCAACCCATGTCTATATTAGAGTTCTTCCTGTTGGCTAGTGATCCTCCTGACCTAATGTTGCAAATATATAAACCACATACGGACATATAAACCTTCCCTGTCCCTTAATTAACCAGTCTACTGTGACCTCCCAGAGAGACACACATTCACACATACACAAATATATACAACCTCTCACACAGATATATACACACACACACACACACACACACACACATACACACACACACACACACACACACACACACACACACACACACACACACACACACACACACACACACACACACACACACACACACACACACACACACACACACACACACACACACACACACACACACACACACACAGTACTTGACTGATGGACTCCCCAGGACTTCCAAGCACTTACCAGTACTATGATGGATGAATATAGCCTTTTGGCCATGTTCATTAACATGAGCAGCTTGAAACAGACATGCTAATTTATACAGCTAATTTTCTCAATTGCTCAGCTTAATAAACGCTTTACTGCAAGTAGTGCTGGGAAGTGAACATGGGTAATTAGCATATGACTCACTCTCAAAATGTCTCATTAGCATTTAGCATGGCTGCTTAGACAGTCCACAATGGTGCTGCACACTTTTATGCAAAAGCACCTAAGTACAGCCATCTCTGAATGTCGAATGGTTACTGTGAGGTACACACCATGTACACCTTGTGGTAACTTTTTGAATTCAGCCAACTTTTATTTCTTTAAAGAATATGAATTAATTGAAATAGTAAGCAGAAGCTGAACAATTTATAAAGAATCAGTAAGATACCTGGATGTGTGGATTTGTGAATTATTAGAGTCTCTGTTGTATTATCAACTACCAAGTGCCAGTTTTCTCTAACTTGAGAAGTAGTGGGCTTAAATTAAAAGTGAGAAGGGTGGTGGTGATGAGAATAATGTGCAGTTAGGGCTCTTCTTGTAGAAAATAAGGAAATTAGTAAATGTGAGCTTTAAGGGCAGAGTCATGAGTATTCAAACCCTGTTGGAGTGATCTTGCAAAATGGTTGCAGAGGTGTGAGATTCTACTGCCAGCCCTGATGTTACTCTCCTTTTAGGAGCTTAAAAGATGGTTGAAGTAAACTAAAGTTTTGTTCATTCAACTGGAAATGACTTAACTCCCACTCAGAAGCAATCAACTTTCTGTGTGATTGGGAGTGTGTACAAAGTAAGGTGATCAGCTTTAGTAGAAGTATTTTATTCCCTCTGTTATCATTTGTTTATCACATAACTCAAATTATAATTAGAAACCCAAAGAATCAGCAGATGTGCCCATGTTCAGCATTGCAATCAGAAGATCCATGTACATAAGGTAATAGCCTAGTCCTTCATTCGCACTCAAATAAGTATTGAATCAGGTGTTTACAGAGATTACATACCTGACAACTGAAGCTGCTAGAACAAACGCTGTGCGCTGATGATATGTCCTGAACATTTACTGGAATGGAACAAAATCCTTCAGCTCAAATCTAATGTTTAACCTTTCAAAACTGAATGTGGGAAACAGGCTGTGCAGTCATTGCACATTCTGGTAATTTGTTACTCTTTTGCAGCAATTAAACCATTTGCAACATTTAAATGTTATGTATGAAATTTAACATTATGTCATTTAACTGTGCTTAATGTATTATATGTCTGATTCAAAATAAGTATTCATAACCTCAGCAATTATCATTTGATGGTATGCATAAGATAATTTATAATAACTGAAAAACATACTTATTTCTTTCCTGCTTAGGACCTATTGCCAATTGTATGAACATTGTAGTCATGAACCACGACTAAAGTGAATAATACCTTTACTTACATCTTTTAAGAGTTAATAAGTATAATATAGTGATATATGAAGCACATGGTGGGGCAATTATATGAGAGATGATGGAAGCAGTAATATGTGATCTAATCAGAATGAAGACTTTCTGTAGGTATGATGATTCATAATTATGTTCAACAAATTGAATTACACTGACACAGAATGATAGAAAGATTTTACAAGTATATTAATTGCAAAGTAATCAATAGTTCCCATCCTCCTCAGTGCATGTGTATGCAACCCCAAGTCCAGATATATCAAATCTGAGGTAATTGGGCCTCGGGGAAGCTACCATGCAGTGTTTAGTATTAACTTGAATTTTCCAATTAATCTTTGTTCTGGTTGTTAAGAATATAGTACCTTTAATGCCTGAAATAAAATTAATGTGTATGCTGTAAATGGCAGCAGGCATTTTTTGTTTGTACTGTATTATCGTCCAACTACCAACACACTAAAACTCATGCACATTTTGCAAGCACTTGTTTTTTGTGTAGAATCAGTGTTTACACAGTCTGATTTTTAAATGTATTTTCAGCAGATGAGATGAGATGAGCATATGCAAATAACAAAGATTCAGTACATTACATATTAAATACATCACCAGCATTTGCAGCTATGCTTCAGTGGGAACTGCATCAGAGTTTCAATAAACCATGCTAATGTGGATTAAAATATGATCAAAGAAGTAAGACAGAAGCTTTTAAATGTGATCATAAACAACATACCCCTCCTGAAATAGCAAGTTTTCAAGTTTCAGTGAGCAGGTATGTATTAGGCTACTAGTAAGTGGGCACCTGTACTAGACCTGCAGTGCATCAGAAGCCACTTTGATCAGCTATCTTTTAGTGGTTATCAGAAGGTTTTGCTACAACAGGTACCCTATCCTAAATTTCACCTGTTTATTCATATTTTGGCCAGAACATCCATCAGTTAGCTGCATTTCAGGCTTCAATCCTGCTTAAGCAGCAGAGACATATTTCTTATGGCATATCACTAAACAAATAACTTGTTAAAATTAATATTGTAATGTGTTGTCAGTGTCCTCTTTTCAGAAGAGACCCTGGTGGTATTCATACTGATCCAAAGACATTTGGCCAGTGCGCAGGAGACCTTCGCGTATGTTTTCAAGCCTTAAGTGGCACCAGAGGGCTATCACTATGCTTGGAAAACTCAAAATTCAGTGAGGAGATGAAGCAAACATTGTTACAAGAGACCAGAGAGGCTCCACAATAGTTGAATGTTTTAATTGAGAAGTTGCTGTGCTGCTGTTCTATCAATAAAAGCGTTCAAATATCGTGGAGCCTCTCTGGTGCATTGGTTTACCAGTGTAATTTGTTGGCCTTGAAGATATTGTTACAAGAGCACATTTCTAGAGAGAATCAGAGAGATGAAAAATCATAGTTATGGAGTTGGAAAACAGAAGTTCTAGATAAAGATGTGTTGAGGAATCTGAAGGAGAATTAGATGAAGGACTGGAGGTGAGGTGGAGTGCTATAATGTAATGAGAGTTACAGGAGCAGTCAGGTAATGAAGCTGGTAATGTGAGGGAGAAACAGATTACTGAGTCTGAAAGCTGATGGAATCATCAGTTATAACATTATGTCTCTGAAACAGGGTAATGTGGATGACAGAAATGAAGCCAAGAAGAAACATACGCAAGTGCTGTAAGTCAAGAAACAAGAAGAAGTGTACAAAAGGGAAGAGAGGTGAAGGGCAGCAGCTTCAGCTAAAAATACTAGTGGCAAAAATAAAAAATAAAATGAGTGCTACTGTTGACAAGTATGACATTATGGGCATTATTATATTGCCATCAAGATTTACATTAAGAGACTTAAGCGTTGATATATTTGGGGACAGTGGACTTCTGTGAAGTAATTTCTGAAGCATTTTCAGGTGAAGAAAAGTTTATGGGTGTAATAGAAAACAAAAATAACATAATTTAGGAGGCCTTTATTTTTCAGAGTTTTGGCTTACTGTTAAAAATAAAACTGACTGCAACAATTCATAACTTTTAAAATGGAGAAATCTGAATTTAAAATGTTTTTATAACACAATGTGATAAAATGCATGGCATAAAGAAACAGTATGACAGAAATTTATGGACAGAGTAATGGGAAGTGTGGCTTACACTGGATATGCATGATGGAAAATTGCAATGTTTTTTAAATAATACAGTAGTGAATGGAAAGAGACCGGTGCAAACTGAAGGCCTCCTACTATACTGGGGATAAAAACATTTGGTTCAGGAGTGAACAAAAAGAAGATGTAGGCAATGTGTGTCGCAAGGTCATACTGCTAGAAACTCTAAACATTTTTTTAAGAACTGTAATGAGTCCGGGCATTTTGGTTTGAATATCCAGTTATAGAAAGTAAGGGAAAGACAATATGTAGAAAACAATATTTAGGAAGAAAGTGAAATGGCTGATGCAAGTGAAGAAGAAAGAGACAGAAATATGACTTGTGGCGAAGAAAAGCAGCAAGAAGAAGGAAAGGCGGTAGAAGGGAATCAGATTTTATTTATTTATTTATTTTATTTTACATTTGTTGACCGGGCTAGTCCAGCTGGATATATGTTCATTTTCAGTGGAGGCCCGGGGAGAAAAGCTCCAATGGTTAAAACAAGTTTAGAGAATACAAATACATAACAAATAAAAGCATTAAGCATACAAGATATGAAGATTTTAGTAAAAGTAATACACATGTAGGAGTAAAAAATCCATAACAAGATCATAAATTCTCTTGAAAAGTTTTTTTTTTTTTATAATTATTATATATGAGATTAGTTATATCTACAAAGATATGATGTCAAATGAAGTCAGTCAGGATACTGTAGTAGAGAAGGAGGTATTGAGGTAGAGGAAAGGAAGAAGGAAGGTTAGTCAGGGATGGTACAGGAGCAAAGCCAGTGTTTATTGAGATGAATTTCAAGTTGTTTTTTAAAGAGTGGAAGTGTCGGCAAAGAGGAGATATTTGATGGAAGGTTGTTCCATATCTTGCCAACTGAGTTGGAAAAAAGGCTATAACCTGCAGAATTAATGGGTTTGGTAGTATTAACTAGTAGTTTGTCTGAAGAACGAAGTTGTTTTAGGTTGTTGTAGGGAGTCAAGAGATTACTGAGTATAGGTGTTTTAGATGGTTGATATAGAATTTTGTGAGCTATTAAGAGCTGTTGATAGCTGAGTTTGTTTGGAAGTTCAAGCCAGTCTAGTTCCTTTAAGTTTAGACAGTGATGAGTTCTAAACTGGGATCCTGTAGCAAACCGAGCAATATTATGGTAAGATGTAGCTAGTTTCTTAAGGTTACATTTAGAGAGATTAGTGAAAATAGGGGAAGCATATAGAAGGGTAGAAATAAGGTGAGATTGTGCTAAGGTGGTCTGAGCTTCAGGTGTAAGGAAGGGTTTGATTCTGTACAGGGATCCAATCTTTTTATTAACTACTTTTATTGTGTTGTTGATGTGACAATCATAGTTAAGATTATTGTCAATAGTAACACCTAGCAATTTTGTTGAAGAATCCGGGTGAATTTGAGTATTATCAGTAGAAGTAATAGAGAAGTTTAGAGAAGTAGATTTATGGGTAGGTGAAAATAGTAACAATTTAGTTTTCTTAGAGTTAAGGAGTAGACAGCGGTCAGAGAACCACTGTTCAACAGTGGAAAAGGCTTTTTGAGTAAGAGATTGAAGTTCAGTTTGAGAGGAAGCAGTGCAAATTATAGTGGAATCATCTGCATATTGTATGCAGGTACTGTTAGGGATAGCTGATTGGAGGTCATTAATAAATATAGAAAATAGAAGTGGGCCTAGGATAGACCCTTGAGGAACTCCTAATGAGTTAGGAAGGAGAGAAGATAGTGAACTTTTCCAGAGTACTGCCTGATGATGGTTTTCTAGATAAGAAGTAAACCAAGTTAAGGAGGAGGGATCTAGTGCAAGAGATTTTAGTACGTGCAGAAGGAGTTTATGATTGACCATGTCAAAGGCTTTTGATAGGTCTAAGAATGGAGAAGAAGTAAGTTTATTATTGTTGCGGTTATAGTTGATGGTGTTGGTAAAGGAGAGTAATGCTGTGGTAGTACTGTGGGAAGGTCTAAATCCATGTTGAGTATTAGCAAGTAGTTTATTATGGAGGAGGTGGTTGAGTAATTGTTTATGGATACATTTTTCCATAATTTTGGCTAAGGGAGATAGGAGTGCGATGGGACGAAAGTTAGAGAAGTCAGTAGATTTGCCTCCTTTATGTAAGGGAATGATGTAGGATATCTTCCAGATAGAAGGGAAAATACCTTCCTTTATAGATCTATTTATTAGAATAGAAACTGGGTAAGCAGTTGCTTTAGCTCCTATTTGTAGGAATTCTGCAGGAAGCTTGTCTGCATTTGGGGAGGTAGGTTTAAGTTTTTGGATTAGAGATTGAATATAGGAGGTAGATACAGGTTGTAGGTGAACTGAAGGAAAAGTGTTTTTTAAAGTAGGTGAGAGTAGTTTAGAAATGTCAGGAGATAGGTGGCTTGCTAGAGTTAAGATACAAATAGAAATCGGGTTGGCAAGTGAAGAAGAGTATAATGGTGACTCAGAAACTTTGGAAAAACAAAACATAATGAAGTTAAATCTGTTGGAAGGAGGGAGAGAAGGAGAGGCATAAGAACAGTTGGAAAAGTTGAATAAAGGGAAAAGGATGATTTAGGCATTCTGAGACTAAATGTGAATAGGATAAGAAATGAAGTGAAGGCTTTAATGTTTGGTGAATTGTGCAAGAAGAAAAAGATGATTGTAATATTTTTTACTGGTGCAAGATACATTCGACAAGTAAAACAAACAAAAACGTGAAGTCATATGGTGAAAAGATTATATAGTCAGTAGTATATGAAACACAAAAATATTGGCTGTAACAATGGTGATACCAGGAAGGATGATGTTATATGATTTGAGAAAAATAGAAATTGTATGCAAGTAATACTAATATATGCATATACAAACATGTTGGAAAGAAAAAAATGTGATTAAAAAACAGAAGAAGGTTTGGGAACTTTAACTGTAAGTCAAGAAAGAAAAGAGAAAGGAGCAATAATGCAAGAAGTGATGTGATGTCATGTGGAAACTTGAAGTTAGGAAAAAGTAGACTGGATGTACAAAAAGGAAATTTTCAAAACAGAACTGTGTATTCAGGTGACATGAAGGAAGTGGCAGGTGGGTATTAAGAGTAGATTTGTCAGAACATAGAACAAGGTGGGCTGTGTTAAGTGACAATAAATAGATCTTTAAAGAAGGTTAAAGAATAAAACATTTAACAGAGGATGTAATTTAAAAGAAAAAAAATGAAACAGGTAAGTAGTAGACTATGGATGGAACATATGATGTCGTTTATGAAAATTAGGTGAAACTGTGCAGTCTTTAAAGAGAAATATAAAAATATTTTTCTTTTGGAAATATAGATAAGGGTAAAAAGGGAAGTAAAGTGGGATATGAAAACATGGTGAATGGTTTTGGGAAAGTAATGAAAGAAACAAATAGAGTAAAGGAAATAGACAAGAAATGGTGTGAGAAAAATAAACAAAAAAATAAGTCAATGTTACATAGACAGACATATTTCTAAAGGGAAAAAATGAAGACATTCACTTTCTTATGAAAGGAGGTAAAAACAAAAGAGAGTAAGATGGATGAGATGATAGATGAGAATAGAAATTTGTAGAAACAATGTATAAGGAGGCAGAAGGGGAGACAGAAAATAAAGAAAACTCTGGATAGAGCAAAATATAAATTGGAAGAAAGGACTGAAGTGAAAGAATTGGATGAAGTTATAAAAAGAGAAGCAAAATTCAGTACCAGGTCTAGATGGTTTTAGGTATGGTTATTATAAGGTTATGAGGGTAATGGAAAAAGAAGTATATCTGGAAATGCTGAATGAATGTGTAGTGGAGTGATTGAAGATGAAAAAAATGTGTGCTAGGTGATAACATTTATATGGAAGAAAGATGACAAAAATATTAAGAAATGGAGGTCAATAACACTAGTGGATACTGATTATCAAAAATCATTATGAAAATAATGCAAACAAGAATGTGACTGTTTTGGAAGAAGTGATGGGGAATAGGTATACAGAGTAAAGAGAAAACAAGTTACCGAATATATGATTGGTTAGAAAAGAAAAATAAAGATTGAAAAAAGCGTGAAATGGGGGAAGTTTGATAAGTATGTGTTTATTTGCAACAGTAATGAATGCAATATTGCAAACATGTATTGGTGAAATCAGAAAAGCAGGATGGGAAATGGGAAAAGATGTAATAATACCTGTGCCTTTTACATGCAAGTGGTTTAGTTATTGTAACAAAAAATATAACATGGATGAGGGACACTGTAAAAAAGATAGGAAGGGGGTTAAGTAAAAGCTTTATTAAGGTTAAAGAGGCCAAAAACTAAAGAGTCTGGAAAATTAAAGATGATAAATTGATTTATATTTTACTAAAAATTAGATAAATATATGAGGATTCAGGTTTAGTTAAAATGCAAAAATATCAGAAGTATGGGGAGAAATTCTGGATAAAATAAAGACATTCATGGAAAATATTCTCTCTGGGATTCAATAAACTCCATGTAGAATCCGCGCAAAGCCTACACAGAATTTACATTTTGCGTGGTGCAATGCAGTAAGCGGTAGCGTGTAATGTGTATTAATTAAGCACAGCCCATCTAAGCCAGGTTCATTGCTGGCAACAGCATTGCTGGTCAGGAAACTATCTAGGAGGACATGGATATCAATTCTGTATAAAGCAGAGCACCTACACTCCATGGATTTGTGTGGAATGACACAATGATCAACAGAACATCACAGATAGCTGTCAACCTATTAGTGCAACACATTAGCACAAAGGCCAACAGAATGAGGGTACAGATAACCAGAAATAGGGACATATTTGACATAGATATCACATAGAAATGTGTTAGAATGAAACTTTCTCAACCTCTTAGAGCAAAAAATTTGGACAACACTATAAATAATGGGGGGACAAAGGCCCAAAAACAGGGGCATATTTTTGATATTGCTCTTCAAACCTAGAAAGTGAATAGAATAGTAGATTGTACAGTATCAGTATAAACTTTCTGAAGAGCATGAAGTTTGAAACTCAAATGTCTGTCATCAGTTTCTGACTTCACTCTGCAATGACATGCCAATGATTTGCCAGAAAACAAAAATGTTATGGGGAAAATCACAAATATGAGACAAAAACTGGACATTCTGCACAAATCAGGACAGTTGAGAGGTATGCACTCAAATATATGTAATATTGACTCACATCAGTCCAAAGACTATCCTAGTGATATGGCAGAAAGCCACAACTTTGACACAGAAAACATCTAGACATCCTGGCAATATCTTGACAGTTGAGAGGTATGACTGTAAAGTATATGTTCCAAACACAGCACAGGACAGTGTACCTACAGTGCAGGGTATTGTGATATCCCATTCCTGGCATTCTGCACTGCAGCTGTGTTGATGCTCTGTAACAGTACATGGACTGCCATGTAAAATCATCACTCAGGGGAAGTGTGTGCATTGAAGAGGGACATACAGATGAATTGTAGTAATGAACACAGGGAAGGAGAACAGGTGAAACTCCTTCATGTACAGAAGAGGAGGACATGTCAATGGAAGACAGTTGTAGCAGCAACACCAATCACATATCTATATTGTACAACAGGGATTGTACAGTGAAAATGTGCTTTATGTTACTGTCACACAAGGTGAGATAACAATGGGGAGGATGTCTATGTGAGATGAGCATCCTTACATGAATAATGCAGAGGACATCTATCAGGGATCTAACATACAGTAGGGATATGGTGCATGTTGTGACGCTGTGCAAATTGATATGGTTGAATATGAGCAGCTGTTATGATACATTCACACTTAATGAGGGTAACCATGCACACTGTCCTAGCACTGTAACATCTGCTGGAGCTATTAGGAGGGACACTGCTATACCTGTATGTGATATTATTGGCAATACATGCTTGTTGCCTTGTGTGCATGGCATATATAAATATGGCACAATCCACACTGTCACACATGATATACATGCTTTTACTGTTGTCAAACACCTATGTATGCAGTGTGTGCATAAAGTAAACAGGTAATACACATGCATCTGGTGTAACAACTTGATTGGTGACAGTCATGTATATTCCACAGAAAGAATACCAAGGTATGGATAATAAGCATTGTAACAGCACAGTGACAAAGGTGGTACACCTTGGTTACACATTACTGGAACATGTTTAGGTAGGTACATGGAGAAGGGTGCACTGTACTCAGTTATTGGTGTGATGAAGGCTGGGAACTATGAAGGTATTATGTCCTCTGATGTGCATGTCTTTCACATACCCAGTACTCGGGTTACATTCAGGGAGTAGTGAGCACTGTGACCACATGCTGGTGAATGTAACACTTACCATCTACACCAAGCACATGGGTCCCATACCTATTGGTCTGATTACAGGATGTGATGTCCACATTATACTTGGGTGGTGGGTTTGTTTCCTGAATCAACAAATGCCCCCATGTGTCTTGTCAATGCAAGAGTTGTCATGGCTGTGGCAGCAGTTTTTGGTATGTAAATGAAGAACCAAGCCAGCTCCAGGAATCCTTAAGCCTTTTAATGGACCAAGCAGGTGAAACAACAGTAAATAAAAACCGTAGATAACAGTAGAAGGTATTGCCACTAAGCACTTTCACCCTTAATAACAATCAGGCATCATCAGAGTAACAGAACCTGTCTGAAGTTTTGGCTTTTGAAATAACTCAAATCACCCACCCCCAAATTAGAATGAATCGCAACTCAAACACAATCATTAACTAAGTAAATTATTTTGTTTGTAAATCCAATGTTATATAGAAATAAAAAGTACTCACATACTTAAATAAATGCCTGTCTGTATACAAATGAACAAATAAACAAGTATACTAATGTGCAAATATATAATTATATGAATAGATATACACGTATATAAAGTCATGCTAGTATGTAGAAAAATATATAGAAGAAATATATATGTCAATCTATTGTAAGACGCTGGAAAAGTTGTTCTTATCAACTAAGGTAGTTTAAAAATATGTATGCCTTTACAATATAAGTTAAAAATGCTGACAACATTCACAAACATAGAATTCATTACAATGTGAAGCAATCTATGCCACTTACATCTTAATAAATTTACAATCAATGGTACTAATAAAAATAATAAATATAAATATACATATAAATATAAATATAACTGTTGTGTATATACATTATAAATATACTGAAACTGTCCCACAAAGGTAACTGAAAATGTTTTATGTAACATATTTAAACTGTCAATAAATGAAACACTGTTCTGATAGTCAATCTATATACAATAAGACCTGTGCTTTAAAATACTGGACAATGAAATATGGTCATTGATCCCTGGTGGTTTAGATGCATCAAGCCTAAGCTGCCATAAACATTCTTTGACTTCTAATAAGGTCAGAGTGTCAACACCTCTATCGTTAAATGGAATTCTGTCCACCACAAAGAATAATTTTTTTTTTTAAATTAATACAATTCAGACTATGTGTATATAGGGTATTTGTTGTTTTTTCTGTTCTTAATGCCCCTTATGTGTTCTAAAATTCTAAGCCTTAGTTTCCTAATAGTTTTTCCTACATAAAATGTAGGACAACTGAGACATGTGGCAATGTACACCACCATCTTCGTGTTGCAATTGCAGTACCCCGGATATCTGATCGTCCTGTTAAAAATTTTGAACTACTACATAGGGGCCATTGTTGATATACTTACAAGTACTACATAAGTCACATTTACTCATTTTAGAATTCTTGTAAGTCTCAAAATTAGATTCCATTTCCATCATCTCCTTCAAGTTCCTACCCCTACTATAAGTAAAAGCAGGTGTTTTGCCAACTATGCTTATTATGTCATTGTTAAAAACATTTTGCCAAGTGTCAATGATAATATTCTTAATTTGCCCTGCTACTTCATTATAAGGTAAAATCATAGCCTATCTCATGTTATTAATATTAATTTCATCAGTGTTGATGGTGTGTTCACTGATTTCTTTTACCAAACCCCCTTTGAATATAGGTTTAAAGACAGTATGTCTTTTTACCTCTATCAAATCTTGTGTTAATCAAAATGTCATTGGGGTAACCTCTCTCCATAAACATTTCCATTAATTTTGATAGTTCAATTTTTAGACAGTCATCCTCACTAATAAGTCTGGATAGTCTAACCATTTGTCCTTTGACTATATTCCTATTTTGAAAAAAAGGATGACAACTTTGAAAATGCAAAAAAGAGTTGGAATATGTTTATTTTTTGCAGTATATACTAGAATTTAAACTGACTTTGTCCTTTTCTTTATGCAGTAGTATATCCAAAAAATCACAACTTTCACCATGTATTTTGTGAGTGAATTTTAAAAAAGATGCAGTGGTGCCCAGATATGTAATAAATTCTTGGATTTCTTCCACTGTTCCTTTCCAAAAAATTAATATGTCGTCTAGGTAATGCAAATATAGTGTTACCTTGTGCATATAGTCTGAGGGGAAAACCCATTGTGTCTCCCAATCTGCCAGAGCTAAGTTGGCATAAATTGGTGCACACCTGGCACCCATAGCTACACCAGTAACCTGCTTCCATATTTCACCTTCAAACCTGAAAAAATTATTGGACAAAATCATTTCAGTTAGTTCCACCATTAGGCTGCATTTTCCATATGAAAACCACTGTATTTCTCTAAACAGTTATTGAACATTACAAGATCCTGTTCCTGTGGTATAATTGAAAATAGGTTAATAACATCAATAGTAACCATTAAAAATTGTTCATTGATATGTGTGTCCTTTATCACATCCAGCAGCGCCAAGAATCCCTCAGGATGTGTGGTAATCGTTTGGTAATATTTTTACAATGAAAATCAACATATGAGGCCATAGCTTCCGTTTTAGAGCCCTTAGCTGAAACTATCGGGCAAAATGGTGGATCATTGTAATTTTTATGGATGTTTGGAACACCAAAAATGGTGGGGGTCACTGGTGAGTCTACAAAAACGTAGTCGTACTCATTTTTATCAATGACCCCCTCCATTAGCCACTCATATAAATGCCAATCAATCTTAATATAGGCTCTGTTCATTTCATTCCTCGAAGCTCTAGTATATGTAGTAGTATCATTTAAAAGAAGTAGCATTTTCTTAGAATAATCAATGTTAGACATAATCACCACACTTCCTCCTTTGTCAGGTTTCATCACCCTGTAGTTGTTAGTTGATGTTAATTCGTGGAGACAAAATCTCAAACCTTGTGTTAAATTGTCAAATGGTGGTTTAGTCCCCCTAAACAACCTCCTTAGCTGTGCTTCACACATCTGCTCAAAGATGTGTATGCAGGGGTTGACTGGGGGTATAAAGGTGCTAGGCCTTTTAAGCACAGTGATGTTACCTGCCCATGGGCTAGGATTTTTGTGAAAAAACATTTCCAAGTTGAGTTTCCTCATGTACATTTTAAAATTAATCAAAATGTTGGCTGTCTCATTTTTAAAAGTGGGTACAAATGTAAAACCTTTTTTTAAAAAGGGCAAGATAATGCTCAGTTAGTTCTAAATTTGTGAAATTATAAATGCATACATTATCCACTCTAATTAAATCACAACTTAATGTGGTACCAATAAATTCATCATAGTTCCAAGAGTTTATTTGTGTGTCACAACTGTCATCACCTTCATTTACAACATTTGTGTTATAGCATTTGTCCATATCTAAAGTTGCGTGTGTATACATAGGTGTAAAAGACAAGTCCAATTCTTGAGCCAATGAAACTTCATAGTGTGATGTGTTAACAGTTGATGAAAAATCTAAAGAGACATGATCCTGACCATCACAAAAGGGCGGAGAGGCAGTGTGCTCGATAGTTATTGTATTGGTCTGTTGTTTCCCTGAGACCACCTCCGGTTTGTGTAAAACCTCTGTCCTCTCCCCCTGGCCTGATCTTGTAGCTTTAGCCCCTGGTTGCTCTTGCGTATTCGTTCTGAGCACCTCACTGGATAAGTCTCTAAAAATATTCATTGTCACAGTCAACATTGTTCTCCATTGTTACCTCATCATCAATGACTATGAAGTTGCTTTGGCTCAAGAACTGGACTTGCCTTTTACACCTATGTATACACAAGCAACTTTAGATATGGACAAACACTATAACACAAATGTAAATGAAGGTGATAACAGTTGTGACATACAAATGAACTCTTGGAACTATGATGAATTTATTGGTATCGTCTACTGGGAGTAACAATTGACAACAACCTTAGCTATGATGACCATATTAATGCTACAATAAAGTCTGTCAACAAAAAACTAGGCACCCTTTACAGAATCAAACCCTTCCTTACCCCTTCAGCCAGAATCACTATTGCCCAGACTCACCTAATCTCTACCGTTTTCTATGCTTCTGCAATATATACCAACCTATCTAGAAACAACCTCACCAAATTTTCTACTAGTTTTAATAACATAGCCAGATTTGCCACTGGCACCCCTTTCAGAACTCACCACTGTCACAACCTCAAACAACTGGGATGGTTAGAACTGCAGAACCTACTACTTTGTCAACAACTTATTATCACCCAAAAGATCCTTTATCACCCTAATAATACTCCAATCCTTACTAATCTGATTACCCCCTACAAAAATCTTGCAACTCTACGCTCAGCTAACAAAATTCTAGTCTCCACTATTAAATCTAACAACAAACCTGGGTACTCACTTTTCGCCAACACAGTAGGAAAAAGCTGGAACCAGCTTCCTAGTGAACTTTCATCTCTTGCTTCCACTCATCTCTTTAAAAAGCATCTTAAGGAATATCTTAAAAATCACTGGCTTTGTCCCTGCTCTAACCCTGACTGATATACGCTGACTGTTGTCTCTTTCCACTTTTTTGCTCTCCTTACACTTCTATACTCCACTGTTCTATGTCACATACCTGTAAAAAAAAAAAAAAAAAATATATATATATATATATATATATATATATATATATATATTTTTTTACAATTCAATATTTTTTTTTCTTTTTTGATTGCTCTCTCTTAAATTATTGCTCTCAGTATTTGATCTTAGTGTTAACCTACTAAGGACTCTATATAACTTATCTCAACCTCAATGTAACAATGTACTGTAATTTATTTTGACTATTACTGTATATTGTAAACTTTGTCATTGCTAATGCTTGGAGCTTTTCTCCCCGGGCCTCTACTGAAAATGGACATATATTCAGTTAGACTAGTCTGGTCAACAAATGTAAAATAAATAAATAAAATTTATTTAAGTATGTGAGTACTTTTTATTTCTATATAACATTGTCTTTACAAACACAATAATTTACTTAGTTAATGATTGTGTTTGAGTTGTGATTGGTTCTAATTTGGGGGCGGGTGATTTCAGTTATTTCAAAGCCGAAACTTCAGACAGGTTCTGTTACTCTGATGATGCCTGATTGTTATTATGGGTGAAAGCGCTTAGTGACAATACCTTCTACTGTTATCTACAGCTTTTATTTACTGTTGTTTCATCTGCTTGGTCCATTAAAAGGCTTAAGAATTCCTGGAGCTGGCTTGGTTCTTCATTTAGAAGTCGAGAAGATTTTTCCGTTTATTGGTGGAGTTCATTGTACACCGACTGGTTTCCTTGACCTCTTTTAACTTTTTGGGACTGTCTCTATGGAGCAACTGATGCTACAATATGTGGAAATTACCAACAAGCTTATTAACATTTTTCAAGAAAAAGGTATGGTTGTTAATGTTCCAAACACAACCAATACCGGTGAAGTTACTTTGACTGAATCTCAGGCGTTATTGTATACCTTACACACGCCCCCTACAATGAGCAGTAGAGAGGCTACATCAATTGACACTGCTATCTCGGAGACGAATAAGGTGCCTAGGGTTGTTAATCAACTCAATTTGTCCAACAACAATGCGCAAAGAACCTTTGACACAATTTTGATTCCCCAGATTACCAACTGGAAACCTAGAGCTAGTAATCACATGGAAACAGGTACGCTAAAAGCACAACTTGCTGAATTTAAGAGAAAGCTTAAAAAATTAAAATCTTTGCAAATGGATAATGTGTTTCTAGAAAGATCAATTGAATTAAAACAAGTGCCGAAAGGCTTAAGGATGTTTAAATTACCAATGGGTTTCGAAGGCAGAACAGAAGGGTTTCAAGAACATTTGGCATTTTTTTTGACAAAACAGGTATGGAACTTATGCACATTATTATACGAAACAATACTCACAAACTGGAATTGCTGAATGATGAATTGTCTCAGTTAAATAATAACATCATGAAAGATTTGCTTTTTGATTTTAACAAACACCATTACAATAAAATTTTAACTGAAGTTGATATGTTTGTAAAAAGAGGACTGGAAACCAAAACTGGTAAACTCGGCAGGGATAGTAAAGATTATGCTAACAACCATGTGTACACTCACTTCAGAGAGTACAAAAGTATTAAGACTAGAGCGGAAAATGTAAATCAAAGTAACACTCAATATGGCCGTGCTTTTTTCAATGAACAGATTGATGATGAGGTGACAATGGAGAACAATGTTGACTGTGACAATGAATATTTTTTAGAGACTTATCCAGTGAGGCGCTCAGAATGAATACGCGAGTGCAACCAGGGGCTAAGGCTACAAGATCAGGCCAGGGGGAGAGGACAGAGGTTTTACACAAACCGGAGGTGGTCTCAGGGAAACAACAGACCAATACAATAACTATCGAGCACACTGCCTCTCCGCCCTTTTGTGATGGTCAGGATCATGTCTCTTTAGATTTTTCATCAACTGTTAACACATCACACTATGAAGTTTCATTGGCTCAAGAATTGGACTTGTCTTTTACACCTATGTATACACACGCAACTTTAGATATGGACAAACGCTACAACACAAATGTTGTAAATGAAGGTGATGACAGTTGTGACACACAAATAAACTCTTGGAACTATGATGAATTTATTGGTACCACATTAAGTTGTGATTTAATTAGAGTGGATAATGTATGCATTTATAATTTCACAAATTTAGAACTAACTGACCATTATCTTGCCCTTTTAAAAAAAGGTTTTACATTTGTACCCACTTTTAAAAACGAGACAGCCAACATTTTGATTAATTTTAAAATGTACACGAGGAAACTCAACTTGGAAATGTTTTTTCACAAAACTCTTAGCCCATGGGCAGGTAACATCACTGTGCTTAAAAGGCCTAGCACCTTTATACCCCCAGTCAACCCCTGCATACACATCTTTGAGCATATGTGTGAAGCACAGCTAAGGAGGTTGTTTAGGGGGACTAAACCACCATTTGACAATTTAACACAAGGTTTGAGATTTTGTCTCCACGAATTAACATCTACTAACAACTACAGGGTGATGAAACCTGACAAAGGAGGAAGTGTGGTGATTATGTCTAACATTGATTATTCCAACAAAATGCTACTTCTTTTAAATGATACTACTACATATACTAGAGCTTCGAGGAATGAAATGAACAGAGCCTATATTAAGATTGATTGACGTTTATATGATCATTCCCACTTACTTTAAACTTTTTTGTAAAGGTTTAAAATTTGTTCCCACTTCCACTGAGGACATTTCCCAGACTTTAATTGATTTGAAGTTGTTTTTACATAAAAAAAAACTGGAACTAATGTTTAGCTATCCAACAGAAGGAAACAAACAAGTTAACATGCAGAATAAAAAGAAAAGTACATATAACCCGCCCCTCCACCCACAATTGAAAAACTTTGAACTACAGGTGGAAAAGGAACTTAGGGTTAGTTGTAGGAATAGTAGAAATCAATTTAATCTTACAAAGGAAGAATACCTACTTCTCACCTCTCTTAGAGATAATCAATATATTAGGATTATGAACCCTGACAAGGGTGGAGCTGAATAAAGAGAGCACCCTTCAGACTTTATTGTGTGGCCGTTTTTTGGTATCGGACTTAAGTGTGCAATGTGTTTTTCTTTGGACATAATATAATTACTTCCAAACTGCATCTGTTCATCTGATTCCCTATATTAATAATAGCTCCATGATGTATCATATCGACCTTTCAAAATTTGTTCCCTCCTGTTCTTCCAACCAGCCTAAATACCCCAGCTAAGCATGATTTAATTTTCCTTATTTATATAACAGGGTTTATATTGTTTTACCCTAATGCTATATTCCCTCAAGCTAGTTTTTATCTTTCCATTGGTAATAAAAAAGTCCAAATATTCCATTTCTGTAGCACCAGTGGCATCCCTTAAAATTGGACTACTGCGTAAGTAATAACATAATACCTGGTGCAGGTTTAACCATCACCATTGTACCTTGGTTTACAACATCTCCAGCTTGTCTATCTATAATTTGTGTCCTGTTCTACTCATCTCCTCCTTACCCCCTCAGCCTCATTAAATACATTTCTATGTAAAAGAAGCACTGTCACATGCTTGTTTAACAACAGCATATACAGTAATAACAAGTTATTGTTTTAATCTTCTAAAGAAGAGGACTTCATGTAATATATACAATATATATTCAACTTTGATAAAATAGTTTTAAAAAGGGTAACAGATGTACATCCTCATCTTTATCTTCTACTCAAACATGCAACACCCTAAAATGTATAATAGAAATTGAAATTATAATTGCACAGTTTTATTAAATAAACCCGTACAACTACCCAAACAACCTAACTATACACAATCCCCTTTTAAAACATATTTATATAGGTATGTCTCACCAACAAGTTTATTACAGCCATTTTTTGCAAGATGTACAAAACAGACTTTCTCAGTGACTCATCTGGGCGCATAGTTTTGCTGGATGCATGCTATCTCTACCCTCAAAACAGCCTCCAGATGTGATTTATACATTGGCCTCTTAAAAAATCTCTTCACAGATAATCGTCCTAGGAATAAATCTTTTACCAGGCCCATTCAACAAATGTTACTTTTCTGAAATTTCAGTCTCAAATGTCACTTATAGTGAGTCTATGCAGTGTGACTACGGCATCAAAATTTTCTCCATTTCATCCAATCAGTACAAATTTGTATAGGGTCATCCTCCATCTGTAATCAGTCAGTTACCTTCGGAAAAAAACATCCAGTGGAGAAAAGAAAACAATACACAATGTTAGTGAGCATTGATCAGGCCAAGCATAGACCCAGCCATAACCTTGTTCGTATTCATGTTCAGCCAGCTGAGAGACAGACCTTCTATTCCACATCATTCCTCAATAACTCCTTCCATCTGCAAAGTATAATGGTTCCAGTGCCCTCCTGGACTCATTTCCACACATTGCTAAGCAATTACGATTTTGACCAGCAATATTAGAATTCCCATCCTTCTATGCTTGTGCATTGAGTGGGCTGGTCTTCTCTCTAACAGCAAATCTTGCTTCAGTAGTTTTGCACATAACAAGAGATTGTGTTTGCACTAGAGATTGGGTATTCATGGTGTCAGCTCCTCCTTGTCCCTCTACAATCTACCAGCAAGACCTGGCCTTCATAACATCCACATTCATCTTTACTACCTTCTCTAATATTTTCATCCAGTAAATCAAACTTTGCAATGTAATATTCAGTATTGTTGTATAAAGAGCTCACACAATAGCAGCTTCCTTCCTCATGTTCTACACAGCTGAAGAAAGCTGCATTCTTCACTTGTACACTAAAGATGAACAAACGTTCAGTACTTTAATGTTTCATCCAGCAAGGAGCAGTCACTATCAATGTTGCCTGCCTCACTAGTCACTAAATTAGATGGAAAATATGTCATTTAGCAGAAGGCAAGGCTTTTCATCTCTCATGGACATACACCCCGCCATGTGTAGCCTATCTATTTGGCAATGCAAGTGGGGGACATTTTTATTAAAAAGAGACTTGCCTCTCCATGCCTTTCTACATCCTTAATATGTGAAAATGTTCCCAACATTACTGTTTCTGTTCTTCTTCTCTATTTGAAAAATGTCCATCATATTTTTAAGTATAGCAGATTCACTCTTCTGTGTCCTAAAGTCTATCTACCAGGTATTTAGTATGCTAGCTGGCTATCTGTGTAGTATTTTGTAGCAACTTACTCTCTTTACACATGCTTTTCCAATCATTCCACATGACATTCATGTGTTATGTTTGTAGTTACAGAAGTAATAGATTTTTCAAGAAAACTTCCAATTTATTTCTGCAGTCCCACTTAAGATAAATAGTTTTAATCAACTTCATCAGTAAGACAAGATGGAAACTTAGTTTTGAACCTGAAAATCATTATAAATTTAGTTTTAAGCAATTCAGCATTTTCCTTCATGCATTCATTTGTGGACACAAAACAACAATACCCAATGAAAAGTATTTCAAGCACAATTACTTCTGAAAAACAAGGCAAGGTTTATCTTCAGCCTAGTTTCAGATAAATGTTCCTCTATTCTTTTTTTAAACATTCTTGCAGTCATATCAGTATAGAAGTTTGGAAAACTGCACCAAATTACACATACTGCATTCATTGGATGGTGACACTACTGCTCCATGAAATGAAATTCTTCAAGCCTCAACTCCCCCAAACTTTTCCCAGCACTTCTAGTATTTTCTTAGAGAAGCATTGTCAAGGAATCATGCAGGCACTAAGTGCCATTTTGGGTTTTGTCTCCTTCCCCCAGTAGTGTGACGGTGGAGTTAATTACATCAGATAGAGGAATGTACACATTCTCCCATAGCAGGTGAAGTGGGGGGGGGGGGTTCTCCTTGCAAAAAAAGGTGTATTTTCAGTAGGTTGTCTTTTGGACAGTGGTGGCTTGAGGGAATGTGATCCGCCCACTCATGGAAGCTCATTGTACAACTGTGGGTTATCGGATTTATATCAAATCTGATATTGGGCACTTATTTGGCTGGTTCTTGCAGACAGTTGTCACAAATCTACAGACATTACACCTATGACTGTTGAAAGTGGTAACAGGAAAGGGCACTCCCCCTGTCAACAGTAAATGCTCAGGGAGTGGTTTTCAAACTAGTTCTACATGTCATTGTCACTTTTTCCTTTAGAAACGAATACACTAGGAGAAATAGAAATACATTTTTTTCAAAGCTTGATCACTTAGTAAAATGGATAATTTGTTTTAAATAATGGATTTGACCTTCCAGCTGAATAAATATTAAAACAAAAATAATTTAATTTCAAAATCTATTATTTTTTCTGTTAAATGTTGAACATAGTACCTAAAAAAATGGATGGAATATCTACCCCTTAGAGCCATTCTTTGCCAGACTTTCCAGCTTTGTCCTTCTGAAAAAAAATGTTCTTTTTAAGTTGATGAGTGTCTACCATATGGTTGTTATAATAACTTTCATCAGAGCAGTTGCATTTCTATGCTAAAGCTTGCCAAATGGAATAACTCTAACAATGTTTTATAATGATAAGCACTACCAAACAGTACTTGCTTTTCTATAAATTAATTATATCTGCAGCTGATATAAATGATTGGATTATCTTGTTTGTCAGACTGCACATGACTGACAATGGCTGACAAAAGTAATGAGTTTAAGGGACTATGTGACATGATAGAATCAATGGCATGGTTATTCATTGAGTAAAGCCAGACCCGTTGTCTTTAATTCCTGCTCTGAAGATCTCAGAATTCACTAGTCTATTTCCAAATATTAAGCTTGTAGCCATAAAAATTAGATTAAAATTCCATTCTGTTTTAGCTGTGATGAACAGTAGAATATCAGTTAATGTAACATTTCAGTCTAAAAGCATGTGGTTATCCAGTTCAGGTACAGGGTGGGATGCATTTTTTGTAGAGTCCGCATGCTCGCACTGTGGCCATGTTGCTTTTTATGAATACTCAAGTTTCCACCCATATTCATAAAACATGATGCTGGCTAAAAGAAAACCCTGAAACGGCATTTCTGGTGTATGTGTGTGTGTGTATATGCATGAATGTGCTATGATGGAAAAACATCCCATCCAGCATCTGCATTCTTCATATTTTTGCCACTTATAAACAGGATAAAGAAAGTGTTAGAGAAATGAATGCATGATAGCAAGTGAGACAATCATAAATGTTGTTTCTAGAAAAAAAAAAATGGGCATTTTTCCAAATTAGACTTTAAATTCATACTGCTGAGAGGAATTTGTGTTATAGGTATCAGATATTGCTTTTAATGAATAATCTATTGTCCAGAGAAAGCACTTGTATTACATGCTGTATCTTCTGCAATGTATAGGTATATGAACTTTTAAAAAGCAACTTCTAAATTTATTGATGATGTAGTAATCATACTTCCTTTGCAGCACTCAAGGCATAATCAGTTACATTTCAGAATTTCTGAACTGCTTTCATTTTAACTGCACAGATACATAGAACTTTCCTTGAATTTTTAAAGTTTGAAATGACACAAAACTAAGATAGAAGAGAGTGAACAAAGCTACAGATACTTTCTTTACTTGTTTTCCAGAGCATCTGATTACAAGCAGCAGAGAATGAATTTTAGTGCAGACATCTGGATGGGCCTAGCCATACCTCCCCCCTCTTTAATGCATTAAACAGATGCATGCGATGAACATTGCCATACTTTGTTAATTCCTATAGATCTGAAACTCATTTTCCTACCTTTGTCAGGTTTACTTGCTTAATTGCCACTAGCATTGTACAAACCAGAGTAGAACACTGGTCTGCACATACATTTTTCAGACTTAGGCTGGGAGTACTGTCTGATTAAGTGGCTTGCTCACAGTAAGCAAATGGTGGCTGAGAGAATCAAACCATTGGAGGCAGCTCATTAATAGGGCAAAGCTTACTCTTCTGTGTTAACTGAAATACATATATAATTTTACTCCCTATAATTACTACAAAAATGTCAGTCATGTATTTCATACGCGTATTCCTTCTGCTTCATATTTTTTCTCTTTTTTATAAAATTTTTATTTTTTTAAATAAGAAATAACTGTGCCTTTCTTCATGTTTTCTTTCTTATTTATTGCAGCTTCATCTGTCTTTCTGCTTTGTCTCACATTCTTGATTTTTTGCCAGATTCCTATTCTGTTTACTTCCCCCAAACATTCACACTCTTGTCATTGGTTTGTTCACTTGCAGCTTTCCCCCATTACTTCTGTCTTCCATCAGTTGTTCTCTGCAGCTTTCCCCCATTACTTCTGTCTTCCATCAGTTGTTCTCTGCAGCTTTCCTCCATTACTTCTGTCTTCCATCAGTTGTTCTCTACCCAGTACACAATTCCACCTTTGACTGCTGCACTTTCATCATATTTCTGTGTTCAAGTATCCAACTTTAGATTTCCTGCCTTTTGTGTGGGAGCAGTATCTAGCAAAACTAAAATAATTAGATCAGTGGCAGATAAAGTGTACCTCTGGCCTTGATATGTTTTCAAATGCAACCCCCCCCCTACACACACACACACATATACACACAAGACTATACTTAAATGCACATGTTTTTTTGGATTCATCCTACTGATTATTTTAAATGTATGCTTACCTATTAGGTTGTTTTAAATTATAGTAATTGTTTCTAATGCAATATGTGTCAAGCTTAGTTTAAAGTCTGTAGTCTTGAACATTTCCCAGCTAATGGTGAAACATTTATTTTTTATTACTGTACAATGACTGGCCAATAAGATTCAAAAATGAGCATGCTGGATTGGTCAGACCAACCAGTGTGTCTGTTGTAAATCAGCCATATACCAATGTAAAAAGTCTGGTCCCCTGGACTTTTTCCATATACTATATACTATAACTTTTTAAGTTTTCTTCACCATAAAAATAAAATAATAATAATAATAAAATTAGAAATCCAGACAATCTGGTGGTATGACAGAGGCAACACAGAGAAAATATTAGGAAAATCAGGTCCCTTATTTAAAACTAAAGAAATGTACCTGATTTTCCTTGTATTTTCTCCATCATGTTTCTCTTATATCTTTAAATTGCCCAAATTTCAACCTTATTTAAAAAAAGGAGCAACAGAGATCTTCTTTTCTCCATTGCTTCCTTTCCAAAGAACTGATATACTGTGTAAGCATGGCAACGTAAGTCCCATACGCATGTGCAGTACGTCAAAAAAAGAAGCAGGGAATCTAATGAAAGCAGAAGAACACCATGGAGCTGTCATGCAAAGACATTTAAGATAAGTAAGTAATGTCTCTGTATAATCACAATAACCAACTCCATGGTGTGTTATATTAAAGATTTACCCACAGCTGGCTTTGTTTAATCACTTGGGCTTCGCCATCATGATTAAACCACACCAACCATGGGTAAATCTTCAAATTACCACACCTACATCATTGGTTATTGCTATAACAATAACAATGTCACCAATTTCAAAATATTTAAATTATAAAACACCACTCAAACTGCTGTCATTATAATCGACCAATGTCCATACTCATCAATAACAGCCACTTTATTAACTAAACACAAACAGTTTATTCTCATGAATGATCTGAGAACAGCATAGTCCTTAAAAGACCTACAATATATAACTTAATAATTTGTTGCTTTAGCTGCCTGTGTTATATAATGTTAGTATTACTGAATTGTGTACTGAATCTGCAGTATAACAGTGCTAACCAGAAACTGGAGACATAAAAATACAAAAATGTGACTTGCATAAAACATCAGAGTGCATGGCATCATATAACATGTAAGTGATAACCAAGAAGTTTCAAACATAGACTCCTACTTTTATGGTTTAACAAATACACCACTATATTAATCGGATCTATATGACATAATTGAATGACCTGTTCATCGAATGCCTCTTCATCAAACTTTATTTGTCAAAACCTCTATCCATCGAACAATCATTTTAGTGAATTTTTTTCCCAGGGAAAATAACCACTAGGCCAATTGCTGATCATCACAAAAATCACAAAATTTAAAACATACATACGTGGGGGGTATGCACCCCACACACTACCCCACAACCCCTAACTAAATATACCAACTCTGAAATCAGACTATAATGGGGAAAAGGGCAATTCCCAGTGATGGCCCATTGTTTTCTTGTTCCCCTGGAAAAAAATTCCTAAATGATTGTTTAACTGATAGAGGTTTCAACAAATAATGTTTGATGAGAAGCATTCGATTAATAGGTCATTTGATGATGATGTGATATAGACTCATATTAATCATGTTATAGTGGCACAGGAAAATAACTTTCTTGAGTGGCGTAAGCCAGGGAACCTTGTTGGCTAAGCTTACTTAGGCCCTTAAGCCTATAGCCTAGTACCTACCTATGAACCTATGTATGACTGCAGTAATGCCCACATAATGTATTTTCAACTCTGTTTAACACAAACACAACCAACATCTGGTTACCAACCAGGAATAATTTGTGCACATGTTAGACTGTAATAACATAAAAATAAATGAATTAATATATTATGGCAACATTGTGTATTTTAAACTCTAGTTTGCTTAGACATATAATTCTTTATCTGCTTCCATGGCACATATATGTTTGCCTTCTAGGAATAATTTCTACACTTGCCTAAATGTAAAATAAATAAGAAAAAGAGAGACAGAGAGAAATAAAAAGAGAGAAAGAAAATTAAAGCTCTACAAATTATTTCAGGCTCCATTTTATACAAATAGTTGTTCAGCAGCCCCCCTAGACCAATAATTAAAAATAATAATAATAATAGCTCAGTCTACTGCCAGTGTTATTCTTTTGCATTATGACCTTCCATTTAGATTTCACAGGTTTCCTGCTTCTTGACAATGTCATCCCATGACGTTTAAGATTGCATGGGATCAAAGTTATATATAATGATTGGTCAAGTGCGTGGGCCTCCAACTATAGATGTAATACATTCTGTAGCCTTCAACATTGAGCTAGTTCAGCTGATGGACTTGTAATTCATAGGGTCTGTGGTAGGTCCTCTGTGCAGGGGCACCACTACAGCTGCTTTCCAAACCTCGGGGAATTATTCTGTAGCAAGGCTTAGGTTAAGTGCAGGAGTACTGGTGCTATTTATTAGGCATCCAAGCAAATTGGCTGGGCCTGGAGAAGTGATGTTTTTAGTTTTAGAAAACATGTTTCAGACACTCACCATTATCTTTGGAAGTAAGTGTTTATCAATAATTGTTGGAATTTCAATGACTTTTTTAGAGTAAAATTAGCACTACATGTTTCTGCACATATATTACTTCCGTTTTAGGGTAGCAAGAACAATATCATTTAGGATTAGTTCTGAACATTACAAGGTATTATTTCTTAGCTCCCTAATGTAACTAAAGAAGGATCTGTAGATATCTTTGGCTTCTAATGCAAGTTTTAGTTCATATTCAGTTTTCATCTACCTAATTACCATTTTTAGTTCCTTGTTGATCTTTTTGATTAGGTCTTAAATGTTGGTAGCTTTATTATGGGAATTTGAAAATTTTTCTTTTGTTACAGAGCTTAATTATAGTGGTAAAATACCTGGGTATTTTCACATTTTCCACTATAAATGATTGACAGTGGTGACATTCCAAGTAAACTTATCTCATCAAAGAATTTAAGCAAGTTTGTATGTTTAAGGTCTTTGACTTCATAACTATTTACTCTTGTGGGAGGGTTGAGGTTTTGCAAGAGGAGGTTACTAATTTGTGGTCCAACCATCAGATATGGAGATATTTAAGACTTGGTAGACTTGGGGTAATGTTTGTGAAGGCCAGGTTTAGAATGTTCTGGTTCATAGTGGGATGATTATATGTTTACTATAAGGAAATTTTATTTACTATGTATAGGAAACTTTGTGTGTAGCCAACTTTTAATGTGTAGATACTCCATTTGCCTGAAGGATAATTTAAACTACTCAGTATAAAGGTATTTCTTGGTAAGGGTAGTTCATTAAGTACATTTAGGATCTATCATGGTCTAATGGGGATATAGACAGTACCCTATAACAAGCTATAAATGAATAGTTGTTTGGAGTACAATAAATTCAGTATTAGAGTCACGGGGCTGACTAGCTTTGATACTACTTCTGACAATTAGGTTCACGGGGGATTTGCCTAAATTTGATATTACATCTGACAAATATGGAGACATACCTCTATTATAAATTATTAGGGGACAGAAGGCAAATTTTGGAGAAGCCCATTTAAAATGTGATAAATATTAAAGCTTCTTAAGAATGCATCTTCTAAAGTACATTAAACTTGAAGGCTGCAATAATTTCACATAGCTGTTGCACAATGAATGAGCATGTACATTTTATGTGCAATTTAGCTAACATAGCTCCCTGTAAGTACTTCTATAAGGCTAGTTGTGCAAATGATCAGGTGGTGTATCTAAGACTAACGAAGGAGATGGCATTGTTTAACAAAACAATCAGTGCTATTAAGGATGGCACACCATTTATGCAACATTTAATAGTCTGCTGCTGATTGTGATAAATATTCTTATAAAAGAAAATTGGGTACAAAAGTATAACTTAACAGGAACCTGAATAAATTGCTTTAGCATATCTGAGATTACTAAAAATTTTGGCAGGACAGTCCTTGCATATTTTCCAGAAATCCCTTAGAGCGTATCTCAGTTTCTCAAGTAATAGCCTAGAACCTTAGGCAGTAAACGTCTGGCAAGAGCTCTGTATTTTTGAACTGTATCAACAACAACAGATATTTGGCAGGTACCACAAGCACATCAAGCACTGTAAATTGTAATGAATGCTTATAAGCACTCAGTCAGGTAAACAATGCTATAACTGGCTTAGGAGAAAAAGGGCTCTACATTACAATAATGATTAAATGTTAATTAATTAAAGTTAGCATCAACCAAGATCCAGAAAAAAATAATCTATTCAAAGCACAAGAAGAAAAAGATGGCTTGTGTTCTTATAATACCTGTGAAGTTGCATATTTCCAATATAAACTGATAAACTAAAAAACATTTCTGTGGCCTAATATGTAGTGAATGATAGGACACATGAGGAAGTGAGATATTGAGGGAGTTATCCATACCTTAAGAAGGGATGTCAAATGTCATGCCTGAGTGACTTAATGAAAGACGCTATGGTAAATCCTTTAAAATCTACATCCAAAATTGCATTAATATAATGAATCCTAATTAAAATATCTCACAGCTTATTTCATGTTACACTTCTCAGCTTTGTCTTATTTGAACACCCCAGCTGATTCTGGAATTGTTGTGTGTGGAACACATTCATAACATGATTTAGCAGTATAGAACTACATGTTATGTGGTAGTCTGATATTGTTCATATATAGTTATATAGTGCATAGTTGAGTTTTTTTTTTTTTTTTTTTTTTTTTAGTTTTCTATTACATGTTTTAAAGGTAATTTAAATAAGAGGTGGAGCACTGGTTTCAGAAGCTAACATAAGTTTCTTATTTCTTCATAACTGTATGATTACAGAGTTATTTATATATATATATATATATATATATATATATATATATATATATATATATATATATATATATATATATATGGGTTCCCTACGTTACACCGACAGCTCGGAAGATCGCCACTCAAAACACTGAAGCCAGAAGAACAAAACCTCAAAAACACGAAAATTCAGATGCCCGACAAACCACAATCCTGACACTGAACAAAACAAAAAGTTCACTGTTACACACAACACACACACAAGACAAGCACACTAACAACCTAAAACCTACACTACACCTTACACAAAACTATCTATGCACTAACCTTAACCCAAACCCTAACCCTAAGGACCATAACTATCGCACACTCACCTTACCCACTCCCTAACCCTAAGGTCTGTAACTATCGCACACTCACCTTACCCGCTCGCTAACCCTAAGGTCCCTAACTATCGCACACTCACCTTACCCACACCCTAATCCTAAGTCACTCACTATCGCACACTTACCTTACTCGCACGCTAACCCTAAGTCCTTCACTATCGCACACTTACCGGGTCACGCTCACAAGTTACCCCTGTCGGTGTTTCTGCTGTCGGGATTACGACTTGTTGGTCATCTGCTTCATTGTTCTTCTGGCGTCTGTGTTTTGAGTGTCGATCTTCCAAACTGTCAGTCTAACATAGGGAACCTATATATATATATATATATATATATATATATCTATATATATATATATATATATATATATATATATATATATAGATATATAGATATATATATATAGATATATATATATATATATATATAGGTCTCCTTCAAAACATCTAAAACCCATAACATCTAATTTCATAACATTGAGACCATAACATCTAAAACCCAAAACATCTAAAACCCATAACATTGAATAGACATGGATTTGTTCAATTATTTAACTATACCAGCACCTCAGATCCCTATTATCTTTGGAATTCCAAAAATGCACAAGGATTTATGGAATCCTCCATTCCGTCCTATTGTTGATGGTAGGAATTCTATCACCTACCCTTTATAGCAAAATATGTGTATAATTTTTTGAAAAAGTTTTTAGAGAATGAGCCACAAATTTGTAAGGACTCTTGGTCCTTTTTAGCGAACATCAACAACCTTGTTTACAATGACGATTGTAACTTTGCAACAGTTGGTGTAAAACATCTTTACACTGTCATCCCCCATGACCTCAGTATTGAGTGGGTGAGCCATTTGCTTAAAAGGAAGGGAGTGAGTAACCATGAGCTGTCTCTAATGCAAGAACTGTTGGACATTATTTTGACCAACAATTTCTTTTTATTTAAAGGTAAATTTATTTCAGCAAAAGAACCTGGTGGCGATGGGTTCCCCATGTGAGGCCAGTTTTGCCAATTTAGTCATGGCTTACTGGGAGAGTGAGTTTGTGTTTAAGAACAACCCTTATTTAGATTAGATCTATTATTGCACATGATATCTGGATGATATATTTATAATATTCAAGGGTGGACATGATCTCTTTGGTGAATTGATACAATATTTTAACAACACAACCCAATTTTTGGTTTTCACCCATGCCTTCCATAGTGATTGAATCCCCTATTTGGATGTATATTTGCTCAAAGGTAGGGAGAAGAAGGTGTATAAAGCTAGAATTTTCAGGAAGGAGACATATTCAAATTCCTTCTTGCATTATTTGAGTGCCCATCCAATGTTTCTGAAGAGGTCAGTTGTAAAGGGTCAGCTGGTAAGAGCAGCAAGAATCGTTTCTAATAACTCAGATTTTCTAGCTGAATGTGGCATATTAAGGAACATGTTTTGGGGCCAAGGGTACCCGATCCAATTATTGGATGAGTTATTATTTGAGGTACAAGCGAAAAGAGTGGCCGGTTATTTTAGAGCTGTTTTGGAAGGTAAGACTCTACAAGTTGAAAAAGGTGATCTGGTACAGGTGGAAAACACAGTGGTAAGGGATACTAACTTTTGCTTGACATTCATCACACCTTATAGTTATGATGCCTTTGAGTTGAAACAGATTTTGAATAAGAACTGGGGTTTAATTACATGTGAGGAGGCACTAGGGTTGAATGTTGGAAGGACACCTAGATTTATTTTTAAGAGGGGTCAGAATTTAAAAAACTTATTAGAACTAAGGAGGCAGAGTACCCCAAGATTATTTTGGATGTAGAAATGTGAGACATGCCCTATTGCAACATATAGAAGTAGGGAATTATTTTTTGATTGGAGACCAAAGGTATAAGTGCAAAGGCAGATACAATTATAACTCCAAGAGCATTATTTATTTAGCTAGATGTCAAATGCGCCCTTGTTTCTATATTGGAAAGACAGACCATTGGTTAAGAGAGTGCATTTATGAGCATCTGTATTGTTTAAAGAATAGTAAATTAGAAAATGCATTGGTGAGGCATGTAGTGAATAACCCAGGACATGTTTTTTATTGAAAATAATTGACCATGTGGAATATGATGTGGGGGGTGGTCCTTTATCATTAAAATTAGAGCAACAGGAATTGTTTTGGCAGCTCAACCTAGATGCTTTTAGACAGCCTGGGCTGAATTATGTTTGCTCAGTTACTTGCATTTTGAAGTTAAAAAACTTGACAAGATAATGTTTTTATATTGTTTTATGAACTGGTGGTTTATTCACATGTATACATATTTATTATATCAAAATTTGAGTCTTTTCATTCATTAAATTTTGAGAGGTGGAGTTAACTATTGGATTTAATGAATTGTTTGTGATGTAATTTAGAGTCATGTGATTGATGATGACTATTTATTCACTTGTTTAATGTTTGTTCTTTGTCTGAAAAAGTACTGTCTTAGAACTTTACGAAAGTGCTAATTTTATTAAATCCTTGTGTGGTCAGTCCTTGCCAGTGCTTGCTTTTATTTATCAGCATCTCACTTCTGACCAACAGCTTTTGCTACCAAAAGATCTTGTGGCTCCTCCTTATCCATCTTCTTCTCAGACTTTTTTGTAATGGGATCCTTATGAGTCTTTTTATTAATTATCTTTCAGTTTTGTCAAGGATATCATCATCTCATGACAGATTCCTTGGGATATCGCATGTGAACTTCTACAAGTCCAAATCACTTTAAACAAAACTAATTACCACTTCATAGCTAGCTACAGTGCTCCCTCTATGTTTCCTTCTGAGCATTATATCAATCTTAACACATTAGCTGAAAATATCTTTAAGCCCAAGACCCTTCTACTGGGGAATGTCAACTATCAATCAATAAAATGGCTGACCTACACTCCCAGTGGATTTCATGTCCAATACTTTCTTGACATTATAAATGCTAACTCTTTTTCACAAATAGTTAACCATCCTACTAGCTGTCCCAATATCCTGGCTGAGTTGTTGCACAGCTCCATATGTATCATCACGGATTCACTTCAGAATCTCAAAATTCCAAAACATCAAATTTCATATGATCCAGACTATATGATCAATGTTTTGGAATATTGAAATTCTGAAACAAATAAAAAAAAAACAATTTAAATGTTTAAATGTTTCTACAGTGGGGAAAGCCCCCCTGCACCCCCTACATGGGAGGCTGCACCTCCCACACCCCCTCTACTTAAATATTCCAACTCTGAGATTGCACTACAGTGAGGAATAGGGAAATCTCCCATTCCACGCTGTATGCAGATCTCCGTTCACAATGCTGGGATTTCGAAAGTTCGATCATATGGTCTTGTACATATGAAATTCGATCTTTCAGGATTTCGACATTGCAAAGTGTTCCCATATCATCACATATTGTTAAATCAGACCATAATTTAGTGACATTTTCCTTTAAAACTGGTGGTACTTTCACTGTAAATAGCTCTGTGTTTATGGACTTCTCAAAAATTTATGGACTTCTCAAAAGCAAAACTACTTCATTTACTTGATGACTTAAATAAATTCTGCTGTGATCCTCCTCTGAAGCTAAAACGCAAACAAACACCAGTCACAAACAAAGTGACACATAGCTCACAACACCAGTGTGCCACCCAACAACAGCCCCTAAGGCAAGACAACGTACCCAACACTTTAGTCATAGGTGACTCTATACTCAGGCGCACTAAAGTCCCACTCACTAGGCTGAGCAAGGAGAAAATTGCAGTCAGCTGCCTGTCAGGTGCCAGGATCTGCCACATAATGCATGCACTCAGGTCACTCCACAACAACTACAACTCTGTCATTGTCCATATTGGAGTGAATGACTTGAGACGTACTTCCCTGGACTAAATGAAAAGAGACATGGAAGAGCTCTCGGATCATGTGACCCAGGCAGTTATGACCCTAGCCCTGAATAGCATCCTGCCTTCGCCCAGAATTATACCACAGTATAAGGACAAAATGATTGACTTCAACAATTGGCTAAGCTTCTGGTGTCATTCAAAGGGGATCCAGTATCTGTCTGCCTGGGACGACATGATCAACAAACCACAACGCTTTGCCAGAGATGGTCTGCACCTGTCACCCTTGAGATTCAGGTTACTATCTAAAGCTCTTGCCACCCCTATAGTGCCTTTTTTAGACAAGGTTCAAAGGACAAAACCACCACTGTAACAGATACAAACATGCAAAATCTGAAGGTAATGCCACTCAATGCTAAAAGTCTAAACCTCAAAATGCACTCTCTCAAGGCACTCCTAAAAATGGAGAACATCGATATCTGTGCAGTAACTGAGACCTAGTTCAAGACTCCAGAGAGCATCCCTGCAATACCAGGCTACAACTCTTACCACACTTTTCAGCCATCAAACCAAGACCGAAACACTAAAAATGGAGGAGTGTCCATATTCACCAAGGATATTCACACCTCCAGGCTAGTTGCCCAACACAATGCATCTGAAATTCTCCAGGTGCAACTAAGACTAGGTAAGACTGCAATCCTAATTGTAGCTTGCTACAGATCCCCCACCATGCCCCAAGATTCTCACTACACCTTTCTAAACATACTAGAAACTATTAAGATACAACCAAACACCCTAATACTGGGTGATGCCATTAACTGGGAAACCTACTTGGGTACCAACACCTTTTCCCTATGGTTCTTGGAATTCATAACTTCCAACTCCCTGGATCAACTAATCCATTGTCCTACCAGATGATCCAATATCATAGACCTGGTCATTACCAACATGGGAGATAGATGCTCAACACCAGTGGTCATGCCCTTATTGGTCAGGTCTGACCATAAGCAAATCAACCTTGACGCCCACATCCCACCCCCACCCTCCAGTAAGGAAACCTCTGTAAAAAAAATTCTCCAAAGCCAACTTCATGCTACTTAAGTCAGAAGTGACTAACTTCATGGCACCCATGCAGACGGGAGCTAAAAGTTCAACTGCTGAATCCTACACTAAGGCACTGTACAAGCACATCCACTCGTGCATTTATCGTGCCATCCCAAATAGAACCAGGATGCTCTCCTCCAAAAAAAGGAGGCCAATCTGGTGGTCTCCTGCCATAAACAAACTATACAACAGAAGGAAGAAACTGTTGCAGAAAAGAGGAAAATCCCAGGATGCAAAAAACTGCCTTGCCAGCCTCAGTAAGAAGCTGAGATCCCTCATAAATCCTCCAGAGCTAGTTATGAAAATAAAATTACCAAAGATTCCAAAGACAACCACAAGGCATTCTATAGTTATGTCAAGAATCTAAATGGCAATGCTCAGATTTGCTGTGAGCTACAACAGAATGGCATTGAATTTACTGATCCCAAGGATGTTGCCAATATCCTGGCAGATCGATTTAGTGCCAACTTCACCCCCATCTCACCCCCTAAAGGGCCCATCTCAATACCAAAAGATTGCTGAATTCCGGTAATCATGGCCACACAGGTAGAAACCGCACTCTCCAAAGCTAAGAATACAGCATCCATGAGACCAGATGACATCCCGGGCTGTGTACTACATGAACTACAAAATAAATTGGCACCTCACATAAGTGTCTTGTTTAATCATAGCCTCACCTCAGGCTTCATGCCCACTGAGGGCGCACAACTACAGTTATCCCATTCCACAAAGGGGGGGGGGATCCAACTTGGATCCCAGGAACTACTGTCCCATCGGTCTGATGAGTCTGATCTACAAGGGCATGCAACACATCATCATGGAACTTATAAACAAAGACATTGGCAACCTTCGAACACTGGACTCCACCCAGTTTGGGTTCATGAAAGGCCGATCTTGTCTCCTGAACCTGGCTGACTTCTTCAAATCAGTCTCCAGAGCTGTGGATGAGGGTAAGGCAGTCCACACAGCCTATCTGGACCTCACCAAGGCCTTTGACACCATCCCCCATTCTGAATCATTGATAAACTTACTAAGCTGGGCATAAATCCCTACATCACTCGATGGATTGGCAACTGGCTTACTGACAGAACACAGACTGTAAAAGTAGCTAACTCCAAATCCAGCTCCAGACAAGTAACAAGTGGAGTACCTCAGGGTTCAGTCCTGCGACCGCTCTTGTTTGGCATCTACTTCTCTGAAGTACAGGCCAACACTAAGGGTCTCTGGCTAACAAAGTTCGCAGATGACTACAAACCGCGAGCCATTACTGAATCCCAAAATGATGTGGATATTCTACAAAAGGGCCTTACAGAAACAGATGTTTGGTACCAGAGCCATGGGCTCAAGCTTAATGCCAAGAAATGTATAGTTACCCCCTTTGGGAAAAACCATGTACCCATAAATTACCAAATAAGTGGCAGTATACTAAACACCGAAAGTGTGATGAGAGACTTAGGGATACAGGTGGACAGTGGTCTCACCTTTGATAACCACATCTCCACAACAGTCAGGAAATCCTTCTGCATGGCACACCTCATCATTAAGGGCTTTTCATCCAGAAAAAAGGAGGTCATTGTCCCATTGTACTCATCCCTCATTAGACTCATTATAGAGTACAATGCCCCATTTGGTATGTACCTCACAAGACATCTGCAACAGCTGGAAAGGCCACAGAAATACCTCACTAAAAGAATCACAGGCCTAAACAGATGCCCTATGCTGACCATCTAAAAAAACTCCAGCTATACTCTGTGGCATATCATCTACTCAGAGGCAATCTCTGCTTAACATACAAGCCCATGTCAAACCCTGAGCTGTTGGACATGCTCCACTTAAATAAATCCCTGTCCCTCAGAGCCACACACTCCAGGGATCTAAACCTTGTCCTCACAATGAACAAAACATGCTGGAGGGATAGGTTCCTGACCCAGAGACTCCCAATACTCTGGAATAGACTGCCCATACATGTTAAGCAGAGTGCCTCCTTGGCCCTCTTCAAGATGAACCTTGATGATTAGATGGGAGATAGGAAATTCACCCCGGGGATCATGTCAGTCACCTGCTAAACAGGGGTCTAGGGAAGTAAATATTGTGGGAAGAAATATCCGAGGAATTGTTTGGCTAGGCTTGTGCAGGCCCTAGGGCCGATAGCCTAGTACCAACCTATGAAGGATCATATTGCTAAAGCTGCTACCAAACAACGGATAGCAGTTATGCAGTACATTCAACATATCTAGACCTGGCCAAGGCCTTTGACACTAGTCCCCATAGAAGCATTAATGACACACTTGTAAATCTGAATATAAATTCTTATAACCATTATAAACCATGTTTCAGTAACTGTGCAGACATCTACATTTTCAAGTGTTATGAATGTCTCCTTGCATTAAGCAGTGCTAGCATTATATAGTTTTGATTTTGATTGGCTATGCAGGTAATTTGAGGAAACTGACCTTGTCTGAAAAAAGGCAGTGTAGGGGAAGAAAAATTCCTGACCATGAGGAGCGAGGTGAAAGCCATTCTTAGTAAAGCAGGCAAGATTGTCAATCATCTTCTACCAGGCTGATATATATATATATATATATATATATATATATATATATATATATATATATATATTTATATGTATATTGTATCCCCTTAGAATGACACAAATAGCTAAGCAAGTAATTCAAGTTGGTTATCTTTTGTTTGTATAGTGGCATCATTCTTGCCAGTAGTAGGATATTGCTCAATACTAGCTTCATAGCAATTTCCTATGCATGTTTTGAAACCTCCATCATGTCCCTCTTCATATGATTCAAGGAGATATGTCTCAAATCATCATACCTCTCAACTGTCCAGATTTTCACAGAATGTCCAAATTCTTGCCTCATGTTTTTGGTCTGTTTCTCATAAAATATGTGATTTTCTGGCAAATCACTGGGATGATCTGAGGGCTGAGATCACTAAATAATGACATAAATTTGAGTTTCTGATTTCAGTCCTTCAGAAAGTGCATGTTAACCCAAACCTTGCTATTCTAGCATGTTTCTAAGTTTATAAGAGCAATATTTAAACTTTGTCCCTGTTTTTTCATCTCTGTCCCCCCATTTTGTCAGGCTTTGTACATATTTCTAGTGCTAAGAGGTTGAAAGGTATGCACATCATTACTCTCATGATTGCAATGACCATGTCAGATGTGCAATTAGGGTGAAGGCACTTCAGGACCTTAATGACATTGTGAATCCTTGCACCTGACAGGCAGATAACTATTGTTCTGTGATTGCTTTGCCTGGTGAGTGGTGCAGCTGTGTATGTGACTATGGAGTCATATGTGACTAAGATGTTACCGGATGTACTGCCTCTACCTTCCTGTCCTATTGGCTTTGGCCTGCCAATTGAGTGAACTCTCTTTTGTGTTTTCTGTATTGTCTATGCATGCTGTTTGCATGTAAGTCTGACAATGAGTGTTCTGTATACCAAACTTGCATCTATAAGGCCTTTGTGATTTAGACATGAACTTTTTAAGCACCTTAGTGTAAAATGGCTTATTTGTGTGTGCAAGACATGATGGGTAGGGTTGTATGAGGTGGATGTCAGAACTCACAATATGCTTGGTACAGCCTACGGTCATTGAGATTTGGCCTCCAAGGTTAATAGACACCTGCAATTTTCACATACAAAATTGCACATAGGAAAAATTAAACTGTTGTCAGTGACCATGAGGCAATTCCCAAATTGCATCTTTGCTCCTATTGCTATCAAGCTGGCAATGAAGGGTGAGATAAACTGTGACTCATGATATGTTGTGCGTAGTGATACAGTGAGTATTAATGACTGCTAATGAAGTGAATTTGTAGGAAGGGTCTGCATACTAGAACCCTAAGATGTAAAATCAGTCAAGGCACCTAAGTTACAATTATATAGATACAGTTTCAATAAATGAAGGCTATATAAGACATATGAAGCAGCCATTACCAGCTTGGCTCAGTGCCACACAACAGCTTAGTACAAGTGATATGGCACCAATGTCACAATAATACTTTAGTACAAATGATTTGGGATCCACAACAACTTAGAAGAGTAATGAGACAATTACTAGTCTACAGCTATGACTGGAAAGCCTGCAGCAGCAGCAGCTGGCAGCAAATGAGGAGTGCAAAAGACAGTAAAGAGAATGACAAAAAACAATGGATTCTTGAAGAGGGCAACTATAAATTGGCTTGGATGCTACATCCACAGTTTTTATTCAAATGTATAGATCACAACAAGGATTAGACTTAAAATCAGAATGCCCATATCTTGCAAAAGTACTTACACCAAGAAGAACTCAACCATAAGTGATATGGCTATCTATAAATGTTCCTAAGTGCACACAATTGAGCTTGTGCATCCACAACTGTCAGCAACTGTGCTCAGTTATTGCAGGAGACCAGAGTGTGTGAGCATGCTCAATTAGTCACCGTTGTCCTCTTACTACAGTACCTAGTAAGTAAGTGTCACAAGTAAAAATATTTTGTAATTTTTTTCTTTTTTTTACAGAGCCAGATGGTATAAACTTGTAGAATTGGTACAAGCATTTCTCAACTGTGAACAACCCTGTTGTGGAATATACACTTGCTGGATGTTGTGCAGTTTGGTTCTGAGGTCAAGCCTGATTAGTCATTTTCTAGTGTCCTCATGTAGTAGCGTCCCAGCATAGTAGAGTGACACATTATGCTGGCAAACTAAGTTTAAACAATAAACCAGAGCACATGTGCCAGTCAAATACACTCTGCCCTTGCAATGAATAGCAATTTTTGCTAAGAACAATAGCAGTACCTCCTTCTCTCAGCAACAGATAACTTTCTAATATTGTTTGAATGCAAATGTCTGCCAAAGTACAAGAAATGCAAGAAATTCATAATCAGCACCAGCACCCTCTGCTTGTACTTCCTACAAATGAGATCAGCAACTGAACACAGCTATAACAAAAGCAGGGCAGGGCAAAGGCAGTGGCTGGTCTGGTTGAAGTTCAAGCAGTTATGGGCTGCAATCAGCAACTTTTTCAAATATGCTATTTACTCCCTACCTGGAACTGCAGGCATTCTGGGTATGCATTTAAGCAGCCATAATCATTCCTTCACAACTGCTTAAGGGATGGTCAGTATGGGAGGCAGCAATGAGCCATTATGCAAGTACTATAATCACATACACACACTGACTTACCATGCAGCAAAGAGGCAGCTGTTTGCTACATTGCATTAAAGAATGTAACTGCATTTTGTAAATGGAACATGCAATGCAAGAAAAGCAAAGAAAGGAGAGCTATGGGCCCATTTGAATATCTTCCTTTTTTAAGTCATCAACTTTTTTTTCTTTCTATCTTCAGGTTTAGCTGGAGTGGAGTGTACCAGCTGGCTGCACCACTTGGGACACCAAGAGACCTAGCTACAGCTCTAATGCTGAGTCTCATTATGGCTTATCTGTAGTCTTGTCATTTTTGAAATTGGAGATCACAACTGACATAAAGACATAAATGATAATGATAGATACATTCTACTAGAACACAATGTCATTCTTCTTTTCATGTTGTTTAAAAGTGAGTATTGTTTTCTTGATGTTTACTTGGGTTTGCTCCTGCTTGAAGATTTATAAGTTATACACTTACCTTAAAAATACTAGTTAGCTGAAGCAAGGAAAAAAAAGCTTTCATTTGGTAATAGTATGATATACGTTAACATCTGATTTACTTATCATAAAGGTGGGACTGTAAATGATAAGCAATGACTGCTTCACCTAAGAAAATAAATTTTCCAGACAGACAGACACCAGCTTACTCTTTTCATATGCAGTAAAAAGAGTTCACAAAAATTTGCTTGACCAAGCAAGAAGTCCTTGATTTTGAAAAAAAAAAAAAAATATATATATATATATATATGATTTCAGCTTTGTTCAGAACACAAGCTTGAAAAATAATACTTAAATTCAGAAAATGTTCGATGATATCTATACTTTCATTTGCATGCTTCATAGAAGCGAGACAATGAAATCCTAAGTAGTCTGATTAGCAAATTAGTCCCAAAGCCGTACCCAAAGTGCTGAATCTTTAGTCTATCTGGCAGACTCATTATGAAAACAAATGACCTTAATAACTGCAGTCCAAACCTGAAAAGGATTTATTGCTTATTCAAAACGACTTTACAGTAACAGTTGATAAGCTGAGCTCTACCAATATGGCAGGGAATTTAGGGAAGAAGCTGGATGGAATAGATGCTTAGTACAAAATTTTTAATAGATGTCTGTGAAGGGCACAGTGGTATAAAGTAATGTTAACACTGTAAGATGTTGTGATGCAATCAGTGCCAACTTATTGCACATGCCAAATTTTACCACAATTGCTGTGATTGTAATTTACTGCTGTTTCAGTATTAGAAACTGATCGTGTGATCTACATACAACACCATTTCCAAGCAATTTATACAAATGCAGTTATGGACATGATAAATCATTAAGAAAACATGATTTTTTCAAAACTTGCCTGATGCATCAGAAAAAAATAAATACCCACAACTTAAAACTACCTTGAGAGGACTGACACAGAAATCCTGAAGGGAATGCCCTGATCAGAGACTTGCAGGTACTTGCTTATCAAGAGATTATGAACAAAGTATAGTATTACAGAAAAAAATCAAACATTTGAACAGTAAAACAAAGTAACAGTGTTTATAGAAACAAAGTAAAGGCAGAATGACAATTGTAAGGTAAGGTAGTACAGGATCACAGCTGTGAAATAAACTTACTACATCTAAAAATGCAGACAGCATGTACTATAAGGAATTCAGGTAAGCAAAGCTTTCCCTTATAGAATTCTAAACCAGTATAAACATCTCATCTACTCGAGGAAAACAATACAGAGTGCTTTAAGTGGATGTCATTGTTTTTTTATTTCTTGGGTTTGGTATAATGATTAAGGTTTTCACCTCCTAAAACACAGTACATGGTTTGATTCTGACCTCAGATTATTGACTAGGCATAAAGTGTCCCTTCAGGGCAATTAGCCTAGTATTCACCTATGAACAAATCTTGTTTTAGTTATTCTGATTAGTAGAGAAAAATATGTAATGGAGAAATATCTACAAAACAGTACAAGTAAGAGTGAATGTTAATCTATCAGTTGTTTTCAGTCTGAAAAATCAAAACTACTGAAAAAACATTTATATACGGTTAATCAAACATAATGGACACTGCATAGAGGAGCTATTCCTTCATTCGTAATACAAATACTTTAATCAGACAAATTCAAGTGTTATGCTTCAAAAATGCTACTTTTGATCTCAAATCACAAAAGAAAAGAGAAAAGCACATACCTGATGTCAATAACAGTAATAATAAAAGAAACATCTTCTCATTTCACTGAGGAATGGCAACCCTCAGAGGCATACATACCTCTCACCCTCTTACAGCAAAACATCTGGACAAAGCCTAAAATAATGGGTGGGCAGGGGCAAAAATAGGGACAGATTTTAAATATTGTTCTTATAAACTTGCTGGAATGAAATGATTTGTGATAGAACACATTTTCTGAAGGTTATGAGTTTGAATCTGAAATATATGTCATTATTTAATTATTTCAATCCTTAGTGATTTGCCAGAAGACCACAAATTTTATGAGGAACATAACAAAAATATGAGACAAAAATCTGGACTTTCTGGGAAAATTGGGACAGTTAAGAAGTACAGAAACATACCTCTTAACCTGCAGACATTTAAAATAGGTACAAAGACCCTTGAAAAGTAGGTACACCCCACTAAAAATATGGACAGCTAATTAGTATAAAATCCAAATAACAAATAGCACACAACTCTTGTCACTTCCAGTAGGAATATGGGCTACTACTCATTTAAAAAAAAAACAGAGAGTAACAAAAATAATAGAAAAGTATTATCTGTAAATATGTACTGTAAATGTCTAGCATAGAAGATCATTTATTTTTGCTTCTGAAAAAGGAAGATGTAAGATGCATGTCATTGTTCTTTAAATTATTGTTGTCACTAGTATGTTGGTCATGTAGTGTGGTTTTTTTGTACACTAGAACTTCAGAACTCAGGTATGAGCTCATCTCAGGGAGAGTACAATCTACAAGGTTCCTGGAGGTAAACATCTCAGAAGATCTCTCTTGGTCCGTGAACACGTTAGATAAATAATAAAGCTGACCAACACCTGCATTTCCTGAGAAGGCTCAAAAGAGCAAAGCTTCTTCTGAATGCTCTATCCACTTTCTATAAAAGAGCTATTGAAAGTATTCTCACCTGAAACTTTACTGTGTGGTACAGAAACAGTACTGTGGCAGAGAGGAAGAAGCTTCAAAGAGTGGTGAGGACTGTGCTGAAGATAATGGGCACAGATCTTCCAACTATGCAAGAACTTTTTACAACAAGAAGCATAAAGAGGGCATACAAAATACTTAGAAAAACCTCACACCCAGCATTTTGCTGGTTTGCAAGACTTTTATTTGACAAGGGGTACTGCAGCATCTGCTGTAGGACCTCCGGACTCTTGAACAGCTTCTATCCAGCAGTAATAAGGCTCATAAACTTTGACATCAGCTTGGATGTCTCCTACATCCAGATGTGATCTCACTAGTAATATTTTACTGAAAATGATAAGTTATTTAATTCATCTCACTAGTAATATTTCAATGAAAGTGATACATTATTTAACTCACTATAATTTATATATTCTTACAGAAGTGCAATATCTTTCTCTTACAAGTCCAATTGCAGTAATTCCTCCTCTGCAATATTAATGAACTGCCTTCTTCTCTTTTTCTGTTTACAGTATTATTTGTTCATATGTTTAGGTTTATATGTAAGGGTAGTACTACCTGACTAGAAATAGGTTATAAGGAGGATTTTTTTAAGTATATTAGTCATTAGAATAGTTCTGTATATGTCATGTCTTATTCTTTTTATACTTAATTTGCCTCTCTACTCTGATGAAGAACTGATACCTGAAATTTCATTTAGGTTGCACTTGTGTTGCCTAAATGACAATAAAATTTTCTTTGAATCTTGAATCTTTGAATCTTTTATCAGGGGTATTCATAAAAGTGCATTAAGGGGTAAATTGAGCCTGAAAATAGGGATATACATCCAGAAATAGGTATATCATGTCCAGGGTTAGAACAGTCCTGAAAATGTTCTAACAGTTGAGAGGTTAAATCAGAGGTGATTATTAGCAGCAGCACAGCTAGGGTAAGGCAAAGGAGACAGCCATTATGTGTGCAAAGTGTTTGAGAGTGTAATTGGCAGAAGCCAATGGGTCCTCAGTGCTCTACATTACTGATATTCAGAAATACATGCCAGTATTGTATTTGTGGTATGAACTGAGGCACTTAGCCCTCTGTGTGTGGCATAAACTGTAGCAGCTTCTGGCTACCCTGTAGCAAGCAGTTTGCTACATTTTGGAATGAAATAATTTTTTTTTTCCTTTCTGAATTGAGGGGCTTTAGCACTACATGTGTGAAATGCTTATAATGTAAGCAAAACATTATTAAAGCTGTTTAAGTAGTAATACAAATCTTGATGTATTTGTTTATTTATTGTTAAATTAAGTGCTTTTGCAATCTGGGTATAGAATAAACTCTAGTTGCTATTTGTAGCAAGCAGTTTTGCTAGAGTTTAAAAGACAAGAATAACTTTTTTTAACTGCAACACTTTAGTGCTCTGCATATGAAATAAACTGTAGTAACTGCTTGCTTCAAAGTTAGTAAGCAGTTTGCTACAGTATTAAAAGGCAGTTTTTTTTTCTTTTCTTTCTTTTTTCCTCCTTTTTTCAACTTAGAAATGGAAGAGTGTCATACTGATGGATGGCACCGGGCACCAAAATAGCTACCTATATCTCAAATTATTAGACACAAAAATGGTATGGGGGGTGCACTACAGGGCTCCACCCACCCACATAAAAAACTTATTTAAAAAGTATATATATTTACTCATGATCCTGTGATCATTTTATATAATAAATTACAAATGTTGAGTATTTATTAGAAGTCCATTAGAAGTCAATTACTTCTTGCAGCTGGAACAGTTCACACTGAAAAATTAATGCATGAAAATGTAGAAGTGAAATCACAATGTAAATAAGAAGCAACTCCTCTATAGTGGTAAGCTATTTTGGTTGCCCATAATACTTTACACCGATATGTCAGTCATTGCTCAATACCTACCATGACATAATTTTGTGGGTTTGGTTATACAGCAAAATGGAGGAAACAGTGTACTGTAATTTTTATTTATTTTTATTATTTCAAAAACACTTAAAATGTTATCATGAAGAGTACAACAAAAAATAAAATGAATTGTAAAGCAAAGATACTTGGAAACATTACCTATACACTTTAAGGTTATAAACAGTGAAGACTAGTTTGGTTGGGTCTTGCTTGCATTTTTTTCCCTGAATGTCTATGTGACCTTTTTACCAAATGTTATGGATGTTATTTGGAATATTGTTTAGGCAAACTAATGTTTATGAACATCAGGTTCTATTTTAAGTTATGTATTTCTAAAGCATAGTTTAAACAATCAAATTATGCTGTACTGAATGGGTCAAAAGAAAAACAGGCAGAAACATGCATGTTGACAGCTAGTGTGGTTTGGCTTTATTGGCTTGAATGCAGCCATAAAGGCTTAAAAAGTCAAAAGGCCACAGGTATTTAGAAGCCATATCAATGAAACAGTAATATCTTCTTAAGGGGTTATTTGCAATTATCCCCCAGGCATCCATTACAGAAGATTTAAGTTATGACACAGTGAAGACTCTAGCTTGATTGGATCTTTCTCATAGCTTTTCCATAATACTAAAATATACATTTTAAAAGAATATGGAAATGTAAGAGCTGCACTAATATTGCATGGCAGCTACAATTACCAGGACATATTGACAGTAGGCTACCACAAATAAAGTGGTGTAAGTCAGTTATTTTTTTCACTATAATGATGAAATGCTGAAACAAAATGCTATGATCTTACTTCACTTCATATAAGAAAATATAATTTCCTTTGGTCTGGGAATCATATTTATGTAAGTTTAATGCAGGGTTAAAGCACAGTAATACTGTTTTTGTTTACAGGCCAGAAATGTGACATATGAGTTATGAAGGGGAATGTGACAGTGAGTAATGTTGCATGTACTGTCTGATGAGATTTATAATGCAAATATTGTGCCTCTAAGTAATGGAGTATGATGTATGGAAGTAAGGAAGTAGTGCTTTACGAGTGTTTATTAGCAATGCAAAAAGTAGTACCACTACCAGGAACTTGTGGTATGTGTAAACAAAGGGCTGAGAACAGAGTGAGGGTGTGACATGAGTGTTATGTTCTTCTGTGGAAGTGAGCATAAGATAAACATACCTAGAAAAACACCAGCTACTTTCACGAACATAGGATAGACATGCCCAGAAACTCATCAGTCCATTTCCTGAACATAGGATAGGCAAACATAAGAAATCATCAATATTTCTTGAGTGGCAGCATAATCATTACTGTAAGAATGGCTGTGTATGAAGAAGTGTGTAACTTTGATACCTTAAAAATATTATCCAAATTACAAAGTCCATCTCCTGTAGCTTTTGTAAACAGCTCAAAAGCAAGATCATACAATCAAATGTCCCATCTAACCCTAGCCAGCCTCCCTGCTCTAATTCAAAAAATAGACACACATTTCCCAGTCAGCCAGCAACTTACCCCAGCTACTTTTTCTCAACTTACCCCCGCAAAAAAAAAATAAAAATAAAAAAGCCTTGCTTACACAAGCACTTTTTCCTTCTTATTCCTGATCCCTAAATCAATATACATGCATGTATACAAACTTATGTAAATTTATAAGGAAATGCTACCTTAGCATGTAGGACAGATTTGTGTACTTAGCTTATAAATCAGTAAATTGTTGCTGTTAATTGGTATTAAACTTTATTGAACCACTTCTTGTCATGACGATTTAATTTATTCTTTGATGTAGTGTGATTAACTAATATAACTGAAAAAAATTCATGAACATTATTGTATTGTATTCTGACTAGCTTCACTGAATATTTTATTTACTCCTTGTATTTTTAAGGGCTTTTCCCCTTCAAGCCCCCTCTGAAATTACTTTTGGCTCATTAGGCTATTCTGGCAACAATGCATAAATGACAGAAATAAAGTAAAATATGCAGGTGTTAATTATAAAACAAAGTCATGCACATTTGTGTTGATGAGCACTTTTTGTGTGTGTGTGTGTGTGTGTGTGTGTGTGTGTATGTACACATGTGAGCATGTGTGTATGCATGTGCATATCTGCATATATTCGTGTCTGGTGTAGTCTGAGGATTTATCAATGTGTATACAGACCATTACAGTAGAACATTTGAGGGTAAGAGCATATGTATGTTTTATTGGGATAAGAAAAATCAGCTTTGTGGAAACAGAGTTGTAATATCTATTTTTGTGTAGTAGTACTGCATCCCAAAAACAGACAGGCAGTTTATTAGCTTGTCACATTAGCAGAACATCACTGTGGCATCAGATACCTTCAATGTGATTATCTATGTTACTGATATTTAAGTACTGGATGACTAAGCAGTTAAGTGCAACTGATTGATGTAAGTAAGAAATTTAGATGCTATAAGTTGACTAATAAGTATCCATATAAGAGTTTAAAACAGTAAGAGGTGATAAACTGAAAACTAATGATGAATATGTGTAGAGGTAAAAAGCTGACTGTGAAAATAAAGAAATCTCAGGCAGGCAGTGAATGCAAAGAGCAGTCACACACACAGAAAATTACACAGATAAAAGAGGAATGCATTATTCAAATTAAAATGCATTCAAAGCCCAGTTGGACACACAAAATCTGGTCACCCAATGCACTTATTGACGTCACTGTACCTATCACCCGTGCAAAACAGGAAATCCTGTGCGTATCACCATAATTAAAGAGACAGCAACACACTATCAAAGCTTCACATTATGGCCCATAGACATAGACAACCACTTCAAGAAGTAAGTGTTCATGCTTCACTTGCCCTTTCTTTTTCCTAAGTGAATTGTGGTATATGCAAGCACTTCCTTCTTGCAGCCTACATGTTTCTGCTCTGTACATATGACTACCAGTAACTCCAAGTGTCTTATAGTCATGCATTTGAAAAAGGGACAGGAGACTCCAATACCATCCATCAGCACTATACTGCATTTGTGGTAGGGTGCATAAACTGACATCTAGCACAAGCCATACTGTTCTGGAATGTAAAGGTGTGAGATGTTGTGTTTTCAGATTCTAGCTCCATACTATCTAGTTATCTGCATACATAATTACTGTCAAACCGGTCAGCTAACTCATTGGACACATAATGCTGCAACTCAGCCAAGGTGGTGTTGTCAAGCCAAATAGCCACTGAGGAATGAATGTCTAGTATCATCAGCTGAATCACCTCTGCTGATATGCAACAAACATGCTGTATTTCACTCTAACCCACAGTTTTGAGTTATACACGACATAGTCTGGTCCAAGTAGAACACACTTGCCTGGTCAAGCAACAAGGAATGTAGCCTTCACAGCATTTTAAGGTGTGCATTCAAAGTCCATTAGGATACAGGATGCTTTGAGATGCATTCCAACATACTCAGACATGAAGAGAAACATCTCAAACACCTTCTGTTACTTGGGCTTACTCCTGGTAGACATTAGCTCATATACAGGTGGACCATATCTGCTGTTCTGTTTATTGTAAGGAGTCCGTGGATTATTTGCAGCTGTTGAGAAATGGATGTGCTGCAGGAAATATCTCATCCATCAACCAAATTGGGCTACAGTCAAAGTCCTGCACACTTGATGCTACTGTTATTACTATTACACCTTCCCATCCTCTGTTTTGCCTTTTCTTAGGATTAAACTCCTGGCTTTAGTGAAACATCTTCTGTTATGAAGAAAAGGGATGTGGATGTTTTCTTTGTGTTGCCACTGTAATGCCTGCATTTAATCCTGATAATGTGCTGCATTATCTTCCAGAATCATCCATGTTACCTGTGGGCCTACATTGCAGGGTCATCACTGGCTGTGGTTGCCTTTTCTTTTAGTAATGGTAATGAACGTCAAGTGTTTTGACCTTTGTTATGTTAGCTGAATGACAGTATGGGAATGCTCATTGTCAGTTTTTCCTCATTGGGTCTTCAGATAGTTGCCACTCTGCTTCTTTACATTATGGTATGTGTTTCTGTGCAGCACCATTATGTCATGCAATTAGTGACATTTCCATTGTGCCACCAATAGCCATCTAGAACTTGATCACTGTGTGGTACGGACTGAGCACTTTGGTTGGATATTCCTTACCTTCTCCATCATTTGGGTCATGGAAGTACTGTAGACCACTGCTTGTGTGAGTCTATACTTACAGTGTGCAGTAAACAGGACAGACCACCCACCACAAATGTCCTTGTTGTCTGTCAGAGAATATTTTTTTTGCTCAATGTGCACACTTTAGGAGGAAGAGATTTCCAGATGTATCCTCCACGTAGTTGAGTGACATTTAAAGACATGCAGGTAGGTGCGTGCATGAATGGGTGTGCCTTCTTTAAAGGTTGGGTATCAGGCTGGCATCCTGGCACCATAAAAAATCCACTGCTAATCATTAGTGGACCGGAGTTCCACTGTGGCGACCCCTAACCAGGAAAAGCCGAAAGACATTACTTTTACTGATGTTTCCACTACTACACCCAGAGTGACTAAAACCCAAATAACTACTATGCCAAAATAAAGTGCCCAAATGTAAAAGTAAAAAAAAACTAAAAATGTAAGTGTTTTTGCTGGGGAAAGCCCTATTGCACCCCTAATTTGGGCAGCTATCTTTGACAATTCCCCACGCACACATATATACTAACACTGCAGTGTCACAGACACGAACAAGGGAAAAATACTCAAAACAAAAGAATCACTCTCAGTGCACACAAAGAAATTTCAAAGACTTTGATTTCAATAACAAACTGGCATTGGCATGATGTTCCTTGCTATCTTGTGACTCAGGCAAATGCTTGACAATTGGGGAAAGGAACCTAGTGAACTGTAAGATGAGCCATTACTGATCCTGGGAAAAGAATTTCAGGTAAATATTTGTAGCTGTTTCATAGTAGAACTGTACTGTATTTATGACACAGAGCTGAATAGGCCAACATGGAAGAAAAGTATTTCATGTCATTACTTTATATAATGTTCACAAACAGGATGCCTCACACCCAAAAGAATGCTATAGAAACAAAGAAAATATTAAAGTGAGATGCATAATCACTTACATAGTGGGCACTTCCAGAAATTTACCAAATTTTGATTGATAGAAAGAGAAAGGATAAACCCAGCCAAGGAGCATTTAAAAGAGTCGTATATATTACATCAAGAAAATAGATTTAACATAAATAACAACCTATGAATTCACAACCATAAGTTTAAACGTTGCTTATTGTGTTAGAAAACATAAGTTTAAGTAGTACAAATGTTAAAAACGTCAGATAGGAAGAAATTCAAAAAATAATATTCTTGTAGTGGATAACAATGTAGTAACCAGTGGATTTTGTGATTCTTCCAGAATTTGTCCTAGCATTTCTAAAGCAAAGCAGTAATGTGAAAAGCACAAATTACTTAAGGAATTAATGCGAGAGTCTTGCATGAAATAATCTTTATAATAACTACTACATCATCATTATTATTACAGTGTACTCAATTTAATTATTCATTTGATTCCATAATTATGATTCATTTAAATCATGTTCTGAAAAGCTATCACTTCACTAACTATAATATTTGTTTAGCAAAGTTATTCTTGTCTGTGAATGGCATTTATCAAAAAAATATTAATATTATGAGTTTATCTAACTGTAATAGCTTCTTATTTATATAAACTGCATTTTCTGTCAACTCTGTACTTCGCTGAAAAGGATACTCAGACCAATGCGCACCACATGGTTAACAAAATTAATGACTGAATGGTGAAATCAATAAAAAAGTTTGCTCCACATTGGTCTAGAGAGATACAAGGCGCTTAGTTGATTTTAGTTTAAATTTAAAGTCCTTAAAGTGGAATGCAATGAGTGATTGGAGAATAACAGTCATTAATCCAAAACTGCATGATAATTTGAAACTGGTAGACAAACCGATGTTGTTTCGCTAAGAAACTGCCTGAATTACGCTTCCTAATAGAAGTGTATGCGAGTGACATAAGAGCAGTCACTACTACTCCTTTAAGGCATTGTGCTAACACATGAGAACAGACTATAACCATTTTACACTCTGCAAAGAGGAAAGGATGGCTAAAAGTATCTGGATATGTGAAAAGAAATTCACTGTATCTATGCTTACCTAAACTTTCATGTTACAAATATAGGAACTTCAACCTGGAAATGATGTTGGACATTAGTAACTTAATTTTTAATTACAGCCACAATAATTCAATGTATTATATATAGATATATTGTGGAGGTATCTCTAGAACAGCACAATGCAAATAAAGATGTTATTGTGAAAGATTCTAATCTTTTATAAAAATGTTGCAAAAATGACTTTAACTCTTTTACACCAGTCTTGACGGAATGCAGTATTTATAACCAATGTTGACCTACACAAAGCATTTCCAATCCGGATGCTAAAAATGGAAATAATGAATCCTATCACCTCTACATGAAATTGACCAGAGACAGATTATATGTGATCAGGAAATGGATGCAGCTGAATCCCCACACTTGGCATGAAGTCACAATATATAAATGGAAAAAAAGTCACAGGAAAGGGATGTGTTTTTCAATATCTTACAAAAACAGACAAATAATTCAGTTAAGTCAGAGCAAGGTACTTTTGAATATTTTTTATAAAATGTCTGTTATCATGCAAAATAAACAAGGCAAACAGACTGGAAGAATGCTACTATTTAAGTCTAAGTTACTTAAGAAAGCTGCTTCCCATGTTAATAATAAATTTTCAGTTAAAAGAAAATAACTTCCATTAGAATACAAATATGATTAGTTATGAAAAATTGTTTTGGATATGAATTAATATGTATATACTGTGAGACTGCTTAAAACATTAAAATACTGGGTTCCTGGAAATTGATACCAGTAAGACTAAACAGTTTGTTTTAAAATCGATTCAAGGTTCAAAAACTAACAAAAAGCACATTAAAGAAAAAAATGTAAAATTGTAAGAGAAGAAAGAGGAAATGGGGAAATGCTTGCACATGGTTTTTGAAATGTCCATATACAGGGCCATAGTTACACTGGCTGAAAAGGATAACAAGCTGTTATACAAACATTCAAATAGCATTTTTTTGAATAAATGTCAAACGTGTTATAAAATTAAAGTAATTAGACAGCAACACGTAACAGATTATAAGGCAGCCACTGTTACCATAGAAAAATAAACATTTAAAATCAAAAGACAAAGGTTATTAAACCTTTAAAATCAGCTTGGTAAGATTTAAGTTTCAATAAACAAGCAATAGATGTCATTTCATTAAGCTGTGGTAATGCTGTATCATTTAACCTCATTTGCCATTTGAGCTTACAGCGCTCCAATATTAATTTTCATGGACCGACCCTCTGATTATATTTAACTTGCTCCAATATACAAAAAGTAAAGTAATAAGAAGAGTTATTAAAGGATGTCATAGTGTGTGACAGAATAATGCCAAAGGAGCTGAAAAATGAAGTGCTCAAACCACTAGCATGACCAATGCTTCAGTATGGCAGGCATGACTAGTGAATGCAGAGCAGCAGCAAAGATTGAGGTGATGGAGATTAGCTGCCTAAAATACATAGTAGGATGTACTCTCAGTGCTTCAGTATGGCAGACATGAGCAGTTAAGGCAGAGCAGCAGTGAAGGCTGAGGCGATGGAGGTCAGGTCCCTAAGATGGATAGTAGGATGTACTCTATGGGATAGATAAAGTAATGAAGATATTAGGGGCTGAAGTCAAAATAATACCAGTTGTAGAAAAGGTCAAGGAGAACAGATAAGTGGTTTAGTTACATGAGCAGGAAATCAGAATATGATTTGATAAAACAGATTTGGGATATACAAAAAGAAATCAATAGGGAAAGAGAATCCCCCAGATTCTGTAAACTTCCATGCAGGAATAGCTTATTCCTGCACAGAAGGGACCATTCCTGTGCAGCACAGCAGTGAGCCATTCATATTCATGAAGGCATGCTACCATGCTGCAAAACAGACATGGTTCTGTGTACAAGTGCAGGGGGTGTATCTGAGAGCAGTGCTGTCACAATACACATGCACCATGCACACCAAAATTGCCATATGGCAATTTAAATACAACGAGAAGTCTTGTAATGCCACTGACCCATCAGGGTAAGAAATCCAGACAAAGCCATAAGGGACAATCATCCCTAAAAAGCTAGGAAGTCGATAGAATAACAGCATTTGCATGAATTTTCAGCAGGGTATGAAGAATACAACGTGCACCTCTCAACCCATCAGAGTAAGGAATCTGGGCAAAGCCATAAGGGACAATTATCCCTACAAAGCCAGAAAGTTGATAGAATAACAGGTTTAGAATTTACATGGATATTCTGAAGGGTACGAAGTAAAAAATACAACAAATAATTTTTTTTCACATATGCAAAAAGTTTAAGCATAGCTGCATGGGTGTGCCTGTTGCTTAGCTATGCTTAGTCCAGCTGAAATGGCACGATAAGTTAAATAGCAATAGACATCCAGCATAAGCATAAATGCAATAGTATATCAGTTAGAGTATATAGTCATTCATGCTTCGAGCCTCACCAAAACCATTTCCGTTTTGTATGTGTAAACATTACAATTTTAATTTATTTGTATATTTATGTAGGAAGTAACTTATATTTCTCAACCAGAGTAGTGTATTAGGCTCAGATGTGAGGTGTCAGTATAATAAAGTAGTGAAACCCCCATATAAACCTAAGTGCCCCATACAGTATAGTCACACAAGAATAAATGTAATTACAGCACCTTGGGGGATGTCAGAGAAGGTAAATAAATCTATATTATGTAATGAATGATGAATCAATCCATTACAGGTGGTAGTCCAATAAAATAAAACATAAGCAATGCTAAGCATTGCACAGCTATGCTGACTGGGTGTAAGCATTGTGTACATATGAATAATAAGCAATGAGTAGCCCAGCTAAGTGGATTTGCCCATTGGTAAGCAATGCTGAGCCTGCCCCTTTAAGCACTGCCAACCATAGCTAAGCATGTTTGTCTATAGCTTAGCTTAGCTTAGCATTTCCAAAACCATCCAATCACAGCAAAGGTTGGGAAATCAGCCGTATTTAAACTCCGCAGGCTCATAACTGGTTGTAGCTCTCCACTGTAGGCAGTATGGCATGTTTTGGAGAGGGCACGTGCTTTCAGGTGCAGCGCTGGGGCATAGAGGAGTCCAAGGTCATGGTAGAACTCCTGGTAAAAAGCTGTGACATGAGACTGCTGCAGAACCATTACCAAGGCTCCCAATATAAGCAGAAGCCTGGGAAAGACTCGCACATAATCTCACCAGTGCCACTGGTATCCCTTAGATTGATGAGCAGTTCTGGCACCACTATGCCAACTTCAAATGGAGGAAGAGGGAGCTCTTGGAACAGTGGGTCCAAGAAGCAAGACAGAGGGGTGATGTCCCAGCAGTGTGTAAGTATTAATAGCAATAACTGTTTGCCAAAGTCCAGCCTGTGTATATGATGGATAGGTATGCCTAAATATTTCTCTATTTTCATTACAGCTCCAGCTGAGCAGGCTGCGAATCAGGAAGCCCATGCCAGTAAGTTGCAAAGGCTGCATCACAAGGCTGATGAGTAACAATCTTGCTTGTAGTAGTCTTACCAAATAAATATAAAGGAGTAGAATGTCACCTGGCAGTATAAAAAATGTGTATGGTTCGTACTGAATAAACCAGACAATATGACTGTAATAGTCCCATATAGGTCATATTTAAATAAAATTGTAACTGCCTGGCAATAAAGTTCTAAATCCTGGACTGGTGGTGTTACTCTAGTATAGTATGGCATTTCATGTTGCATTCACCAAGATCTGATCTGACTAGTAATGTTGTGTTAACTACTGTTTCCCACACTGTGCTACATAAAAAATATGTCTAGGAATGTCTATATAAGAATGTTCTAATTACAAGGTCAGATTATACAATCAAGAGAGACTTAGACAGAAAACACTGAAGGATTCAGCAGAAGTTTCTCAATAGCTCACTCTGATAAAACACAGATATCTGAATAGTTATGTTGTTTTAACCACTGTTTTCCACACTGTGCTACATAAAAATATGTCTAGGAATGTCTATATAAGAATGTTGTAATTACAAGGTCAGATTGTACAACCAAGAGAGACTTAGACAGAAAACACTGAAGAAAACAACAGAAGTTTCTCAATAGCTCACTCTGTGTTGTAATTTTTAGCAGACACAGCCATGGTTCAAATCCCAGGAGTGGTAGTAAGCTGTATGCATAATTTTAACTAGAATTTTGTGAATATGTGTAGAAACAGTCAGGTAGTGTTAACAAACATTCTCCCCACAGGTCTTCCAGGTAAGAGAACTGTAACTGCCTAGCAATAATGTTCTAAATCCTGGACTGGTTGTGTTTACTCTGGTATTGTATGGCTTGACATGTTGCATTCACCAAGATCTGATCTGACTAGTAATGTTGTGTTAACTACTGTTTCTCACACTGTGCTTAGACAGAAAACACTGAAGGAAGCAGCAGCAGTTTTTCAATAGCTCACTCTGATAAAACACAAATTGAGAAGTAGAAAGTAGCCAAAAGACGGTTGAATTATACACTGTGTACAAACATACCAGTGCCCAAACCAAGGCCATAGGCTATTGTAATAATACCTGTAGAGTAATGATTAGAGCAATGATCATTAAAGTTGTGAGTAATGGAAGGATATACAGGATTTTAATTGACATCTCCCCCCCCCCACCATATCTGCAACAATAATCTAGGCACACAAATCAGTGGGTATGTTTTACACTAAACCTACTGTTGGGACATATGTCTTATTGTTCAACAAATATTGAAATGTGTTTCTATTAATGTTCCATGTTGAAATACTATCATTGGTAACCTGTTGCTATCAATATAACCTGCATGCCACTGTAATGGCCACTGTTGTTCCATATATGCATGTGTTCTGTTTGCTATGCAACTGTACCAAATCTCTTGTTTTGGGTTAATGGGAATATCTATGCATGCTGTTATAACTAAACCTGAATTGTGTTAACTATTACTGACCCACATATGTTCTAAAATGGCAACACCATAGCATGTTTGGGAAGGCCGGTCCAAGCGGTCCCACCTCTCCCACCTCATCTGGCCGTGGCACCGGGCCCCCGCATGTCTGGAAAACACCCCGGGACCTCATCATCCACTGGTCCTGCACCACCTTTGGGTGAACCACCTGAGGGGATGGGGCTCATCCCATCCGGGAGTGGGCGCAGATAGGATACTGTCACCCAAAGCCATGTCCAGGGATTGGTGCATAGCAAGCTCCAAAAGGAGATTGGAGATCTGCTATGCCAGCTTGAGGGCCACGTGGTGCAACTAGAGGGTTAGTCTGCCCCTCCTGCTCAGCCACTCGCCCAGCCACCTTCGGAGCCGTGAATGTGCAGTGATGACTGCTCATGGGTGGGGACCTCAGTCCCACTGTTTCCATTTAGGGGCTCATGGGCTTCTGATTTCTAAACACCCCTCCCCGTCCAAGGTGTTTACCCCCACATGTGTCATATACCCCCCCGTATGCTGTCTTGTCTGTCTTCCTACCCAACCTACCTCCCTAGATATACCTACTATCCTTTCCAAACATCCCATTTTCACCTTAAAAAAAAAGGGCAATCTGTTCCACAAAACAAATTTCATCCCATACATAGCTGTCCATTTCGAACATGTGTCCACTGGACACATGTAATTTGGTCTAACTGACATCACAACACATTATTATTCTCCTCACCCCTCTCCCATGGATTTGAGTGTCCAAATATACCTCCAAATTCAGTATATATGCACAGGTGTTGCTGTAGATGGACCTTCCCTACACCAGTCCTGCATTTCCCTAGTTACTTTCCCTTTTGTCTTTCCCTCTGCATGCCCCCTTTTTCACCACTTTCTTATCACCCCTTTCTTCTTTTCTTTTAAAGAATTAGCACGGGAGTAAGTGAGAGTAAGCTCTTTTAAGCAGTAGTAAGCAGATTAAGCCTGTTTGCACAGTGCTAAGTAATGTCTACACAGATTAAACACTTTTAAGGCTGTCTGTAAGCATAATTAACCATAAGTTAGCATTGTGGACCACCACACAAACCGGTACAAACCCATTTAGAACTGCTTAAAAGTGCCTTAATCAGTCTGTATCTAACAGCCCTTGTTCTGCCCAGCAACAAGATGACCATCCCCTGCAAGTCTTGAACCCAGGACCCTGTACATCTTAACAATTTACCACTAAGCCATTGAAGGTGTAGAGATGTCTGATGTTTTTTCAAACATATCATGCAGCACAGTCATTCAACATTAGGGAATATATATATATATATATATATATATATATATATATATATATATATATATATATGTAGGTATGTAGTGCATTTGGACATTGGATCCACACTCTGAACCTCTTACTGCAACAAATATGACCAAAGGCTGTGTAAATGGGGTGAAAGGGCCCAAACTAGGGACCTCTTGGAATTATTGCCCTTATCCCTTCCCCCACAGCAGAATTGTTCTGCCTTGCAACAAAATAATAAGGCCTGCCAAGTCCTGGATGCAGTGCCTTGTAAACTATGATCAAAGCAAATCACCATTAAACCATCTGAGCCCTACAAATTAGTGATGACATTCCAAACATACTAGTTATTACAGTCATCCAACGGCAGGGAAAGGAGTCTGTAGAATCAGTCAGGTAGTCAGGTAGTCTATATACATGTATATATGCATGTATAGAGAGGGAGAGAGAGAGAGAGAGAGAGAGAGAGAGATACATCTACATTTACATCTACATATATGCATACATACATAATATATATATATATATATATATATATATATATATATATATATATGTATAAATAAATATATATAGAAAGGTTAATAAATACACACACACACACACACACACACACACACACACACACACACATATATATATATATATATGTATATATATATATATATATATGTATACATAAATATACAGTAATATATGACAGCTACAAAAACATGCAATCAGAGGGCTATGCTGCGGTACACTGGAATTCTAAATCTGGAAACTCACTCACTGAAAGTGTTCCTTAAAATGGGGAACAATGGCATCTGTGCTGTAACAGAGACCAGGATAAAGGCAGCAGGAAGCACCCCTGCAGTGCCAGTATAATTAATTCCACAACTTTTGGCTGCAGAACATGGACTGAAGCTCCAAAGGTGGTGGTATTTCCATATTCATAAATGATGCACACACCTCCGGAATGGCAGACCAACATTATGCATTACAGATCCTGCAGGTGTAACTGACATTGGGTAAGACAGTGGTTCAGCTTGTAGCCCACAACAGGTTCCCATACATGTCCCAAGACTCACACACCATGTCCATAAACACCCTGGAGAATATTAGTGTCCAACCTAACATTATCATACTGGTTGACTTCATCTACCCCACCATTAAGTGGGAAAGCTACTCTTGTACTGATGCACATGCCCATTACATCTATCTGGTCCTTCCTAACATGGGTGACTGTTGCTCTACACCAACAGTCAACACCTCACTTGTTATATCTGAACACAAAGTAATCACCTTTGGAAATCCACAGCCATCCTACCCCCACTGCACAGGTAACCACCATGAAAAGCCTTTCCAAAGCTAACTATGGCCTCATAAAATCAGAGATGGCTAACCTCATGGCAGCCATGCCAATAAAGGCTTGTTGCATGACATCTGAATCAAACAACAATGCACTATGAACACATACACAAATGCATGGATACAGCCTTACCCAATACAACCAAGACCCTCACCTCCAATAAAGGAAGCTGATCTGGTGGTCCTCTGCCATAAAGAAACTGTACAACAAAAGGAGGGAACCGATATGGAATAAGGTGAAGTCCCAAGACAGGAAATAAACCCTTATCAGCCTCAATGAGTTCTTGAAATCCCTTATCAAATACTACAAAGTTAGCTGCAAGAACAGACTTGGAGCACATAGTAAAGACAACCACAAGGCCTCATACAGTTATGTAA
>NC_056732.1:1576473826-1576521326 GCF_019279795.1 Protopterus annectens
TAGTTGGCTTGTCTCTACAAGTCTTCCTGTAAGAGGTAGTAGCCAACACAACTACAGGATGTCTTCTCACAAGTAATGGAAAGGGCCAATGCCCACAAGGAGTACTCATTTATAGGAGTCTGTTGCCATAAAGTTGGCTATTGGAAGAACTATAAAACTGCTCTGCATGCAATTAGCAAGTGGGGAACCCCAATATGTGCACACGCCCTCACCTGGTCATGAGCATCACCTACAAATGCCATACTGCCACCTATTCAAACCAGCTCTATTGCTGTAGTGCACAGAGAGAGAGTGAGAGAGAGAGAGAGAGAGAGAGAGAAATAACAAATGAAACATAAAGTGGAAAACAGAAAAAAGCAAAAAAGGTAAGTGGAACATGTAAGCAAGTAATTTAATGTAGTATTTGGTCTGTAATAATGGGAAATATGATTTGGAGAAATATATGTCCCAACAAGACATGTACTAATGTCCTGCTAAACAGCTGCTATGGCCATAGCATCTGGCCCTCTGTGCAGTGGGAGATATCACAGACATACCTCTCAACTGTACAGATCCTCACAGAATGCCCATATTTTACCATCATGTATTTTGTCTGTTCCTCCTGAGATCTCTACCTTTCTGGCAAATAGCTGAGGATTGAAGTCATCGGGTAATAACAAATACTTGAATTTAAGACTCCACATCCTTAAACATATTCACTATAATGCTAAATTTATCATTCTATGAACTTCCTATGTTTGTAACAGGTATATTTAAAGTATGCCCCTATTTATCCCCCCACCATTTTAGTCATTGTCCAGATGTGATGCTCTGAGAGGTTGTGAGGTGGGATTACAGCTCAGGAGCCTGACTCACCTGTGAAAGGAAAGCTCATATGTGACAACAGCAGGGGTGTCTGTCAAACAGTTGTGGCTGTGCTACTGCTAGGCCAGTTAGGGGGATGTTTTCCATATCCATGTTACCTGTGATTATGAGTATGACACGTTTGCCTTATAAAGCTAAGACACCTATGGAGGGCATGTGCATAGTAGAGTACTGTTGCAGACGTGTGTTGAACTGCATGTGATAAATTGAATTAATAACATTCAACTTTACAGTGTTCTGCTGGACAATAAGTACATTTGTGATAATATCTGTAGTCACATACACATATACCTGTGTTATGTCAGCCAAACCATTGGCAGGTCTGTGAGCAATGGCATTGTAACATAATAACCTACTTATGACTGTTGGACATCTTCCAGGTTATCACAGTGATGTCAAACCCTACTGTGCAGTCAACATAGTAATGTATGGTGCAGCTATATTAATACAGGATCAGTATTGTTGTCCCTTTTGACACCCATTTATGTGTGCCATTGTCCAGATGTACTGCTGTAACAGGTTGAGAAGTATGATTGAGCAGCAAGATTGTAAATACAGTGCGCCATACTTACATTCAACAGAAATGTATACCAGGAATTCCCTGAGCACATGTATGTATGCATATGTTCAGCTGGAAGGCACAAAACTAATCACATGGGTTTCAAGCAGTCGGGTAAATAGGTTGTGCATGTTGCACATATGTGTAATATCAGTGTCAGGGCATACAGCAGACATATATGTGTACAGCTACTGGTGGTTGCATTGCCCTGACACTGATGTGGGTACTGGAGTAGGCATGATTATCAGTTATTAATCAGAGAAGCGTCCACCTGTGTTATGACCCTCTGTCCCTGCCTACCACTACCAGCTATATCAACACCTATATGCAGTGGATATCACAAGTGCACACACCCCTGTTGGAATGCCAGGTTTGTGTGCTGTATGACAATCAGACCACAAAGATAATTTCATAATGTTTCTCATCTTAAATGTGACCCCTAACCTGTACAATTCCATTGAAATACAGTCAAAGGTGTTTCTAAGAAGGTGAACAACTATTGCTCATGTTATAGATGTTGTATGTTAGAGTGCAGACCAAGATGGATGAATGCTATAACCATCTCAGGAGGTGCCTACACAAGTTTAAGGGTATGCACACTCATTCAACTGGCTTATTGTACTAAGTATTATTTCCATATGTTTTCACAGACCAGATTGTTATGTTTTCAATTGAATTGTGCAGGCTATAGGTCACAGTACAGGTGGGAATTGTTATGAAATGAGTTATTGTGGGGTCATGTTCCAATTGCACAAATACCAGGCAGTGTATCACACGTGTGTACCCTTTATATCCACTGCAGCTATATGGACACAGCAGTACCTGACCTGTATATTGAGCCTCCACCAAGGTATAGTAATCCCCTTTGGCGGACAGCAGCAATACACAAACCACATAATAGGTTGCTGCATTGGGTGTATGGGAACACATAGGTGCAGGCAACAACTTTGAAGCAAGTCCACCAATATCTGAGCAAGCAGGTAAGTTCACAGGTGATGTCCTACAAGGCTGACTATGACTATGAATTGGACATATCAACACCACCTAGGACAATTGCAAGCACGTCTTCACATATGTTGCAAGTCTCAGATGAAACAACACAATTCACCCTGTACTGGGGATAAAGAACACCTCATACACACATGCCTTTGATATAGGCAAACTGCAGTACACAGGTTAGGTGGGAACATCACCAACCTGTCCACCCCAGTCGTACATGGAGATATGCACATCAACCACACTCCTCCCCTCAGCAATGTTGAGCATGTACATATTGCCTACTGATGGCAACAACAGCATATTTCCTTGGGGCATAATAACATCAGTGTCTGCCTCCTACATGAACTCAGGCATGTACTCAGAGCTCTATCACATAGCACAGTCAAAGACAGACCTCCCACCATACACACACCATCCACGTGGAAGATGACCACTGTCAACCCTCTACACAGAAATGAATGGAGGATAGAGAATTATGCAATCAAATGTCCAACATTGGGGGGAATAAGATAGCTCAGGGACAGGTGCATAATGCAAACTACTATAGCCATGATAGCTTGGAGGTTTCCAGTGTAGTCTGGATTATGTCTAAGTAATAGCCACTGTTGATGTGCATTTTGACAGCTGTATGAGGTCCTGTGACCTTTTCCTGTTTATGTCTTCCAGGTATCATGCAGAGTGCTCATCTACCAGCATTTTCTTTTGGGCAAACAGACATCATCACCCAATATGTAATTGGACATTATGCCCTGTCATGTGGATGGAGAACAGAAGATCTGCAGGAGAGGACTGCCCTGTGGAACAGTGTGGTCCACAGGGTAAATTATGCTGGCCTGCATAGCAGAACTTATATGTATGTGCAGCATCGGGCCACCAACTTCAAATGCCATGCCCATCAATGGGCTGTTGCTGTAGCGAGGGACCGGCTACCCACAGGTGGGGACCCAGTCATCCAGCCCCCACTGACACCCACCGCGGAGCTCCTCACTACACTTGGGCCACACCCTGAATGCACAAGCCATGACTCTGAGGGAAGCATTATGGAGGTGGGCTGCACACACACACACTGGATGAGGAGCATGCAGGTAAGGGCCCAGTGGGGATTAGTACACTAATGTATCAGACATACATGTATCTGTATTGTATCTACATGCATATGTTAGGTCCAATTGCAGTTGTGGATGGGGTTTTCTATTGCACAGTGTTGCACATCTATGGTGAGGACAGGACATTGTGTATTATTGTGGTTGGTACTGTAGATGTGCAGAGATGCTGCATCCATCCTATACCAAGGCCACATGTACTTCTGCTGACAATAACTCCCTCTCACAACTACCTAGGACCCTCTGGTCTGCATATGGGACAGCAGCCTGAAGCTGGTGAGTATTACATTGTTCTGTTGTTGCCTGGCAATACCACAGACATGTAAAGCACATGGAATTTACCATGCACACAACCATCAGTAATAGGTATATTGCTTTATGTAATAGCTGTACTGCTTGTTGTACATGTTCACTTGTGCTGGGGTTAACTGTATTGCATCACAGTGGTCACCACTGGGGCCTATCTAACGTGAATTGAACATTCCTGTAGCATACTTCACAACTTGTCAGTGGAAAGATGTCTGGACAGTGGCCAGCAAATTGTGGTGGACAAACGGCCTAAGTTAAGGTCATGCATGACACATTACTAGTATACAGTGGATATAAATTGTGTACACACCCCTCTTAAGATATAAGGTATTCCTGTTACATACTAATTGTGACCACAATATGACAGTCCACACCTCTTGCAGCCTTTAATGTGACCTATAACAGGTATAGTTCACTTTTAAAACCAAGCATCTGTATCATGCATTTCACCTACAAGGCAGGCCACATGTGAGGGTGGCAGACGTCCTATCAGCATGATGTTTCAGTCAGGTATGATACTTTGTGCTGCCATATGGGTCAGTACACTCACTGTGGCCTATTTGGCTATAATATAACATACATGGGCATTGTTAAGGCACACAGACCACTTCTGATCACCTATAGGATTCAAACATATGGATATTCCAGACACATCTGTACAGAGGACTGTACAATGGTTTAAACTGCTGCATGTGTGGCAGATGCTGTCACCATGCTATATAATAAATGGCAGCAGGAAGTGATTCACCAGCCGTGTATGGTAACACGTCAAAACGGTATAAGCCACATATGATATGCTCCTTACACACACACAAACAGTTGTCAGCATTAAGATTAGAACCCTGGCCTAAGTATTCATACTATAATGCTATACAGTTATCAGACGCACCACCAAGCTTATACATCTCCATCTCTTTCAAAGGTACTTCTAAGGTGGATGACATCAACAGGTCTACTAAATTGGAGTGAAGAGAAGTGTAAAGTGTAATACATAGGTCAAAAATGGAAAGAGCCAGACAGTACATGATTCACACACACATACTTGCCAGTATTTGGATTAGAACTCCTGCTTATCTAGATATTCCTACTATAGTGCTACGCAGTTACAAGACATGCCACAGAGTTTATACGTACTAATGAGGTGGATGACATCAACAGGTCTACTAAATTGGAGTGAAGGGAAGTGTAAAGTGTAGTACACAGGTCAAAAATGGTATGATCCAGGTTGGTCATGATTCACCCGCACATACCCACACACCTGCCTGTATTGGGATTAGAACTCCTACCTATCTAGGTATTTCTACTATAGTGTTACACAATTACTGCACATGCTACAGAGCTTACTGAGGTTTCACATGGACAGCTGTGGTAAAGTATTACAGGTGGCAGGCAGTCTACCTTCTGTTCCACCAATGCATCATGCTAGTTCTTTCTGTCTTGCACTTCAACTGGCATTATGGCTTTGCACTTCACCAGATTATTGTATCATGAAGTGTGGCACACCTGTGAGCCATCAGGAGTATTCATTCATCACAGAAGTCACCCCAGTATGTATTAGATATGTCCATCCCTCCTGGCATGTTTGAAGGGTGGGTATCTGTGCTTTCACCCATTAACCTGGTGCACATATCCATTCTGGGGCACTGTTGCAACTACCGCATGTACACAGACAACCCTCCCCTCTAAACTCCAAACACTCAGACCTGTGAGGGTTACCCATATATCACCCAATGTGGACATATGCACTCCCCAGCAAAGAATGGACTAGCAGGTCAAGAGGATAAGATCAACACCTGCACCACACCATGCGGAACATGTAGCTCACCATGACACCCACCTTGACAGCCATGACATACAGTGATAAGCCACACACCCACCTTCCCAGAGGCACTCAATGGACATCTACCCAAACAGCACAGACCAGCAAGGCAGACACCCACTCAGACACAGCAGCATGACACATGCCAAGGGACACATATTTAACCTACACAGTGTGCCCCCAACCTACGTCCCTAAGGCTAACCACCTTGCACAATACAGTGATCATGGGTAACTCAATACTGAGGCACACAAACTAGATTGAATATGCAGCAGGTAAAAGCCAAATATAAATCACATGCCAGCATCTAACACATGACACAGCCAGTCATGTCACTCCACAACAAATACAAGTATCACTCCATATCCATGTGGGTGTTAATGACTTTGGACACACCTCCCTGGATTACATGACAGGAGACATGGCTAAACTTTTTGATTATGTGGTCTAAGGAGGTGTGACAGTAGCCCTGTACAGTGTACCACTGTCATCCAGAATGATGCTGTGGTACTATCAACAGATGGTTGACTGCAACATTGGCTTACGTGTTATATGTCATTCTCAGGGGATCCAGGACCTCTTTGTTTGGGATGGCATGATTGTCAGAACCCAATGACTTGCCACAGATGTCCTACATCTGTCACCACTGGGTTGCCAGGTACTGGCTACGTGTCTTGCCACTCCTATGGTTCCTTATTAGGCAGTGTTCCTAATGTTATTACCACCATAACAGCTATACATGTATGCAATCTGAGGGTCATGCTGCTCAACAGTGGGCATCTAACTGCCAGGATGCAGTCACTTGTAGCAGTTGTTGGAGTGGAGGACACACATCTGCTGTAATGGAAAAGTGGTTCACAGCAGCAGACAGCAGACTTGCAGTATCAGGCGATGATGCATTTCACAACTGTCAGCCCTCAAACATGGACCACACCCCACCTCCACAGGTGGTGTTGTCTCAATCTTCATTATGGATAGGAACACCTCCAGACTAGTATCCCATCATAATGCATTGGAGATACTTCTGGTACAACTGTCTTGTGGTAATAGTGCAATCCAGACCATACCCTGCTATCAGTCCACATCTATGTCCCTGGACTGTCAATGCACATTCTTCAGCACCCTGCCATCTCTGATGGTGCAATGCAACAATGACATAGTACGAGTCTTCAACTATCCCTCCATCACCTGGGGAATGTAGCCATTTGCCAGTACAGTGGCCCAACACTTCTGGGATTCATCATTTCCATTGCCCTAGACCTGCTCATACTGACCCCTGGTAGAGGATGCAACAACCTTGACCTGTGTTAACCACTTAAATATGGGACTGTTGCTCATCCCCAGATGTCAATCCCTGCATGGTGAGATTCACACAGGCTGTAATCAACATGGAACTCAACATGTCAGCCACACACCCCACAAAGATAACCACCTGGCAAAAACTCTCCAAAGCTGACTTTGCAACCATGAAAACAGGGGTGGATGTCTTCACTGCACCCAGGGCAATGGGATGTAGCTGCATCACTGTGGAATCATACACGTAAGCACTGTACAAATGGGTACAGGAATGTATGGTACTAGCCAGAACCAACAGAACCCAGACACTGTCCGCCAAACACTGAGAGACAATGTGATAGTCCTCCTGCCATTACTAAAGTGTACATCAGAAGGAGGAAACTGTTGCAGGGAAACTGACTGTTGAATAATCTTATTAGCCTCAAACACAACTTTGGATCCCTCATGGAGTCCCCCACAGGCATCTATGGCAGCAGAGATGCAACAGACACTGACGACAGTCACAACAGCTTTGTTAGTTACATCAACAACCTCCACAGCATTAAACACAAATGCTGTGAGTTACTGCACAAAGCTAATACCTATCCTGAGATAACAGATATTAGTCAAAGTCTTGGCAATACTTTCAGTGCCAGCTTTACCCCTCTCTCCCCCCATAAATGAAGTGCTGAGTGAATGTGTTCTCGCATGCTGTATCTCATTTCTGTTGTAGGCATCTGTGTGTCACCAGGATGTTGCCCTGCAGCAAGGCCACAGGGTATGGCAGTGCGGTGATACATCCAACATGTCATAGGCAGGGTACAGTATGTGCACGGTAATTCCTGGTCTGTAACACAGTGATTGCATATGCCTCAGATTATAGGGCTGAGGGTTGTACATAGGTACATGTTGATGTACATCTGTTGCAGAATAGAGAATGGTACATGTTCTGGTTTGGACATACCTCCAATTGCTAATAACCACAGCCACAGGGGATATTCGTCAACCAAACCCACTGGGATTACTATTCACACACACACACACACACACACACACACACACACACACACACACACACACACACACATGAGCGCACACACACACACACACACACACACACACACACACACACACACACACACACACACACACACACACATGCACACATTTGCCGGTACTGAGATCCATAGGTTCATTGCTTCATAGGTGTGTAGTAGGTGAATGGGCCTGAAGGCTCTACAAGGCTAGCCCAAGGGAATACCTTGGCATCAGGCTGCATGACAATAGTCCCCAGTCTGGCTCAGTAGTACAATCACTGGAGTGGTCCCCAGGGGTGGGTATTGTATTGCCTATCCACTCATCCAGGTTTCTATTGTGGGTGGCCAGTTATGTGCACTGCTTCCTATTTATATGATCTATATTCCATAACATGGACAGTGTCTGGGTTGTGCTCATGTCCCACATGCATGTTCTTTGATGTGTGGAAGTGTGCTTGAGGTCTCTGGGGCATGTTGTGTGGACAGATTGGTATCTTCTGATGTAGCATTCCTGACCTCATTTGGTGAGACTTGGCTATGTAACTGAGGTAGTTATTGCACCTACATTGACAGTATGATATGGGTATATGGATATTCAGTAGAGTTAGTGGCGTCTGTCCATACAGGGCATGTGTATAAGGCATGATATTTCCTTTGTGTGGTATGTTTGCAGACTCTACAGTTGTTGCAGCTGTCCAGTGGGGAACATGGCAAAAGGGCCACTGTACACATTGATTGGGCTACTGAGGGGATTGAACAGGGTACCATGTCTTTTTACTTGCTGGATAACATACACTCAGTCAGGAGATGTAACACATCAAAGCACTTTCTGATGTCAGTGGCACTGTTGTGGTCAACAGGCATATAGTCCACTGCAATCACACTGTGGGTACTATCTGTGAGGCAATATGCAGGGGAACTACCAATATAGTGGTTGTTGCCTAGCCAAGTGTGTTTGTGTATGATATGTGGCGGGGAATGGACTCTGAGTAATAGTAGCGTTGCCTATATTGTTCACTAATCCATGTTGTCTCATTTAGGGCTGTGGATTATCTACACCAACATCTATGGTATTTGTCAACTGTTGGCCTTGTAATGTGGACATTGTGACATATACTAGGTTTTCAACATAATAATTTAACAAAACCCACCCCCAATGGATCCTGTTATTACACAATCACACCAACCCCCATACCAGCTACTGATAACACACACACACACAAACACTTGCCTGTACTGAGTTTCAAACCCCCTACCTAGCTATGTATTGCTACTACAGTGTACTGCATTTATTGCACGTGCCACAGAGCTTATAGAATGGATGTTTTCCCAAAGTACTTCTAAGGTGACAAACATCACCAGCCCTTGTAAATACTGGCATTGGGTGATGTGGTGGTTGAGAGATTTAAAAAATATATTTTATCCTACACACACATTTACATTTGACAGGGGTGAGGTTCAAAACTCTATCGAGCTATCTTTTCAGACCATTATGTTACACATTTACCACATGCACCACTGACCTTATATGGTTTACTATTGCCAACAGGTACTTCTAAGGTGGAAGATATCTGCAGGACTACTAAAGTCAGGCACTGAGATGTGTACTGGGTGTAAATAGGGCCAAAATTTTTGAGATACAGACACACATATGTGCACACAAAAATACTTGCCAGGAATGAGATTCAAACCCATGCCTATGTAGTGACTGTTACTACATTGCTCCTCATTTATCACACGTGCCATGGAGCTTATAAACTAGAGAGCTGTGCAAAAGTATCTTTGAAGGTGAGTGACATCAGCAGCAGTGCTAAAGGAGGGGTAAGGGGAAGTCTTGTAAATGTGAATGACCACAAAATCAGGTCTTGACAAGGAGACACACACTCTCTCTGACACAATTGCCACAATTAAGATTAGAACGCCTACATAACTAGTTTTCTACACTATAGTATTGCACAGTTATTGCAAGTGCCACAAAGCTTACATGCTGAAGAATTGTCCAAAGGTATCTTTGAAGGTGAGTCACATCAGCAGCAGTGCTAATGGAGGGGTAAGGGAAGTGTTGTAAATGTGAATGACCACAAAATCAGATTTCTACAAGGATACAAACACTCTCTCACACAAAAACTCACATTTACATAGTTGCCAGGCTCAGGACTGGAATTCCTACCTAACTAGTTTGCTATACTATAGTATTATGCAGTTATCACAATCAGTACAGAGCTTATATGTTGGAGAGCTGTCCAAAGGTATCTTTGAAGGTGAGTCACATCAGCAGCAGTTCTAAAGGAGGGGTAAGGGAAGTGTTGTAAGTGTGAATGACCACAAAATCAGGTGTCTACAAGAATACACATACTCTCTTACACAAACCACAAAATCAGGTATCTACAAAAATACACACACACTCTCCCACAAACACAGTTGCCAGAATCAGGATTGGAACTCCTATCTAACTAGTTTGCTACACTATAGTAGTGCATAGTTACCACAAACACCACATTGGTTATATGCTGAAAAGTTGTCTAAATCTTTGAAGTTGAGTGATATCAGCAGCAGTGCTGAAGAAGGATTACAGGTGATATAGTGAGTGTGAGTGGCCTCAACCACATTTATCTATAAACACACACACACACCCACACTCACACACAACCTTACATTTGACAGGACTGAGATTACAACTGCTACATGGATACTTATTTGTATTGTAGTGTTACACAGTTATCACAAGCACCACTGAAACTATAGGGCTGAGGGCTAACCAAAGGTATTTCTACAGTGAAGAACATCAGCACATCATGTGATGTAGATCAATGGGGTGTGTAATGGGTGAGACAGGCCTCATAATGGGATTCTCTCTGTTGCTGTCTGTCTTTCTCTTCCCCACGTCTCTGTGTGTGTATGTTTGACATATTATATTATGTTGGCCTTAGATATGTGTGTGTATTCCTATCCAATGTGTATGTGTGAAGTAACGATGGTGTACAATTTGGTGTATGTGCACAGACAGCTGGGAATAACCAATATCTGTAGTCCACTTTGTTGTGAGACATGAGCTTCATGTCTCTAAGTGTAGGAGCATTCCCAGTATGACCTTCCATATTGAGTGTGTGCATCCATTTCAGGGAGGGTTGGACTCCAGTTCAGGGTTCTGTGTGTTACAGCTACACCTAGCAAACAGTTTCTGCAGGATAGCTGTAGATAGGTTGCCAATATGGAGACACAATGGGCTTAACATAAAGGGGTTACTGTAACTATTGCTGTCTGATCTGCTTGCATGACATGTTTGGTTGTAGAATAGATATTCTGACATATGTATTGTTTCTCACTGTGATGTGTCATATCATCAACTACTGACATTTATCACTCCTTGCTCACAGTTATTTACCAGGAAATACAAGATGAAAGAAGCTGAGACCAATATTCTGAGGCATATAGACTACACATTCTGGCACACACCTGCCATTGTGGAGGGGTAGCTACAGACAATAGACTGCTGGTTCTGTGTAAATGGTGCAGCACCTTGTTAGTATGCTAGCTGGGTTTCCCCTCCTTGTGCTTTTCTCATCTTTATGGAATGGCCATATCCTGCTAGGGCCATACCTCTCAACTGTACAGATACACCCAGGTTATCCAGAGGCAGGACTCATATATCTGGTCAGTTTACCTTTACATTGTGGTTTACAAATGGTTTGTGTCTATTCATTCATGGGTTTGCAGTTGGGAGTAGTATGGGTGGACATTAGAGTATCAGACTTCATGCAATCCAAGGTAGTAGATACCAGGTTCTCTCACCACGAAATACTTCAAGGTCTCAGTAATAAGTCCAATTAAAACCAGCATGAAACAGTCCAGTACAAACTCCAAAAATGATCCAATAGTAATCCAAAAAAGAAAGTTTATTGAAGTGAGCGCTTTCGCATAGCACCTACTACGCTTCATCAGACAATATAAAGTCACTAAAAACTTCTACTTATATACTAAATGTACCAAAAAAGGCGCCAAAGTTAATATCCATAATTGGTTAATTAATTAAATTAAATAAAATACACTCAATTAGGTTCAACTAAGCTTGGTTCACATTCAGTTTTAAAATTAAGCTAACACATCATGTTTTCAATTCATATAGCCAGCAACAAAATGTCATCTAAACTAATGTTAGATGTTAAGTATTTCATTCAAAAAACACTGCCAACTGAAGGACTAGAAATTTTTTATATATAAATATAATCTTGTGAATAAAACACAATAATGCATGTGATGTAAAAATCAATTTTATGAATAACCATAATGGAAAAGAGTGAAAAGAAGAGAAGGAGCAGGGGGGGGGGAGGAGAGAGAAAGGCAGAGAAATGACTAGGTGACTGGATGTAGGTGAATGAAAAGGGAAAAAGGGGGGGGAGAGGGAAAAGAATGAAAAATAAGAATGAGAAACTGGTACATGAAATATTTGCCAGTTATAAATGCCCATTGATAATAGTAAATATAAAATGTAAAAATTTTATGTATGGAAAGTGTAGGAACAATCAACAATCATCAAATGAAACTAAAACTAATAAAAACACACAATTATGGTGAATCAAATATTATGTATGAATGTGTAGTATATTAAATAATTAGTATATTAAATATTAAATAAATAATACCTAATTGACATAAATATTTAATATATATCTACATTTTTAAAATATATGTATGTTTTTAATGTAATTAATAAAAACTATTATGTAATCTATATCACCGCATTATATGCATAAATAAATGAATGAATCAATAAATAGAATGAATGCATGAGATGTGAATGCATGAAAACCAAGTAAAACTATGAAGTACATAATTATAAATATAATTATAATTATAATTATAATAATAAATAATAAATAACTATGTGACTGAAAAATATGATGATATTAGACTAATGAATGGCTCCAATATATATGAAATATGTATAAAAATATGTATTACTCTATATGGATAAATGCGTGCTCTATTGCAAAAGTGTGTGTAGGTCAGAATAACATACAATATAATGTGTGGAAAACTCATCTAGTTTCCAGAACAGGTTTTATGGAGATATAGTTATTTATACCAAGAAATATGTGGGCACCTAGTCTTAGGATCCATTTTAATTCTTTATTATTCAAATGTGTGATATTATCGCCACCTCTTTTGTTGATTGTAACTATCTCTAAAACTCTGAAACAAAACTTGTGTGAAGGGTGCTCTATTATATGTTTTGCCAGAGCATTTTGTTCATTTTTTCTCTGTATATCATACAGGTGACCATATATCCTATCCTTCAAACATCTTTTAGTTAGCCCTACATAAAAAGCCTGGCATTTTTTACAGGTTGCAAGATAAATAAGATTTTTTGTATAACAGGTTGCAAAAAATCTTGGTTGAAAAATGTAATTCATAGTAGGGTGTTGAAACTCTTGCACTTCAGAAATGAAGTTACATCTATTGCAACCATGACAAGGGAAAGTACCTGTTCTTTTACTAATAGGAGTGGATACTGGATGAGTAAAATGAATGTCATTACACAATATTCGTTTAAGATTTTGGCTGTTCCTGTACATAAAGTGAGGTTTATCTCCTACAATTAACTTGGTATTTGAATCCATGATTAAAATCTTCCAGTTATTATAAAAAACTTCCTTTACACTATTTATGTTGCTAGTATAATTTAGGGTTATAGCAATATATTTTGTTTGTATAACCATACTTTCTCTTTTCACAATCCTAGTAGACTTGTTATCTGTCTGTATATTTTTAATAATGCTGTTTTTGATGTTACTAACTAAGTTTGGATGGTAACCTCTCTCATTAAAAAGTTGTTCTAAATGATCTGCTTCAGAATACAAGTCATTATCATCCTTACAAAGTCTAGTTAACCTGATAAATTGACTTTTAATTATCCCTGGAAAGATGTACCTGGGGTGCATGCTATCAAAGGTTAAAAGGGTATTCTTCCAAGTGGGCTTTCTATAGAGTGTTGATACAATGGAGCCATCATCAGTAATACTAAGTGTTGTATCCAAAAAGTGAACCTTCTCATGGGAACATTCCATGGTAAATCTAAGAAAAGTCGAAGTAGTTTCTAAATAGGTTAAAAAATCCTTAAAATCAATTTCAGTTCCCTCCCAGATGATAAAAATATCATCTACAAAGCGTTTGTAAACTTTTATTTTAGAGAAAGAGGGGTGGTGGAATAGGTAACTCCGCTCCCAACTTAGAACAACCAAGTTGGCATACGTATTGGCACACAGAGTGCCCATTGCCACCCCCCATTGTTGTAGGTAATAACTATCTAGAAACATGAAAGTATTATTATTAAGAACTAAATCTAGAAGTTGACCTATCAACAATTGCCTATTATTGGTGAAGGAAGTTTCTTTTGATAGCAATTCTCTTATGGCTTCAATGCCTAAATCATTGGGTATAGACGTGAAGAGATTTTTCACATCTAAAGTGACTAAAAGATATTCATGTTCATTAGGAGTTAGGTGTATATCTGATAGATAATTCAAAAGTTGATATGTATCTTTCAAAATAGAAGAAAAATAATCAACTATGGGTCTGAGTAAAAACTCAATGAAAGAGGATATGTTGGCAGTGACCCATTTGTCCCCCGATACAATTGGTCTTAATGGTATGGGGTACTGGTTCTTGTGTATTTTGGGTAATCCCTTGATTATTGGTATGGTGGGATTATCAATGAGAAGATAGTTATACATCTGTTCACTAACTTGTCTACACATTAAAAGATCATATAAAATATTGTGTACGTTTTTAATTATTCTATTAATGTCATGAGGTATCACTTTAGTATAAGTTGCATCATCTTCAAGCATTAAAGACATATTCACATTATAATCAATAGTATCTAAAATAACCACCCCACCACCTTTATCAGCTGGTCTGATGGTGATTTCATTACAATTTCTTAAATGTTGTAGTGAAGTAAACTCTTCTGAGGTAAGATTATAAAAACATGGTTTCACTCTATTTGAAAATAAATTATAAAAATCTTGTTCACATAATTTTAAGAAACATTCAATGTTATGTGGAAAAGGAGGCGTAAAAGTGCTTTTGCATTTAAAAGTAGTCTTCTCAGTAACATTAGTGGAATTGCGTCTGTCTTTAAAGAACAATTTCAATGCTACCTGTCTACAAAACAATCGAAGGTCAATAAGCACCTGACTGATGGTGTCAGGGCAAGCTGGAATAAAATTGAGTCCTCAGTTCAATAGTGAAATGTCAGAATTAGAAAGAGAAAAGCCAGAATAATTATACAGTAAATCAGTCACATTCTTGTTCTTCTTATTGGGTTGTAATTTTCTCTTGAAAGTTTCCTTTTCCTTGGCCCTCGACTTGCTGATCAACCCCTGTTGTAAAACTGTTGTTTCACGGGGTAAGGTAAAAAAGAACAGGAAGGATTATCAGTACGTAAATCCTTGGGTCTGGCTCCTAAATTACCAGATGAATGTTTCAGTGCTTGCTGATTAGGAGGGGGCGTGTCAGTCACAATGGAAGGCGTAGCACTAACAGCTTCCAAGGAAGAAGCTGGTAAGAATTCATTATTCCCCAATGTGTTGCTTGTACTACAAACAGATTTATCTGTAGCAGATTGAACATTACTAGATAAATCAGTCAAATGTAAATGTCTCGCATCGTCAGTATCATTTACTGTGTTCAGAGCAACTGTATTGCGTTTCGGCCAAACAAATATCTGTCGGGAAGCAAAATCATTAAAATCCCTTTGCAGTTTGCGTAACTTAGTTGCTTTAAGCCTTTCACTATATGCATTAACTTGTAGACAAATGTTATGCATTTTCTTGACGCAATAGTCTGATTTGAAACGATCATTTAGGTCTTTATAGGTAAGGTCAATTTTGCTACGTAAGTCAGTTTCTAATGGATTAAAATACTCAAGCAGTAACTTAATGTACCTGAACCCAAGATCAATGTTCAGATCCTGCCATTTCTTTAGGAGTGTGGGATGTGTCTCTCCATAGGTCGGCATGCAAAGGACCCTCATCCCCCTCGGTACGATACGATGGTGTAGGCATGCCTCTAAATGCTGTCTTTTCCAGGCATATCGCTGTAGCCTGTACATATCGTCCTCAAGCTCCTTTGATGTAGTATTAAACTCCGTAATATCGTTACCTTCTTCATTAGCAGGAACAGTGCTGTTGGTATGTGATAAATCCAGAGCCAATAAAGGGTTTGCTTGTTGGTGTAGAAGACCCATCCAAATGGCTGAAGCATCCCTCGTCCCTGGACAATAGTCTAATTCTGTATTTACAGTTTCCATCGCGTGCTATCAGTGTAATAGCCAAAGCAAGAAAGTGAAAAGTAGTATAGAAAAAAAACCCGATAGCTGAAGAGAGTACCTGTAGAAGAGGGGCAGGCAAGGTAGTAGATACCAGGTTCTCTCACCACGAAATACATCAAGGTCTCAGTAATAAGTCCAATTAAAACCAGCATGAAACAGTCCAGTACAAACTCCAAAAATGATCCAATAGTAATCCAAAAAAGAAAGTTTATTGAAGTGAGCGCTTTCGCGTAGCACCTACTACGCTTCATCAGACAATATAAAGTCACTAAAAACTTCTACTTATATACTAAATGTACCAAAAAAGGCGCCAAAGTTAATATCCATAATTGGTTAATTAATTAAATTAAATAAAATACACTCAATTAGGTTCAACTAAGCTTGGTTCACATTCAGTTTTAAAATTAAGCTAACACATCATGTTTTCAATTCATATAGCCAGCAACAAAATGTCATCTAAACTAATGTTAGATGTTAAGTATTTCATTCAAAAAACACTGCCAACTGAAGGACTAGAAATTTTTTTTTTATATATAAATATAATTGTGAATAAAACACAATAATGCATGTGATGTAAAAATCAATTTTATGAATGACCATAATGGAAAAGAGTGAAAAGAAGAGAAGGAGCAGGGGGAGGGGGGGTGAGAGGAGAGAGAAAGGCAGAGAAATGACTAGGTGACTGGATGTAGGTGAATGAAAAGGGAAAAAGGGGGAAAAAATACTACTTTTTTTCTAAACTACTTTTTTTCTATACTACTTCATGCAATCCATGACATCCATGCTTTTACACCCTCCTCTGTTATTCCCTCTTCCACCTAACATTATGTAAGCAATATCTCAGAGGTATCTCTATAGTCGGGCCTTTATTCCAGTAGTATTTATGGCCTGATCCAGAGTCCTAGCAGTAGGACATGGGGAGGCATGCTATTGGCATTTGTCAACATGGCCTTGCATTTGTTTTCTGCTTACTGTTAAGTTGTTAGTTGGTACCCCATGACATTCCATACATTGGCAATATGGGTGAGGCAAGAACCTTTGACAGAGGACTTCAGGCCATTTGAGAGTACTACAGGCCATCTGTTACTGCATTTCTACATGGGATTGTGTGTGGGGGGTGCACACCTGCAGACTTTAACATTTGAAATTACTATACTTGTATTTCGGTTATTCTGTTGGCTTCCATTTCATATTTTATTGTGACCTATCATGCAGACAGGAGGCATATCAGTAGAGTACACATGTTAGATCTTAATAGCATATATTTCAGTTTTACACTTCTTACCCTTCAGAACTGGAATGCAACTGCCAGACCTGTTGTAGTATGTCTGTGTAGGTCTGCTGGGGGGCTGTTCACCATTGCCATCATTTGGGGGTCTTAGCCCAGCCTTTCTTCATGGTCATCGACACCTGTCCTGCTGGGTGAGGCTGGTGATGAATATGTGACCCTCATTGACATCCATGTGTGTGACCTATTGACACCCACAGTTCTTTGGGCCATCACATGTACTGCAGTGGGGGTTGTCACCTTGTGTAGTGCTGCTTAGTATGTTGACACCAGTATTTTTTATGAAATTCCTACTGCCCCATATAGCTGTCTGCTGCTATCCCATTCAGCCACCCTATTCCCTTGCATGCTTGCATCCATATCATACATGCAAGATTGAGAACATACTTCGCCATTCAGTAATTGATAGGAAGAGTTACTTACCTTGTTGCTGGGCCAGTATTGAGGACAGTGCTGGAGGGATAACTATGTTGGATGCACATAGTACACTCCCTGTACATGGTAAAGCTCAGGTAGTGTCATGTTTGGCATCCCTTTTACTGTTTGTGCAAGTCAGAGAGAGGTATCAGCCCCTGGGTTCCTACGGTGTCAGTATGTATGCTATGCATTGCCTCTTGCCAAGGCCTGAGCATACTGTGCATGCCTCCTTCTGCCTACAGGGGAAGGCTCAGGATGTTCCTCCTCTGAGTACCTCTGTGCCTGTGCTGGCTTTGGCAATGGTGGGGTGGCTGTGTGGCCCTGCCCCATGCTGTTCCTGCTGTAGCTGTTTCTGCAGGATCATATTATGTAGCATGGCACATACTATGAACATTTGTGTACATGTAGCTGGAGAGTACTGCAAGGCTCCACCAGATATGTCAAGGCAGCAGAACCATGACTTGAGCATCCCAAACACACATTCTACAATGATCCTGGTTTGTGCGTGTGCCTCATTATGGTGTTCTTGTTCAGGTGTGTGTGCATTTCTGATGGGTGTCATTAGCCACAGCTCCAGTGCATAGCCAGCATTCCCTGCTAGATGGCCATATGGGATGGCCCCCGGAAAAAACCTGATACAGCTGTGAGCAATGCCAGATGTGGGAGTCATGATAGCTTCCAGAGCTGCCAGCACACACATTTATGATAATGTCCCGGGCATTGCACATGACCTGGCAGTTGATGGAGGGGAAGCCCTTGCAGTTATCTAGACCCTTCCCCGCTCACCAGGTGGTGCTATGATGTGGATGCATGTGCAGTCTATAGCACCAACTACCTCAGGGTATTCTGCTATATGGTGGAAGAGACACATAAGTGAGGTCAGCACCTCATGGGTGGTGGGAAAATATATGTGCTCATTGGCATGTTGTGTCATGGCATCCAGGAACTGGTGGAGTACCCTGGATGCTGATGCCAGTGAGACCCCCATGATATCCCAAGTTGGTCTTTAGAAGGTACCTGTGGCTAGTATTCTTAAGACTAGACATACCTTGGTATCCACTGGAATGGGTTCCCCTCTATTAGTTCTATGTGTAAGACGTGGCCGGCACAGCTCAACGATTTGCTGTAGAATGTCCCTGTCCACCCTATAGCGCTCTACTATCTCCAGCTCATGTAGTCCCTGGTAGGTAACCCTGGCTCTGTACACTCTTCTCCTCATCCTCACTGTAGGTCAGTTGTCAGGATTCTCCTCCTCACCACCCTCAGTCTCTAGCACATATTGATGGAGTAAAGCAGCAGTAGCCTCTAACATCTTTTAGTTAGTTTTGCCAGTTAAAAATCCCCCATCTGTGTACACTGGTGGTGTAGAGTTTGAGGAAAAAACAGTCTGTAGGGTGCTTGCATAGTTTATATTGGTGTGCTGGGCTGCTGGATTTGTAATTGGCTGATTCTGATATATTCCACCTGCCAGCTATGCTTGTTCTCCTTGACTGCCTTCCTAAAGCTGTTTCCCCTTCCCAGTTCCACCCTATTTAAGCCCCAAGACAGGCTGTGCATACCCAGTGTTCAAATGTAAACAGTGCTGCCATTTCCTCTTTTTTTTTCTTTTTTTTTTTTGTTTATAACCCGGTGCATGGTGCGCAAACCCGTTTAGGCTATGTACACAGTGCTCAGGCACATCTGACACACCCCCTTCCTTAGCTGTGCTTAGCTAAGGGCAAACATGAACCAGAGAGCTCCAGTGAGCTTACAGCAAGCATGACATACCCCCTTATGAAGTCATTCAGCTCTTATACTTGCACTTTTGTATTGCTGCACCTACATGGTTAGGTGCAAGCAGACACTTTGAGGAAATATGTGATTCAGTATAACTCCCCTCATTTCCATACCCCAGTGTGTAAGTCCTTAGTTCCTGCACTTAGATGGACCCTTTCCCCTTGACAACCAGTGCTCCCTAGTATTGTTTACATTCTGCATGCCATTCCCCGGGACTCAGCAAGCTCTGCACGGAGTGCAGGAATAGTGCAAGACCTGCTGCAGGTAATATGGTCGACGAACAATCCAGGAACAAGCTCCCGGGATGTGCATGAAAGCTCCTACACTATTCCTGCATGGACACCACTGCTATATTCTAATTACCCCACTTGATGGTGAAAACCATGCAAATGAGTTGAATTAGCAATCCAGGAAGCAGGCAAGCATCTGTGTAGGAATAGTGTAAACTGCAGAAATGTATTCACATTTCTGCAAATTACAAAATGGAGGCATGAAAGCTCCAAATAAAGCATGTATTCATTGTAGTAGGCATGCCAATGGTCAAATATATGGCCAGTGGCATGAGAAATAGTTGCCAAATTATAAAAAAATTATAAAATTATAAAAAAAAACTTTTTTTTTTTGGCCAATTTCAGCCCTTTAAGCATAGGGCAGTGGTGCGCAAACAGGATAAATAAAAAAAAAATAGTTGGAAATAAGCATTTTTTCATGATAGTCAATGGCATGCATAAGAAAACAATACCAGGGAATAGTAGTTGCTAAGGGGGAAGGCTCAGTGTGAGTGTGGTAACTATGAATTAGCATTCTGTTTTATGCAAATGAGGGGATTGATACTGAATCACAGAATTCCTGTCAGTGTTAGCTTGCACCCATCCATATAGGTGTGACAACACCATGATATAAGTATAAAAGGTAAATGACCTCATAAGGGGGAGTGTCATGCATGCTGTAAACTTATTGGAGCTCTGTGGCCCGTGTTTGCCCATAGCTAAGCACAGATCAGGAGAGGGTATTTCTGAGGCTGCCTAGCAGTGTTTACATTGCCTAAAAGGGTGTGCATGCCACACACTGGGTTTTAAACCAAAAAAAAAAAAAAAAGAAAACACAGGAAATAGCAGCTCTGTTCACATCTAAGCACTGGGTATGTGCAGCGCACCTCAGAGCTTAAACGGAAAGGCAATGGGAAGGGAAAACAGCAGTGGAAAGGCAATCAAGGAGAACCAGCATAGCTGGCAGGAGAAATGTATCAGAATCAGCCAATTACACAGGCAGTGGCCCAGCCCAGCACACTTCTATAAACTATGCAAACACCTTTCACTCTGGTTTTTTCCACAAACTCTGCACCACCAGTGTACACAGACAGGGAAATTTTACCTGACAAAACTAACAAAATGTTAGGGGCTGCTGTTGCTCTCATGCATCAATATGTGGAAGAGACTGAGGGTGGTGAGGATGTGAATGCTGATGGCCAACCCACAGTGAGGAGGAGGAGAAGAGTGTACAGACCCAGTGTATCCTACCAGGGGCTACATGTGATGGAGATAGTGGAGTGCTATAGGGTGGACAGGGACATTCTACAGCAAATTTTTGAGCTGTGCCAGCCATGCTTCACACACAGAACCAACAGAGGGGAACCCATCCCAGTGGATACCAATGTATGTGTAGGCTTAAGAATACTAGCCACAGGTACCTTCCAAAGGCCAACTGGGGATATCATGGTGATCTCACAGGCATCAGCATCCAGGATACTCCACCAGTTCTTGGATGCCATGTAAGCAGATGTCGCTGAGCATATGTATTTCTGCTACACCCATGAGGCGTTGACCAGCAATATGCATCTCTTCCACCAAATGGCAAAATACTCTGAGGTAGTGGGTGCTATAGACTACATGCACATACACATCAAAGCAACACCCGGTGAGCGGGGTAGAGTCTACATAAACTGCAAGCTCTTTCCCTCCATCAACTGCCAGGTCATGTGTGATGGCCAGAGCATTATCTTGAATGTGTGTGCTGGCAGCCCTAGAAGCTATCATGACTCCCACATCTGGCATATGACATAGCTGTACCAGACATTTGCCAGTGGGGACATCCCATATGGCCACCTAGTGGGGGATGCTGGTTACAGACTGGAACCGGGTCTGATGACACCCATCAGAAATGCACACACATCCAAACAAGAACTCCATATTGAGGCATTGTCACAAACCAGAATCATAATAGAGCGTGTGTTTGGGATGGCCAAGTCATGGTTCCGCTGGCTGGACATATCTTGTGGAGCCTTGCAGTACTCTCCAGCTACATGTACACAAATGTCCATTGTATGTGCCATGCTACATAATATGATCCTGCAGCAGGAACAGCACAGGACAAGGCCACACCCCCCACCATTGCCAAGGCCATCACAATCACAGATGAACTCGGAGGAGGAACAACCTGAGCCTGCCCATGTAGGCAGATTAAGGAGGCATGCTCAATATGCCCAGGCTTTGGCAAAGAGGCAACACGTAGCACATACACTGACATGGTAGGGACCCAGGAAATGACACCTCTTTCTGACTAACATGTACAGTAAAAGGGATGCCAAACATGACACTATCTGTGCTTTACCATGTTTAGGGAGTGTGCTATGTGCATCCAACATAATCATCCCTACAGCACTGTCCTCAATGCTGGCAGAGCCACAAGGTAAGTCACTCTTCCTATCAATTGCTGAATGAAGTAGTATGTTCTGTTAGTTGTATAGATGGTATGGATGTGAGCATGCAAGGGAATCAGGTGGCTGTATGGGATGGGAGCAGATAGTGGACACCTAAATAGGCAGCATGAAATTCATAACATATACTGGTGTCAACAAAGTAGGCAGTGCTAGACAAGGTGACAAATCCCACTGCAATACATGTGGTGGCCCAAATGTGTGTCCATAGAACACACACATGCATGTCAGTGAGGCTCACATACCCAGCACCAGCCTCAGCCAGCAGGACAGGTGTAGATGACCATAAAGAAAGGCTGTGCTAAGGCCTCCATTTGATGACAATGGAGAACAACCCCCCTCCAGACCTACACAGACAGACTACAACAGGTCTGGCAGTTGTATGTAAGTTCTGAAGGGTAAGAAGTCTGAAACTGAAATGTAGGTCAATAAAACCTAAGATCTGTACTCTGCTGATATGCCTCTAGTCTGCATGATAGGTCAGAATACAAAACGAAATGGAAGCCAGCAGAGTACCTGAAGTGCCAGTACAGTCATAGAAAATGTTTAAAGTCGTCAGGTGTGCCCACCCCCCCCCCCCACGATCCTATGTAGAAATGCAGTAACAAGTACATGTGGGTTTAATAACAGTGGAGTACAGATTACCTGAGGTGGCCCAATTTACAGGATAGATTATTGCATGTGTACAATATGCAGGGGTCTGAGTGTTAGGCTGTGTGTTCAATATTGTCTGGAAGTGGTCAGTATGTAGGCATAGAGAGATGTGTCTCTGTGGCCTATGGCCAGTACTGTTGATAACAGGGCATGTTACGACAACTGCAGTGCCATCCACAATGCATCTCAGCAATACCCACGTCAGCAGTTGTCCATACTCACCATCAATATCTGTCTCTGTCTGAAAGATGGACATACCATGAATGTGGGCCCAAACATATACACAGTACACAGGTGGAAGTACCCTAGATGGAGTACATAAAATGTAACTGTCAACTATACCCACCTTTGGAATTGTACATACAAGTTAGCAGCACATTAGTTGCCTGTGTAGTATGTAATTCTGATGTAGTCTGGCCAATCAGTGGCAGCCTCCAAAAGGCACAGTTGTGAATAATGAGAGACTGCTTACATCCCCGCACATGGAAGCATAAGGGGAATGTCCCAGGTATATCTGTGAGTCAGCTGCAAGAAGCTTCCATATCACACATGCACTCAGCTCACCCCACCATCAGCCACAGGTTTATCACAGGTCATATCCCTGCTGTTGGGAATGAGTACAGTATGGCCCCCACTTCTGTATGGGAATACCCACAGAATGCAGCATGCTGAAGAGGTGCCCCATGCAGGTTTGTCCCTAGCTGTAAGCAGCACCCTGGCAGCATCCAGAACAATAGATTAATATTGACAGGAACTATTGCCATTAACACCTCACACTCTTACCCTGTCACCCCAGGGGAATCCAGTGGCTCACAGCCTTGGAATGTAGGAGTGACAGAATGCGCCGGCCTGCTACAGATAGCCTGCATCACTACCAAAGGGTCTACAGTCCTCTGTCAAAGGCTTGTGCCTCACCCATACTGCCAATGTATGGTATCTCCTGGGGTCCCAACTAACAACATAACACAGTCAACAGAACACAAATGCAAGGCCATGTTGACAAATCCCAGTAGCATGCCCACCATGTCTTACTGCATGAACTGTGGACCAACCCCTAAATACTGCTGGGATGAAGGGACAATTATAGAGATACTCCTCAGATATTGCTCACATAATGTTAGGAAGAAGATAGAATAACAGAGTTGGGGGGGGGTGTAGAAGCATGGATGTCATGAAGTGTGTGAAGTCTGAAACTCTGATGTGTGCCCATACTACCCCTGCCTGAAAACCCAGTAATGGGTGGCTACAAACCTCAATGTGAAGGGGAACTAACCAGATATATGAGCCCTGCCTCTGTGTAACCTGGGTGAATCTGTACAGCTGAGAGGTATGGCCACAGCAGGATATGGTCATTCTGTTACGTTGATATATGTACAAGCAGGGGATCCTCAGCCACCAGAGTACCAAGTTGCTGGACCATTTACACAGACCCATCAGCAACTGTCTGCAGCTACCCCTCCAGAATGACATGAGTGTGAAAAAATATGTAGGCTGCAGACCACAATACTGGACACAGCTTCATTCATCTTGTGTTTCCCAGGAAATAATTGTGGGCAAATAAATATATCTGTCAGTAGTTGATGACATTAATACATCACAGTGTAAAAGAGTACATATGTCTGATTATCTCTGCTAACACCAGCCATGTAACACAAGAAGCACAGACACAATAGTTACAGTATCCCACAATCAGTCGCCCATTGTGACTTCATATTGTCAACCTATCTACAGATACCATGCAGAAACAGGTTGCTAGCTGTAGGTGTAGAACACCAAACCCTGGACTAGAATACAACCTACCTGGAATGGATTCACACACTCAGTACAGAAGGTCATACTGGGCATGCTCCTACACTTGGAGAAATGAAGCCCATGTCTGACAACACAGTGGACTATACATATCTGTTAGTCATAGATGTCTGTGCACACACACCACATTGTACACCATTCATGCCTTCCACACACATTGGATAGGAATACTCACATATATCCAAGGCCAACACACTATAATATGTCAAGCATACACACACTGAGATGTGGGGGAGAGAGAGACAGACAGTGAAAAGAGATTTCCATCATGAGGCCTGTCCCACCCCACCACACATCCAAATGGCCAATATCATAAGATGTGCTGATGTCAATCACTGTAGACATTGCCTTTGGTAGCCCTCAGCACTATAGTGTCTATGGTGCTTGTGATAACTGTGTAACAAGATAGTACAAATCAGTATTCATCTAGAATTTGTATACCTAGTCCTGTCAAATGTAAAGTTGTGTGTGACTGAGTGTGTATGTTTCCAGAGGAATGGTTTATGACCCATTCACACATACTGCACTTCCCATTGCCCATGCTAGCACTCCTGCTGATGTCAGTCACCTTGAAATAACAGTCTAACACATTGCAGCCTTATAAGCTGCAGGGCTCTTGCCATACATGTGTAATACTGTAGTGTAGAAAACTAGTTAGGTAGGCATTCTAATCCCAGACATGGCAACTGTGTGTGTGTGTGTGTGTGTGTGTGTGTGTGTGTGTGTGTGTGTGTGTGTGTGTGTGTGTGTGTGTGTAGATGAATGATTTTGAGGCCATTCACAGTTACTACACCTCCCATTTAGCATGTCTGCTGATGTCAGTCACCTTGAAATAACCCTTTGGACAAATGCTACCTCCATAAGCTCTGTGGCACTTGTGATAACTGCATAATACTATAATGTAGTGTACTAGATAGGTAAGAGTTCCAATTCTAAACATGGCAACTGTAAAACTGTGTGTGTGTGTGTGTGTGTGTGTGTGTGTGTGTGTGTGTGTGTGTGTGTGTGTGTGTGTGTGTGTGTGTGTGTGTGTGTGTCTGTTTGGAGGTGAATGATTTTGAGGCCATTCACAGTCACTACACTTCCCATTGTCCTACTTTAGCATGCCTGCTGATATCAGTCACCTTGAAATAACCCTTTGGACAAATACCAGCCCTATAAGCTCCGTGGCACTTGCGATAACTAAACAATGCTATAGTGTAACATACTAGCTAGGTAGGAGTTTTAATCCCCGACATGGCAACTGTGAAATTGTGTGGGTGTGTGTTCAGATGAATGATTTTGAAGCCATTCACAGTCATTACACCTCCCATTGCCCTACTTTAGCATGCCTGCTGATGTCAGTCCCCTTGAAATAACCCTTTTGAGAAGTACCAGTGCCATAAGCTCCATGGAGCTTGCGATAACTGTGCAATGCTGTAGTGTAGTATACTAGTAAGGTAGGAGTTCTAATCTCAGACAAGGAAACTGTAAAGCTTTGTGTGTTTGTGTGAGAGAGTGTGTGTGTCTTTGATGATACCTGATTTTATGGACATTGACACTTACTACTCTCCCCTTACCCCTCCGTTAGCACTGCTGCTGATGTTATTCCTCTTCAAACATACCTTGGCACAGCTTTTCAACATGTAAGCTTCATGGCATGTGCCATAAATGCGGAACAATGTAGCAGTAGTAACTACATAGATATGGGTTTGAATCTCATCTGTGGCAAGTGTTTGTGTGTGTACAAATGTCTACATATGTTTGTCTGTACCTCTAAGATTTTTTGCCCCATTTACACCCAGTACACATCTCAGAGCCTGACTTTAGCAGTCCTGCAGATATCATCCACCTTAGAAGTACCTGTTGCCACCCCTAACTTCTGTAAGGTCAGTGGTGCATGTGATAAAAGTTTAACATAATGGTCCATAAAGATTGTTAGACAGAGGTTTGAACCTCACCCCTGGCAAATTTAAATGTGTGTGTAGGGTATATATATTTTTGGGATCTCTCACCCACTACATCACCCAATACCAGTATTGACAAGGGCTGGTGATGTTCCTCACCTTTGAAGTACCTTGGGACAGCATCCATACTATAAGCTCTGTGGCGCGTGTGATAAATGCGGTATGCTATAATAGCAATACATGGCTAGGTAGGGGTTTGAATCTCAGTACTGGCAAGTGTGCGTCCATTTGTCTGTCATTGATATCCTGTGTGGAGGTTGCTGTGATTGTGTAATAACATTGTGGGGTGGATTTTGCTAAATTATTATGTTGAGGACTTAGTATATGTCACAATTTCCACCTTACAAGGACAACAGATGTCAAACACCGGAGAGGTTGGTGTAGACAATCCATAGCCCTACATGTAACATTCTGGATTGGTGAACAATATAGGCAACCCTTCTATTACTCAGACAACACTCTCCACCCATGTCTCATACAGAAACACACTTTGCTAGGCAAAAACCACTATATTGCTAGTTCCCTGCATATTGCCTCACAGATAGTGCCCATGGTGTGATTGCAGTGGACTACGTGCCTGTTGACCAGAACAGTGCCACTGACATCAGAAAGCACTTTGATGTGTTACATCTCCTGACTGAGTGTGTGTCATCCAGCAAGTAAAAGAACATGACACCCTGTTCCATCCCCGCAGTAGGCAAATAAATGTGTACAGTGGCCCTTTTGCTATGTTCCCCACTGGACACCTGCAACAACTGTAGAGTCTGCAAATGTAACTCACAAAGGGAATACCATGCCTTATACACATGCCCTGTATGGACAGACGCCACTAATTCCACTAAATACCTGTATCATGCTGTCACTATAGGTGCAAGCACGACCTCAGTTACATAGCCAGGTCTCACCAAATGAGGTCAGGAATGCTACATCAGACAATAACAATCTGTCCACACAACATGCCCCGGAGACCTCAAGTGCACTTCCACACATCAAAGAACATGCATGTGGGACATGTGCACAACCCAGACACTGACCATGTTATGGAATATAGATCACATACATGGGAAGATGTGCACATCACTGGCCACCCACAGTAGTAAACTAGATGAGTGGATGGTGAATACAATACTCACCCTTGGGGATCTCTCCAGGGACTAAACCCCTGAGCCACACTGGGGATTATTGTCATGTGGTCTGATGCCAAGGTATTCCCTTTGCCTAGCCTTGTACAGCCTTCAGGCCCATTCACCTACTACACACCTGTGAAGCAATGAACCTATGCATCTCAGTACTGGCAAGTGTGTGTGTGTGTGTGTGTGTGTGTGTGTGTGTGTGTGTGTGTGTGTGTGTGTGTAGAGATGAATGATTTTGAAGCCATTCACACTCACTACACCTCCCATTGCCCTACTTTAGCATGCCTGCTGATGTCATTCACCTTAAAATAACCCTTTGGCCATTTTTCAACCTTATAAGCTCTGTGGCACTTACAATAACTGCATAATACTGTAATGTAGCAAACTAGTTAGGTCTGAGTTTTAATCCTGATCCTGCCAATTGTGATAATGTATGTGTTTCATTAAGACAGTGTGTGTGTGTATTTGTTGACACCTGATTTTGTGGACATTCACACTTACTACACTTCCCTTACCTTTCCTTTAGCACTGCTGCTGATGTCACTCACCTTCAAAGATACCTTTGGACAGGTCTTTAACATGGAATAACTGCATAACACTGTAAATAGCAATATATAGTCAGCTAAGGGTTTGAAACTCTGTAATGGTTAAGTCTGTGTGTGTTTCATCAGTATCCTACATGGGTGTTGGTGTGATTGTAACAGGAGGGGGATGTTCCAGGCATGGGAACATAATGTAAGTATTGCAGTGTGGGTTTTGCTTCATCATTATCTAGAGGACCAATATGTTCCAATGTCCACATTACAAGGCCAACAGTTTTCAAACACTGTAGAGGTTGTTGTAGACAATCCTCAGCCATAAATGTGTACAGCCATGTGCAATTACAATGTGACAGTATCGATTAGTAAACAATATAGGCAACTTATAATACCCAAATACCACGGATCATACGCAAACACGCTTGGCTCTTACTCTCTTCCTTTATTACTTTCTCTCTCCCTCTCTGGTGGATGTGGAAAAGTACATCTGTTTTGCATAGGCAGCAGCTTGAGTTTTGTAGGTAATGTTCATGATCAGCTGATGGCCTGTCCATGAATTGGAGCCCCCCACTTGCTAATTGCATGTGGAACAGCTGTGGTATAATTCCTATAGCCAATTGCATGGAAGCACACTCCTATAACTAAGCACTTCATGTGGGTGTTGGCCCTTTTCCTTCACTGTAAGCAGGACTTCATGTGGGTGTCTGACAAACAGCATCACAGAGGGTAGCTGGAAATACCTCTTACAACATACACTGTGAAGTTAGGCCAACAAACAGGAGGGGGATGTTCCAGACATGGGAACAGAATGTAAGTATTGCTGTTCTACATTTGAAGTAATGTTTTTTAATGGGGTTTGTATAGATATGGCTGTTCTATATGATTTAAAGTCTGGCATGACAGTGTTATGTGATTGAAGAAACTCTCATCTGTAGGGCTATCTGCAAACTGGCCAGATTTTTGAGTCTTAGATGTGGTATGTTACTCACAGATTTCCTATCTTTAGAAATGCAGTAGCATACTCTGATGATTGCAGTCAGTACATGGTGACATCCATGTGAGTTACTGACTTCATATCCCTCAGAAGAGATATGTCACAATAAACCCTGTTACACCAGGAATTTTCTCAGTTTATCACAGCAATATATCAATATTGGCCCTGTGTTTGTGCCTCTGTCCCCCAAGTCTGTCACCCTTTGTTCATATGTCATGCAGTAAGAGGTGCATATGTACAGTATATCATTATTTACTGACATCATTCCTGATAACAAGCCAGTGATATATCAGACTGCTGGACATGTTATGTATAGTAGGCCTTATATTTGAGGACAAAACCTGGGCATTCTGTTGTAGTCTGTACAGTAGTGAGGTCTGTCTACTTATGGTGATTGTTGACAGAGTGTCAGTATAATGTAGCAGTGTATTGTGAATATGTTACTTGCACTGTGTACAGACTGTGGTAGGTGTCAGTGTTCTTGGTCCTATTCTATCTGACGTTGCATGCTGCCCCAGTTTCTGGTACCCTATCAACGTGTATGTTTGTAGGGCCAGACTGAGACATGTCCCATACCACAGTCAGGCATCAGACTACACTGTGAATTGGGTCAGTATATGTAGGATTAGTATGAGTGGCAAATATGAGGATGGTTTTGTTCACGCAGTCCATATACCGTACTATTAATTAGGCTTACCATAATGTGACTGTGACTATGTTGAGATTTGTTGTGGGTTTGCACTTTCACACTGGTGTCTGTTACTCTGTGCTGTTACATGCCTGCAGTGCCTGCTATACTTGCAAGTACATGTGTATCCCCCCTTAGGAAACTTGGGTCAGTGTTGTGGCAGTCTGCCTGTAGTTTACACAGTGCTTTGTGACATGCCTAGCAGCTCAGTGTATTTACCTAGTGTGATGTTATGTCCAGATATTTCTCAGATGTACTGTTGCCTGGCCACCATATGTGTTGTGTAGTTCTGAAAAAGCAGTGAGATGCTGTGAAGCTGTATGTCACTAACTAGTGGGAAGTATGTGGGCTTGAGACCTCTGCTCCTTTGGTTAATATGTGCTAGGACAGGCAGGAGGGTATGAATGCATCAACTGTGTGAGCTTATCTGTTTCAGTATTTGTGTGATATCCCCATTTTCATGGCTGTAAACATCCCCTTTGTCAGGCTTGGTCCACATGTCTTGCACTAAGGAGTTCTGTGTATACCTCTGGACTGACCAGATTGTGTTAGACTGTCCACGTTTATTGGTCATATTTCTACTGTATTCCACAGGATCATTACTGTGATTTGTGTGGTACTTCACTATGATGATTTTATGATGTCTGTCAGTAACTGATGGCATATATGTCAGTATCAGAAGTGACTTCCTACACAACATGTCTGTTGACATAACCTCTGTTACTGCAGCAACATTCTGCATTTATGCCTGCAATACTTACATTACATTCCCTTGCACATATACATATCCGGTTACACTTCAGAAGATCGAACGGCTGAAATATTGAAGATCATATGGTCAAGACCATATGATCAATATTTCAGAAGATCGATCTTCTGAAAGTGTAAAAAAAAAACAAAGAAAAGAAGACATTACTGCAGGGGGCAAGCCCCCCTGCACCCCACATGTGGGGGGCTGCATCCCCATACCACCCCTACTTAAATATACCAACTCTGAGATCGTGCTACACTGACAATACGGGGGAAATTTCCCTATTCCCTGCTGTAGCATGATTTTGGAGTTGATATATTTAAGTAGGGGGGTGTGGGGATGCAGGGGTGCTTGCCTCCCTGCAGTAACGTCTTTTCTTTGTTTTTTTTTTTGCACTTTCAGATCGATCTTCCGAAATATCGATCATATGGTCTTGACCATACGATCTTTGATATATCAGCCGTTTGATCTTCTGAAGTGTAACCATGTATCCATATACTTATGTGTAAACATTAGTGTTATATATACCTTTCCAGATGTATCACACCATGTTTATCTGATATGTCTAGATTTAGATATAAAAACATGACTGAGTCAACACTATTTTTACTTACAAGTACTAAACAATTGTAGTAGTCAAACCAGTTGTTCACTACTATTCAGTATATGTGCTAAATGATATATTTGAAAAAAACAGTAGCATCTTCACAGCTCTGATGGCTTAGTGGTTAACTGCTGTGACAATAGTGTACAGGGTCCTGGGTTCAAGACCTACAAGGGCTGTTTATTTTGTTGCTAGGCAGAACAAGGACTGTTGGATACAGAGTTGTTAAGGCAGTTTTGAGCAGCTTTAAGTGGGTTTGCATGGGTTTGCGAGATGGTAAGCAGTGCTAATGTATGGTTCCACGAATAGGCGCTTACACTGTGTCAGCTTTGCTTACTAGTATGCAAATCTGCTTAGCATTTACATTTAAACAATGCTTACACCTGCTAAGCATAGCTCAGCTTTGGTAACCAGTGATCATTTTCCAGTCTGATAAAATAGCAGGGTAATGACATCTTTAATAAATGTATTTAATCACTTGTACATAACATGCTTCTATGTGTTTTCATTACAGTAGCAAGGGGTGTGAGTATATTGTATGGGACACCTGAGTACACATGGCTAGTACAACAATCTTTTCTCTTTGCATGTGTTTCATACATGGGTAGTATCCCAGGTTATATGCAGTCACACTTGCATGTATTGTATCATTACATTATTACTTTTAACAGTGCTTTTCCAAGTAAGAGTAGATTGCATATTTTAGTACTGAAACCATACACCCCTGCATGCAAAACTAGACTCTGAGTACTGACTATCGTGTTCTTGGTGTGTGAGTTGTATGTTATTAAGTATCTCCTACTGGATATTAATCTGATATGTGGATATGAACTGTAGATTATTATGTGTTTAGGACATGTCATTGAGGGCTGCTGTCGTGTAGTAATGAAATACCTATCAATGTCAGACGTCTGTCAAAACATTAATCCTAATGCATAACCTGTTGGCTAGCTGTTTTCTGTCTGTCCTCTGTACAGATGTGCAGAAGTCAGGTATCCATCCTGGCTGCTTACAGGCAATCTATGATTGACTGACACTGACATGTCTTCCCAGCTGTGATATGAATTCCACAGCTAGGAAACCCCACCCTGTATGCACTACATGCCATGGCTACCTCAACCAGACTACCACAGTCAACAGAACATGCTTGGTTACAGGTCTCTAACCCAGGCAATGGCCATGTTATGTAAGATATGCTGTATACATGTCAAATGGAGCACCTCACTGCCCCTCTGTAAGAGAATACCAGATGATTGGATGTTGAATTTTAACTGTCACCCTAAGGATTACTCAAGTGGCATCGGTTGATAGATGGCCTGCTGACAAATGTCAGGTGGCATGATACCAGTGTACCCATATGCCCTACTCTTCTCATCTCTCCATGGACATTAGCCTGATAAACACCTAGGAACACCTGCACCTATGGACCCCAGTACTGCCAAATGTGTCAGTGTGCATTACTGAGAGTAACAGTGTCTGTGTGTTTGTAAACTTGTAGTTGACAATACCCTGGGGGCCTTTTCACCCACTAAACCCCCATTGCCATACTTAAAAATGGCTGCTGCTGTAATTGACGTTAAATGTACCTTGTTACACTCTTCACCCTATGGGCTTGTAGTACCAGCATAACACTGTTCTAAAAATGGGTAGATAGATGTGGGTTACCCTCTGAGCCCTGGCAAGTGTGTGTGAGTGTGCATATTTGTAGGAGACAGAATTATGAGGCCACATTCTCAAAATACAATAAACCTTGCCATACATTATAAGGGATAGTGATGTTGCTGACATTAGGAGAGCCATGACAAACCCTCACCCTACTATCCCTGTGGCATGTGCAATAAATGCATATCCCTGTAGTAGCACTGATTAGATAGACAAGGGGTTGTATTGCAGTCCTGGTCAATGTGTGATTGTGGGTATGTCAGAGCATTATCATGAGTTTCAGTGAGTACAATATCCAATGTGGGGTATGGGGGCTGGGTATTCTGTCTTTACACTATTGTACCATCAGTACATGTCCCAAGGTCCACTGTATGAGGACCGCTATCACCATCAACCATATAGGTAACTGATTGCATTATCTAGCCCAATGATGCATGTACTGTGTGCAAATTCTCTGTAACAGAATGGACTCACTGACAAGGTAGTTAGCACTGCTAAACCCAGGTCTGTCAGATGTGTCTATGACTGTATGCATTTGCCAATGTGTATATGACAGTATGTCATACTATGTATTGTTCATTAAAACCCAGTACAACCCCCATTACCATACTGTACAAGGCCTGGTGATGTTCTTCACCTAACAGGAAACTCAAGACACAGCTCACCCTAAAAGCTCTGTGGTGTGTGCAGTGAAAGCCAAACACATTAGTAGCAATAAGTACCTAGGCAGGGGTTCTACTCAATGTTGCCAAGTAAGTGTGTGTGTGTATGTGAATGGGGTCTACTTCAATTTGCAGAAAAGATATGTCCCAGGAGATCATTTGTATGAGAACTAACTGGCTAAAGGTAACATTTCAAAGCAATCATCTTGTGGAAATACATTCAAATAAAACTAGTAGTGGATGTGTACATGCCCTCTTTGATACAGGAGTTGGTATATATACATGGGTGTGGTTGTTGTGGCCACAGCCACCCACAGGTTGTTGTGGCCAAAGCCACCCACATTGGGGTTATTGTTGTGGATATCCCCCCGCTTAGTGTGCTGTTATACTGTACAGTTTATGTTAACAGGTTAAGTAGTTGTTAATCACACTATGTGTGGTTCTACACCACCCCACACCCTCCAAAGTGGGAGGCTGTGCCACCCACACCAGCACACCTATGTTTGCCAACTCCAGGATTGCACTACATTGGGGAAGATAACATATACCCTGCCAGTACCATTGTCAATGACATTAAACTGGTGAACTGATTATTTCCTGACATTTTGGTAATTTGGTCTGGGTGGAATTCTTCTTCTTTCAGCTTTGGGTTGCCACAGTGGATCACCTGTCCACTCTTGATTGGGAGTAGAGTTTTATGGTGTCGAGATGCTAGCCCGAAGCCCAACTTTCCACAGAATGCACATACACACACGCACTCACTCCTAGGGCCAACTTAGAGTGTCCAATCCACCTACAGCATGTCTTTGGGATGTGGGATGAAACTGGAGCACCTGGAGGAAACCCACACAACCATAGGGAGGACATGCAGACTGCGCACAGAAGGCACCACAGTCGAAGATCGAACTAGAGAACCTCTTGCTGTCAGGTGGCAATGCTAACCGCTGCACCACTGTGGCCGCCCTTGGTCTGTGTGGAATTACATAGGTCAAAATGAGTTCACTGCAAAATGAAGTTCATCCATGTGAACAGTATTCTCTGTGTATTGAATCAACACCAAAGCCTGTCTTTGTGTGTGTGTGTGTTATTCACGGATATGTGGTGTGTGCCACACAGTACAATTACAATTGTCCACTGTAGAAGAGCTGCTGACATCAGCCACCATGCACTCACCTGTACACACTCCCTCAGACGTATCAGCCATGTGGCACATGCAGTAAGTGTTATACAGACCCTGTTACCTGTGTTCAGCTGTACCTGGGATATGACACAGTCAATGGGTCACACAGTACTACACCCCTTGTAGGACAGGACAGCAGACCAACATCCTGCTGACACATAGACACCTAGAACACAAACAGAATACATTATGGAGACCACAATCTGTCAGTGTTAATGACAGCTATAATGCATCATGGCTGGACAGCTGCACACCCTGACATTCCAGCTGAAATCATGCTCAAAAGCATTACATTGCTAAACCTTAGGATATTCACTCTGTGCATCAGAACCATATCAGCATGTTCCTGCATCGATGGTATGGATGACAGGGATGTGGCACAGGTATCATGATATGCACAGGGTATTTTTGCAGGTTTGCCAGAGGCCTAGGCTGAGCCGTTTGGTTGACATCATGTGTGTGGGTTAGGGAGTTCTATATTAAATGGGCTATGCAGATGTGGTGTGTGTAGGTATGGAGGTGCCTAGCTGTGTTGGTGAAGTGTGTGTGTATGTATGCACACATGTGTGCCATGTGGTTGCCCTGTATAGGGGTTTGTTGGACAGCTTCAGACTGTACATGGCAGGGTGTAAAGTTCAATGTCTCCAGCCATGGACATGGGAACTGTGCCTGCCAGGGGTTTCACAGGCACTAACAGGCAGAAGGCCAGATATGTTACTCTCCTTTGATGGTGACAGTTGTCCACTGGATCTGTGTCCCTGTTAGGATTGGCCTGGACCATGTGCATGTGGCGTGCTGTGTTGTGGTGTGGGCAGCACCCCCCCTGCAGTGCTATTGCTGGTACTGCCACTGCAGGACCAGCCATGAGTTGTTGCATGTCCACGTAGACCTCCACCTGTTGGTGTTTCTGACCTACATCCATGTGGCCACCGCCCTACTCTACCACAGACACCACATGGTTGAGGATTTCTGCTATCTCATCCAACCGTTTATCCAGGACCTCTGCAAAATAACGGTGGGCACCTGCAAGATGATGGATGTTGTCAAGTACTGCAGAATGAGAAGCCCTCTGGAACCTCAGACTCTGTCTGGTGTAATGTTCCATACATGCCTGTGCCTTCATGATGGCCCAAAACATGCATTTAGTGACACCTGCTGTGGCACTACTGCCAGAGGCATGATGGCCAGCAGCCCTCCTACAAGCACCCCTGTACATCTGCCTGTGTGGTACCTCACCGGTCATCCGACTATGGCTGCTGTGTACAGACACACATGCCATAGCCCCCACACTGTCCTGTCCCATGCCAACACCCACCAACCGTCCCTCATCTATGGCCACTGTTGATGGGGTATGTATGGGCATTGAGACTGTGTGGGGGATGGGGTGGATAAAAGTGGGATGTCAACCAATGGCACAGCTTCAGCCCCTGACAACACTGCCTGTGCCTCACCATGCCTATCATCATTGTCAGAGTCTGTATGGACACTAACATCAGTTTACCTGCAGGAGGGACCCTGACCCACCTTGCCACCTGTGAGGGGCAAACAAAAAATGCAATTTAAGACCTGTATGTTATGGTTTATCTCTACACACACACACACACACACACACACACACACACACACACACACACACACACACACACACACACACTTACAGGTGAGGTGGCACAAACATATTACACAGACTTCTCATTACCCAACAGTCAACATGCATGACATATGGCACTCAACAGCATGCACTACAGCCATACTCAGTCCTTGTTACCAACATTATACATCTCTGTGATGCATGAGTTTTGTTAGTAGGTGATGGCCCTTTCCCTGGAACACACTGCACCCATGTACACAGTATTGCTGTGCTCCTGTACAGCACACTGGCATGTACTGTGCACCATACCTCATGAGTGTACACACCATTGCTGAATGTGTATATGTGTGGCAGCTATGTTTGCTCTGTTGCTCAGCGCCCTTATGTGTTTGTCTGACACATACCTGGGATGATATGAGGACTGATGTCAGTAGTTAATGCCTGACCTCTGATTTGTTGATCTCATCATCAGCAGTGCATGTATGAGCAATAAAGTCTGGTTACACTGACAACCTTCAAAGCTTAATGTGGATATGAGGAGTGTACACACCATTGTTGACATGCCAGCCTCTTCCATGGTATGCAATGGGGCCACAATACTGCATATGTTAACATTACACACACCTGATATTTGACATATGACCTGTGCAAACCAGTGCAGTATCAAACAAATGTGATAGTTGTGCAGATGCTAAATGAGATGCATACAATATGTGGGATGCATAAGTGTGCACACCCGTAAAACAATGGTGTGTTGCAGCACTTGTTAAGGGAACTACAGCAGTCACTATTCCTGGAAGGGGTATATTAGCATGGCCCATCTTCACCTGCCATTATTTGGTCACTCCGCCCCACAGATGTACCCCAACTCTACCAGATTGCAAGGTCAGCTCATGTGCACAGTCCTTGGAGGTCACACAATGGCTTCACTATTGCAGTGGAGTCAGGGTTATGTCTGAAGCAATTCATGACCTTTACTGTGTTCAGATACAGCCATTCTTAGTGAGCTTTGAATGTATGCTTCAGTTTATTGTTGTGTTTCAATATGACACCCCTCCCCATCCTCAGCCTTAGATGCTTGACAACTATAGGCCACACATGAGTGTTATTTTTCAGTGTTCCAAATTCCGAATGTCATGTCTACCGGCCTAGTTCCTGCTAATGAACAGCAAACCTAAAGGTGCACACTGGCACCAGCAATGTAAAAATGGGGATGGTGGCCCTGAGGTGGAGTGAGGTGTTGCTTGTGCCACACTTGTATCTTTATGAATACTGTCTGTAGGTTTCAGACTTGGTCTCATGCCACCATTACATATTGCAACACATGCCTTTGGGAGACTTGATGTTATGCATATGCTATCTGTAGAGAGCCTTGGATGATGTTGCCTGTGGAACAACTCTTCCATCTGAGTACCCTAACCCATAGGCCACACTTATGTAGATTCCAGGTGATTGTCAGCACAAGTACTGCACTGGCAGTACTTGCTAGACATTCCTGGAAGTCCCTCAGTGTTGCTGCATGTTTCTGGGCAGCCTCCATGACCAGTTTGCAACATGTGTTGTCATCTGTTTTGCATGGGCATCTGTTTATTTTCTACATTAATGTTGTCTCATACTTCATACACACATACATGACTGTCTGCACGGTTTGCCATGGTACATGCAATGGTGAGGTAAGGCTACTTTTCCCACTCCTGAGTGCTACATTTCAGATATGGGATCCATTTCATGGTTTGTAAGATGCATGCAAGCCACGGCTGCCTCTGTTGCAAGTGAGTGGGCAAATGTCATGGACATACCTCCTGGACAGCAGACCATTACTTGGTGAGACCCTGTACTTGATGGAAGGTCTGTACTCAAGAAGAGTGAATGCTGTCAGTACCTCACAAGCTGCTTCCACAATATGTTATTTGGAGTGTGTGCACACATATGCTTCCAGTGTATGTTAAGGTATGTATTCCTGATATTTGTTGTCCTAATATAGGTTTCCATATTACACACTCATTGCTGATGTTAGGATTATATTGCAGGTTGTAAAAGGTGTGGTATGTGGTATTGTGATTTGCCATTGTTTAGATCACAAACAGTTGCCATTGTAATACTGTTGTATACACTGTTGTAGCCACTGTATAAGGGTAATGTTTCAGACATGTCCCTACTGTAGGTCATTTATCCCACCATTATGCTCATCTCTGTCCACACATCTTGCACTGACATGTTGTTAGGTATACTGCAGAACTCTTACATGCCCTTCAGATATGCCACCATGGTGACCACTGTGATGCAGTGCAGTTAACAGCAACAATGTGAACATGTGCAGTGTGCATTATGGGTAGGTGTATTACAGATGTGCATAGCAAATAGCATAGGTTCATAGTTTCATAGGTAGGTACTAGGCTATCGGCCCAAGGGCCTACGTAAGCCTAGCCAACAAGGTTCCCTGGCTTACGCCACCAAAGAAAGTTGTTTTCCTGTGCCACTTTCGAGCAGAGACACAGAAGTGATCCCCGGGGTGTATTTCCTATTTCCCATGCACTCGACAAGATTCTTCTTGAAGAGTGCTAATGAAGAACTTTGCTTGACATAGACGGGTAGCCTGTTCCAGAGTACAGGAAGTCTCTGGGGTAGGAATCTATCCCTCCAGCATGTCCTGTTTATTGTGGTTTCATAGGTTCATAGGTTCATACTAGGCTATCTGCCCTAGGGCATTTATAAGCCTAGCCAGAGTGTGTGTTGCTTTCGCCACCCCTTGGGATGAGAATACTATGCCCATTTAGGGTTTAGTTTACTGTGCCTCTGTCTAGTAGTGACACAGAGATGAACCCCGGGGTAAACCTACGATCTCCCATCCACTCGTCAAGATTTCTCTTGAAGAGAGTTAGTAAGGGGCTCTGCCTAACATGGACTGGGATTCTGTTCCAGAGTGTAGGGAGCCTCTGGATTATGAATCTGTCCCTCCAGCACGTCCTATTTATTTCTGTGTTGAGGTTCAAATCTCTTGCTCTCGTGGCTCTGATGGATTTGGATTTTCTGAGGTGGAGCATGTCCATTAATTCTGGATTGGACATGGCCTTGTACATCAGGCATAGATCACCTCTGAGTAGGCGGTGTGCGACTGATTAGAGCTGGAGTTTCTTCAGCCGGGCAGCATATGACATATGTTTGAGACCCTTTATCCTCTTGGTGAGGAACTTTTGGGGTCTTTCTAACTGCTACAGGTGTCGGGTAAGATACATCCCAAATGGGGCATTGTACTCAATCATGGGCCTGATAAGAGAAGAGTACAGGGGCACAATGACCTCTCTTGATCTAGATGTGAATCCCTTCATGATAAGATGGGCAATATAGAAGGTCTTCCTAACCACTTTGGCAATGTGAGTGTCAAATGAGAGGTTACTGTCAACTTGGGTTCCTAGGTCCCTGATTACCTCTTCTGTACTTAATGGATTACCACCTATGTGGTAATTTGTGGGTACCTTGTTTTTCCCAAAGGGTATGACTATACATTTTTTGGCGTTCAGTTTAAGGCCATGGCTCTGGCACCAATTATCCATTTCTATGAGGCCTTTCTGAAGGACGCTTGTGTCCGCTGGAGTATCAATTATGGCGCCCAGTTTGCAGTCATCTGTGAACTTTGTCAGCCACAATCCTCCTATGTTTGCTTGTACCTCAGAAAAATAAATGTCGAACAAGAGGCGTCCCAGGACTGAGCCCTGTGGGACACCGCTTGTGACTGGCTTAGAGTCTGACATGGCTCCAGCAATTCTGACCTTGTGGGTTCTGTCCTTGAGCCAGTTTGCAACCCATCTTGTGACATATGGGTTTACATTTAAGCTGGTGAGTTTGTCTATGATGCCCGAGTGGGGGTATTGTTTCAAAGGCTTTTGCAAGGTCAAGGTAGGCTGTGTGAACTGCCTTACCCTCATCAATAGCCTTAGTGACTGTTTCAAAAAAGTTGACCAGGTTCAAAAGGCAGGATCTGCCCTTGACAAAGCCGAATTGGGTAGGATCCAGTGTCTGTAGGTCCCCAATATCTTTATTTATGAGGTCCATGATGGTCCTTTCACTAGCTTTGCAGACCAAGCTAGTCAGGCTTATGGGGCGATAGTTTCCATGATCCGTTGAGGCACCACCTTTGTGGAGAGGGACCACTGTTGCTGTACGCCACTCTTTGGGTACATATCCTGTATTAAGGCTGAGATTGAACAGTAGTTTTATGTTTGGGTTTAGCTCTTCTTGGAGTTCATGTAGGATGCAGCCCTGGACACCGTCTGGTCCCATTGATGCTGTGTTTTTTGCTTTGGAGAGGGCAGCTCTTACCTGATCATCTGAGATGTCAGGGGGGAAGCACTCTGCTTGGATAGATATTTGCACTTTTGGTGGGGAGGGGGGGGGGAGTTTGCGCTGAACCTGTCAGCTAGGATGTTGGCAATGTCTGTGGGTTCGGTGTATTTTTTGTCATTTTGGACTAATTCTGAGCATATCTGGGAATTCCCACCCAGGTTCCTAACATAACTAAAGAAAGCCTTGTGATTATCCTTAGTGTCCTGTGCAATTTTTCTCTCGAAGCTGGCCTTAGATGATTTTATGAGTGCCCGTAGTTTTTTGCTAATACTGATCAGAGATGCCTTCCCTTTTTGGGATTTTGCTCTATCATGTAGTAGCTTCCTCCTTCTATTGTATAGTTTGTTTATGGCTGGGGTCCACCAGACAGGACGTCTGCCTTTGGATGATTGGGTCTTGGTTTTATTTGGGATTGCATGATCCATGCATTCCTGAAGGTGTTCATAGAATGTGTTTATAAAGGATTCTGCAGTCTGGGCCATATTTTCCACAGGCCTGGGGGCTTTGAAGGATTCCACCTCGGTTTTGAGGAGTGTGAAATTTGCTTTATAGAATTTTTCACTGTGGTTTTCTGGGCAGGGGGTGGGGTCGGGATGTGAATATCCAGTGAGATTAGTTTATGGTCTGATCTTACCAGTGAGGGATACACTTCTGGTCTGGAGCATAGAGTCCCCATGTTGGTGATGATCAGGTCCAGTATGTTTTTCCCTCTTGTGGAAGTGGTAACAAGTTGTTCCATAGCATTTGAGTTTATAAATTCTAGGAACCTTTGGTCTAGGGTGTTGGAGCTAGAGTAATGCTCCCAGTCTATGTTTGGGTAGTTGAAGTCGCCCAATATAATGGTGTTTGGAGAGACCTTCATATTTTCAAGTGTTCTCAGGAAGGCTGAGTGGGGTTCCTGGGTTTGGGAGGGTGGTCTGTAGCAGGCTATAAACTGGAAGGCAGTTTTACCCACTGTTAGTTGCACATGGATAGTCTGTGATGCTTCATGCTGTGCCACCAACCTGGAGGTGTGGGTATCTTTGACGAATATTGATACCCCCCCTCCTTTTGTGGTTCGGTCCAAGTTATGGGGCCGAAAAGCATGGTATGAGGTATAACCTGGTAGTGCAGGGGTGCTCTCGGGAGCCTTGAACCAGGTTTCTGTTACTGCACAGATATCGATGTTCTCCATGCTAAGGGGAGTTTCGAGTGCGTGCATCTTGAGGTTTAGACTTCTGGCATTGAGTAGCATTACTCTTAGTTTCTTATCCCTTGTGATACCTATGGAGGTGGGTTTGTCTTTTGAGCCTTGCCTAAAAAAGGCACTATGGGAGTAGCAAGAGCCTTTGCCAATATCCGAAAGCCCAGGGGTGACAGGTGCAAGCCGTCCCTAGCGAAGCATCGTGGCTTGTCGAGCATGTCATCCCAGGCTGACAGGCATTGGATCCCCTTTGAATGACACCAATACTTAAGCCAAATGTTGTTGGTAAGAACTGTTGCTGGTACTCAAAGACGCCTTCTGACAAATGAGAACAGGTAACCAAAATCAGGAAACAGAAGGAGTCACCACGGATAAATAAAACCTCCGTTTGTAGCAAAAAATAAAATATATTTAATATAATAAAGTAGATGAGCGCTTTCGCATAGCCAAGCTATGCTTCTTCAGATAATCAACTTACATATACATTTAGGTCTTATTTATATACACAAGAAACATTTTTGGCGGGCTTGTTAGCTCATTCAATTAATCAATCAAAGCAATCGCCGGAACTTTTAGTACTTGCAAAATTTAAAACTTGTAATACTCAAAGTGTTCTTAATATTTAAGTCCATTAAAACATATAAGACATGGAAGAGAACATAAAACATCATGACTAACAATCATTATTAAAATCCTGCACGATAACTAGTGTAAAAACCATGTAGCATTTTCAGCAACAGTTCTGATCTGTAACCGTACTTCATTCCCGCCCCTAACTAAAACAACTGCAATGTCTTCATATATAATAAATATTGGCCAACAAGATTTCACTCTAGATAGCACGACAATCAATAGGACATTTCGTAAATATGATACAAGTGTAGTACGAATAACGTGGCAGGTCATATGCAAAATCATTTAGCGACAGTAAAAACAGTCACAAAAACTGTTATCAGAGCTAACTCTCCAATCTACATGATGCAGTCTGTTTAACTTGCTGCAACATGAACGTAAACATGAAGCCCCAAACTAAAACATCTACAGATTATATCTTGGGACTTATAATTATGGTATATCCATAGCGCGCATAAAATTTTTAAGAAAAAAATCAGTCAGTGGCAACAGAACATTAGGTATAAAGAATTTTTTAAAAGTTTAAGGTACTCTTTAGAATGATGTCTCTATCGTAAAGACCTCATGCCAGGTTTGTTTATATATTGTATTCCTGATATATTTCTTAGTATAACATATTCATATATATTCTTAGGATAACCCAGGCTGACAGGCGTTGGATCCCCTTTGAATGACACCAATACTTAAGCCAAATGTTGAAATTGATCATCTTGTCTTCATATTGTGGCATCATTCTTGGTGAGGGTAAGATGTTACTCAAGGTCAGGGTCATACCGGCCTGGGCTACATGCTCAGAGAGCTCCTCTATGTCTCTTTTCATGTAGTCCAGGGAGGTATGTCTCAGGTCATTCACACCAGCATGGACAATGACTGAGTCATATTTGTACTTGCCTTGGAGTGACCTGAGTGCTTGTGTTATGTGACGGATCCTAGCACCTGACAGGCAGCTCACAGTAACCTTCTCCTTGTTCAGCCTGGTGAGCGGGACGTCAGTGTGCCTGATGATAGAGTCACCTATTACAAGTGTATCAGGTGTGTTGTTTAGCCTTAAGGGCTGTGACTGTTCGGCACACTGGCTTTGTGAGCTATGTGTTGCACGTGTTTTGTTTTGGGGTTGCTTGGGTGTCTGCTTTGTAGGTCTCTGCTGCTTAGGCAGATTTTTATTTAGAGCCTCCAGTATGTTTTTGTGTTTATGTGTTTGGTTTGCTGTCGTGGTAGGTCTATGTGAGACTGGAATTGTAGTGAGTGTGGTTTCCTTCTCCTCCTGACTGGTTATGCCAGTACTGAGTTGAGAGAGCTTAGCCTCCAGTTTCGCTATATGGTTGCATCTCTCACATGTTTTGGAATTTGTTGGGAGGAGGAGAGGGTTGTCTGGGTACATGAGGCAGTTGTAACATTGCCTCAAGATTCCCAGATTCATCAGCTGGACTGGAGAGGAGATTGACAACTGACCTTTGGACATGCTAGAATAGTATTGGGAATTCCTTTATAATTGAAAAAAGGGCCAATGGGGAACAAGGTACTCAAGGGGAGTTTGTGAGGGTGTAGTGCTTTTAATTTTTTAGTGCTGACTTAGTGAGCAAGTGGCAGGTAACTTAAATGCAATGTGTTACAGGTAACTTAAATGCAAAAACGACAACCAGTAACTTTCTTTCAACCCTCTTCAAGCGAAATTTGGACGCGTGGATGGGAAATCGCAAATTCACCCCTGGGATCTCTCCTGTGTCCCTGCTAGACAGAGGCACAGTAAACTAATCTTAAAAGGGTACCTTCTGTGACCTACTTTACAGAGGCACAGTAGGCTAATCTAAGAGGGAGGCGGAAGCCAAATACACTCTGGCTAGGCTTATAAATGCCCTAGGGCAGATAGCCTAGTATCTACCTATGAACCTATGAACCTATGAAGTGAAACAAGGAAATAAGTACAGTAAGTAATGCAGATATCACTAGGGATCCACAGAAGCACTGAAAAGCCGCGTTTTAGGTGGAATTAGCGTTTCAGGGAAATAACAAGCATACAAACAAAGCTAGATTCAGCAGGCCTGGATCTAGTCTATGCTACAGCAAACAAGGTGTACCAATTTCAGTAAGAAACAGTTCAAATATGCAGGCACTATAAGCCTTTATCCAGAAATTCCCAGCTCAGAAGGGCAGAGTCCAGCCTCTCCTCCCACAAGAGTGCAGACCACGAACCGTCTTAATGTAAAATAACTGGCCTGAAGCCCAAGTGCTTAAACCAGAACTAATACACTTTTAGAATAACAGACACTGAGCCCTCAATCAGCAGTTCCCAACTTAGAAGGATGTAAGCTACCTGTCCTTCCACCACAGTGCAGGCCACAAACCTTCCTAATGTAAAACAACTGATCTGAAGCCCAGGTGCTTAATCCAAAAGGCTTAGAATGAGGAGCTCCTCAGCATGTGTCAGTGGCGGCTGGATGGCATGACCCCAACCTGTGGCTAGCTGATCCATCCTAACTGCAGCAGCACACTGATGGGTGTGGCAAATCAGATCCATGCTGCGATGATGCACTGGCTCATAATTGTGGTTGTGCAGGCTGATGTCATTTACCCTATGGACAAGCTCGTTCCACAGGTCGGTCCTGTCATGCAGATCCCTGCGGCCAAAGAGGATGACATGATGGACTATGAGGAGCTGGATTATAGCATCATTTTCCAGGGGTGTATATGCAGGCAGGCATTCTTGGGACATTGTACCTGGAAGACATAAACAGGAAAAAAGGTCAGGGGACCTCATACAGTTGTCCACATGCACATTAACAGTGGGTATTACTTGCAAATAATCCAGACTATACCATAAAACAGAAAGCTATCATGGCTTGTACATCTTGCATTACACTCCTGTCCCTGACCTGTCCAGTTCCCCCAATGTTGGACACAATGGCATAATCCACTACACACCATTCATTTCTGTGTTGAAGTATGACAGTGGCCATCTTCCATATGGATGGTGTGTGGATGACTGTAGTGTGTGATGGGACTTTTAGCACATGCCTGTGTTAATGTAGTAGGCAAACTGTGATGTTCTCATGCCCAGTGGAGACTTGCTGTTGTTACCATCAGTCAGCATTATGTCCATGCTCACCACTGATGTGAGCAGGAGTGTAGGTGATGTGCATATCCCCCTGTGCTACTGTTGTGGACAGAGTGCCATGGTTTCCACCTATCCTGTCAGATGCAGGTTGCCTGTATCTATGACATGTGTGTATGAAGTGTGCTTTACCCCCAGTACAGGTTAACTTGTGTTACTGGCTCTGAGACTGCACACATATGTGTAGACATGGTTGCAACTGACCTTGGTGGTTTTTATACGTCTGATATTTAGTCATAGTCAGCCTTACAGGAGATCACCTGTGAACTTTCATGTTTGCTCAGATAGAGGTGCACTTGCTTCCAAGTTGTGGTCTGCACCTATGTGTCCCTGTACAGCCACTATAGCAACCTATTATGTGCTTTGTGTCTTGGTGGTGTCCACCAAGGGGGATTACTCTATCGTTGGTGGAGGACAGTTGTACAGGTAAGGTACTGCTGATTCCATATAGCTACAGTGGATATGAAGTGTACACACCCCTGTTACAATGCATGGTACTTGTGCAATTGGAACATGACCCCACAAAAGCACATGTGAACACAATCCCAATCTATGATGTGTCCTATAGCCTGCTCAGTTCAATAGAGAACATAACCTGTCCTGTGGAAACATATTGTTTCATAGGTTCATAGGTGTGTACTAGACTAACGGGCCTGGAGCCATTACAAGCCTAGCCCATGGGATTACCCTGGCATCATGTCACCCAACCTTAGTTCCCAGTGCCTCTGTTAAGTAAAGCCACTGGTGTGATCCCTGTGGTGAATGTTCTATTTCCCATCCACTTATCAAGATTTCTCTTGAAAAGGGCCAGTGAGGTGTCCTGCTTGACATGTATGGGAAGTCTATTCCATAGCATGAGCAGTCTCTGGGTTATGAACCTGTCCCTCCATCATATGAGAAGTAATACTCAGTACAGTAAGCCAGTTGAATGTGTGCACACACCCTAACACTGGTATGTTGTGTAAACATCTACTGAGATGATTACAGCATCCAGTTGTCTTGGTTTGAACTCTAATGTCATATCACATATTCACTTGGCAATGGTTGCTCACCTTCCATGAAACAGCTTTGTTTCTTTTTAAATAGAATTTTACAGGTTATGAGTCACATTTGAGGTCAGAAACATTTTGACATGACTTCCTGTGGTCTCATTGACATACATCACATAGACCTGACATTCCAACAGGGGTGTGTACAATTTGATATCCAGTGTATATGGGTGTTGACATAGCTGTTAGTGGTAGGCATGGACAGTGGGTCATAACACAGTTGTACATTTCTCTGATTACTATGTGATAAACATGCCTACTGTAGTACCCATATCAGTGTCATGGCAATGCAACAATCAGTAGCAGTACACATTTTATTTTGTTGTATGCAGTGATAGTGTGGGTGTTGTCCCTTTACCTTTTCTGTATGGAAGACATCCTTCCTGTGTTTGGGCAGTGGTGTTACAGACAACAGGTAGCTATACATCTTAAAATATGGCTTGTGCACACAGGCCAACTACATGTTTGT
>NC_056732.1:1576526326-1576543826 GCF_019279795.1 Protopterus annectens
CAGTTGAAAGGTATGATATGCATACAGCTTACTACCACTGCCAGGATTTGAACCATGGCTGTGTCTGCTAAAAATACAATTGTCTATTTCATCAGAGTGAGCTATTTAGACACCGGTGTCTGTGCTTTCAGTGTTTTCTGTCTAAGTCTCTCTTGGTTGTACAATATGACCTTGTAATTACAACAGTCTTATACAGACATTCCTAGACATATATTTTTATGTAGCACAGTGTGAGAAACAGTGGTTGACACAACAGTACTATTCTGATATCAGATTTTGGTGAATGCTATATGTCAGGCCATACAATACCATAGTAAACTCTACCAGTCCAGGATTTAAATATTTATTGCCAGGCAGTTACAGTTTTCTTATCTGACAGACCTGTGGGGGGAATGTTTGTTAACACTACCTGACTGTTTCTACACATACTGCTGATTCCTAGTTAATGTTATGCACATACCTCTCAATCTCTTAATGCACACACTCTGGACAAAGCTTGACAAAATTGGGGTACAAACAGGGACATATTTTGAATATTGCTTGCATAAATTTGGAGAGTTGCTAGAGTAACAGAATTTGTTTTAATATACATTTTCTGAAGGTTTTGAGGTCTGAAAATCAAATGTATGTCATTATTTAGTGACTACAATTCTGAGATCATCCCAGTGATTTGCCAGGGGGCAGAGGAACGGGCTGAAAATATGAGCCAATTATTTGGACATTCTGCAAAAATCTGTACAGTTGAGAGGTATGATTATGCATACAGCTTACTACCACTGCCAGGATTTGAACCATGGCTGTGTCTGCTAAAAATACAACAATTTAAGCTTCATCAGAGTGTGCTATTTGGATACTGTTGTTTATTCCTTCCATGTTTTCTGTCTAAATCTCTCTTGGTTCCACAATCTGACCTTGTACTTACAGTCTTATGCAGACATTCCTAGACAATTTTTTTATGCAGCACAGTGTGACTAAAAGTGGTTAACACAATATCACTATTCAGAGAATGCAACACTAAATGCCATGCAATAGCAGAGTAAACACTACCAGTCCAGGATTTAGAACTTTATTGCCAGGCAGTTACAGTTTTATTTAAATATGACCTATATGGGACTATTACTGTCATATTGTCTGGTTTATTCAGTACAACCCATACACAGTTTGTATACTGCCAGGTGACTTTCTACTACTTTATATTTATTTGGTATGACTACTACAAGCAGGATTGTTACTCACCAGCCTCGCGACACAGCCTTTGCAACCTACTAGCATGGGCTTCCTGATTCACTTAGCTGGGCTATTCATTGCTTAGTAGCATATGTACACAATGCTTACATCCAGTCAGCAAAGCTGTGCAGTGGTTAGCATTGCTTATTTTTTATTGTATAAACTATCTGGTGTATGGGATTGATTCATCATTCATTATATATTGTAAATTCCTTTACTGTCCCTGACACCACCCCGATATGCTTTCATTACATTTATTCATGTGTGACTACACTGTACGGGGCACTTGTGTTTATATGGGGGTTTCACATCTTTATTAAACTGACACCTCACATCTGGACCTACTACAGTACTCTGGTTAACTAATATATGTTATTTAGTAGCTAATTATAAAAAAAGAATGTACTGCTTTCACATGTAAAATGCAAATTGGTTACAGTGGGTATCAGACCAGGAATGGTTACTTGCAAAGCGTATGCTCTAACCATTACACTATTGCCGTACTGCTTATGTTGGATGCCTCTTGCTATTTAATGTCTTGTGCTGTTTAAGCTGAACTAAGCATAGCTAAGCAATGGGCACACCTGCGCAGCTATGCTTAAACTTTATTGCATGTTTTAAAAAAAAATATTTGTTGTGTTTTTTTATTTGTACCCTTCAGAGTATCCATGCTAATGCTGAACCTGTTATTCTATCATCTTTCTGCTTTGTGGGACAATTGTCCCTTTTGGCTTTGTCCACATTCCTTACTCTGACAGGTTGGGAGGTGTGTGCTATATGCTTATGCTAAATGTGTTATTCTAACAACTTCTGTCTTGTTAGGGACGATTGTCCCTTATGGCTTTGACCAGATTTGGTATCCTGACAGGTTGGGGGTGTTACAAGCGTTCTTGCTCATTTTAAATTGCCGAAAAGCAATTCTGGAGTGCAGGGGGCATGTATATTGTGAGAGCTCTGCTCTCAGACACACCCTCTGCACTCATACATGGAACCATGTCCATTTTACAGCACAGCAGTGCGCCTTCATACATATGCATAGCGCGCTGCCGTGCTGAACAGAACGGTCCCTGCCTTCCACGAATAACTTATTCCTGCACAGCTGCTTGCTGAATCTGGAGGACTGATAATACTGAGCACCAAATACAATGCAACTGACTTTCATTATTAAACTGTCATAACATGCATGGTTTTATAGGAGCTAGCAAAAACATGAAGATAAGATCTAAACTGCCTCATAAATCATTAAAATATGAAACCTTGATATGTATAGTTTGAAGTTAGATCTTCTCTGCACTTTAACTACTAAGAATACAATAGGTTTCTGATAGACGCATATCTTGAATTGTCAAGAAATGTGTTTCTCTCTATAGCTTGAGAAACCACTCCTAACTTCTGTAGATGATCTTTTTTAAACTGAAAAAGCATAATGCTGGGTATGCATGTTTGACTTATCTTGAATCTAAGTATGTAATTTTGTATGACTTTGTCTTCATTCTTTTTATTTATTGTTTTTTACAAATGTTATTTCTCACCATTATAGATAACTATACAAAGTACATGGACAGCTCAAAGGAAATAAAAGACAATTGTATAGAAGGCGTCTCTGTATATGAAACTGTCATTTAACAACATCAGTAAATCTCCATATTTTACATTTATTCTTTGAACATTAGTGGATGCATAAAATTGTAAATGGAAACATAGTTTTGTCTTTCTATACTCAGGTGATCTATTTTTGTTTTTCTTAAAAAACTAATCTGTATACTCAAAGATGTGTTTGCAGTGCAGTAACCTCTGAAATGCATGTATCTGGGAAAATAATGTGGTAGCTATGTTCATGGAGAGAAAAAAAATTGTCTTAGTGCAAGAAACCTGTCCCAAGCCAAAAATAATGGGGGAACAAAGGCACAAAAATAGGGACTATTTTTAAATATTGGTCTTATAAACTTACAAAGTTGATTGAATAACAGGATTTGCATTAACATGCATTTTTTGAAGGCTATAAAGACTGAACTTCAATTGTCTGTCATTTTTAAGTGGCTTCAGTCCTCACTGATTAACTTGAAAGCCACAACATTTATGAGGAATAGACCAAAAACATGAAGCAAAAATCTGGGCATTCTGTAAAAATCTGGACACTTGAGAGGTACAGCACTACAACGTTTAGAGGCTTTGAAAAACAACTGAATAAATAACTGCAGTTAGAATACTTTACCAGTGTGTAATAGGTAATGTATTTCTCTTTGGACTGGGAACTAAACACTTAATCAGGCTGTAAAAGGGTAAACTAATTTTAAGTGACATTTTATTAGTGTCATCAAATCTTCTAGTTCAATTACAAACATCCACCCAAAGAGTGATGCACACCAAACTTAGATGTGAGGCCCTATCTTTCTCCTGTTCAGAGTCGAATAGTCCATATATATATTTTTTGTAATTATTCATTTATTTGTTTGTTTGTATGTTTATTAACAGGCTGGGTGCATGGGCTGGTACAAGACCATTTTCAGCCACAAACAAAGACAGCATGCAATGGCAATTACATAAATGATACGCACAAACAGATACATTGAATAACAGACATATAAAACTCAGGTTTTATAGCATAAAAGCACTTGTCACTTCTTTTCTGACATATTTGTATTGATTTGGAGAGTTATGCTGCTACACTGTTGTATATTCCTGCTGTTCATGCAGTCTAGCAAACTAAATACATATAATAATAATGTAAATTACAAAACTACAGTATAGCAGATGTGCTTAGACATAGAATGATAGCTATAATATATGAAAACACAGTTATTAGCACCTTGTTTTCCCCAGAGATGTCATTATGAAGTGCTTGCAAACATCATAGTCTAATGTAACAAGAGAATCTGCAAGAGAAACTGAAAATTAAAAGTTGTAATCCAGCAACATGACAAATGGGCATCAAACAGTATACAGATAATAAGATGTAAGAAATACGTTAAAGTGCAGCAACGATAAGGGTGAAAACTGGCAGGGTACATGTACACGGAAAGAAAAGGGTATGCATTGAGCACGAGGATGGACCATTGCTGATTTGTATAGTTCTGCCATTGTTTGTTTCAGATTTCTGATTTATGTGTACATTGTTTTGGTATATACCATTCAGTAACTGATGGGCATCTTTTAACTATGATGTTCACTATAATGTTATCTATGAAGACTATCACATGGAAAAATATTAGTCCAGAAACCACAACAGAAAAAATAAATTCTAAACTTTACTGAAAAAACAATATGTGTTTTAACCTCCAAGTGCCTTGATTGTAAAAATGTACATAAGCACATTGGGAATACTATGTAAATTACTCCCAGTCAACCCAAACCAGTTTTAAATATGAAACAATTATACAATACAAGGGCATTCTCTCTACTGCTAGGACAGAAGTAAAAAAGCACAGAGCCTGAAATTATGCATTGTTGATTTCATCCTTCATACCGTAGGGATATACTGTTCTAAACTTTATAAAGATAAGCTTAGCATCTAACTTTAATAATTTAAAATATGTTGGACCACCAAATACTGATTTGTTAATGTATAAAGTACAGTTGTATCAGTTGCATTACCCATAATAGTAGATGTTCAAATTCCTCATTGTCGTAGTAGCCTTAGACTATACGGGTTGTTTTCTGCCCAGAAAACAAAGACCAGCCACCTGAAAAAAGATCTGCCCCACCACTCCTTCACTCTGACTGCTGATTGGCTAATCCTATGGAGAGAAATCAGCAGTCAAAGTGAAGATTTTTCCAGGATTTCCTTGCCCATACAGTGAGAGAAGAGCAATAACAGGTTGTGGCCACAGTAACACAATATGGAGACACTCACCTGCTGTGCCCTGGTGGTGTCCAGAAGTAGATGGACCTTTGAATATTACTGCTGACAACATTACATGTGTTGGTTGCACTGTTCTGTCTGTGCTGCGTGTGCATGAGTACATGTCATTACACATATATTCATCGTCATCACCCTGTGTGGATCTGTGTGCATGGTTCAATTCTGCTGCTGCAAATTCAAAATGATTATACATTAATATGCATGCAACACCAATATACAATGATTTACTCTATACTCATCTAAGTGATGGAAATAAGACATACATGTTCAACCTGGAACTCCTATTTCCGTGTCATGTTAAGTAAGACATATGTGTTTAGCCTGGACCTCCTGCTTCTATTCCACCCCCGGGGGTGTGTCACTTCCCCCTCGCTGTATGCAGTGAGGTCAAAAATATTGTGATGTCATCAGGGGGAGTCAATGGTGGTCCACCACAGGTGGCATACCTCAGTCTCTCACATCATTGTAACCTTTTGGCTGCATGGAGGATAATGTCAGAGCAGGGTCACCTGTGGGACTCTTGGGATCTATTGTGACCTCCAACTGCATTAATCATGTTGGTGATGTTGATCCACACTTAATTTTTCCATTCCCTTCATGTCCAAGGAGTCTCCAACCATGCTGTCACAGAGCATCTAGTATGATGTCATTTTCCTGTGGGGACAATTTCGTATCCCTCGGTCTGTTTGCCATCTGAAAGACAATGATTTGCACATGATCATACTTTTGTGGGAGCCAAGTTATGCAAATGATTACATGGATGGTGTATGTCACCATCAACTGTATGCATTCTTGTGCAGTGCAAAAGTCTATGAAACAATGACTGACAAATATTAATGTCTATGGAATTAGAATTCCTTAATTATATATTGTTTAATGGAGGTCCGAATACAAAAGCATCATGCTATAGGAATTGGCATGCATTTCACATTAAAATACTACACAAACTAACAATTGAACAACTTATGGAAAGTGTTGTAAAACCTCGGGATCTATAAGTAGTCCTCAAATGGTTCAGTCCCTTGGTATACTGAGTCAGTAGTTATAAGACTTTTGTCAATGAAGAAATATCAGTAAAAGTGAAAGGACATAGTATTAAGACTTTTGTTAAGAAACATCAGTAATAAAGAAATATCTGTAGCAGCAAAAAACATAGTACATACAGATAATGTCAGTATCCATACATTGCTGTACCTATACCACAGAGTGGACAGAATTACCCATAAGACATATGGATGATCTGTAAATCTGTACTGTTCACTTTTACTATGTAAATTTATTTATACAATTGCATAGGAGAAACTACTGCATGCCCTTAATGAAATTGGCAACACATGTATGCACAAAAGTAACTAAAACATCACTCCAGTAAGTTACAACCATTTGTCTTAAAGCACACATTTCAATAAATAATAAATCTAAACAGTCACCTATGAGAATGAGTAAGGTTAACAGATGTAATATTCCCCTAAAACAGAAATTCTAGCAGGTGCCAGTTTACCTTATCAGCTATATCTGACTCAGGTATCACTGGAAATAAGAGTACCTAGGCTATATCCATCTTTATGTACCTGCTGCACCATACATAATTAATGAAGTTCATTAAAATTCACAACATTAAAATTCAAGGTTTTATAATCTTATTCATGCACACCTGCATAAAGTTTCTAAATTCAGCATAACACCCATGTGCTTCGTGGAAGTACTCAGTAGGTAGCGATAAACTGTACCATGTGTGGCACATTCACATTACCTTCCAATGAGCTGATAACATAACACAAGTGCCACTTTTAAATATTGATTTTGATATAGTTACAGATCACACCATTGCTACCCTTGAAACGAGTGGGACCCCAGTGAGTATTTTTCCATTTATACCACATTTTCTACTGGAATATTAAGATGGCTGCTTCCAGGAGGCTGTGATGTGTCCATGGACACAATTGGAATGAGGAGGAGACCACCCAGATGCTGACCGTCTATGCTGTTGTGGAGCATCAGATGAGAGACAGGCTAAGGAACTTCGTAATGATAGACATTTGGAATCAGATTGCGAGGGAGCACTGATGATATATGCGGATCTACTGGACTGGAGTGCAGGGTTGCTACTGCTATGCTGCCTGTATTGGAGTGACACAGACAAGCTGCATTGGAGGGTTACCGAGGTGCAGAGACATCTCATGGATCCCTGCAATAATTGACACAATCCTATGTATAACAGAGCATTCCTATAGGATTTAGAGATATGGCTTTTATAATCATTAAGTAGCTATTCTGACAATTATCTAATCATGATAATTAAGTGTATTTAGTAACTGCTCTGGTGCAGTGGTTAGCATTGTTGCCTCACAGCAAGAGGTTCTCTGGTTCAATCCTCGGCTGGGGTGCCTTCTGTGCAGAGTCTGTATGTCCTCCCTGTGGTCATGTGGGGTTCCTCCCAAAGACATGCTGCAGGTGGATTAGACACTCTTAATTGGCCCTAGGTGTGAGTGTGTGTGCCTTCTGTGGAAGGTTGGGCACTGGGCTGGCAACTTGACATTTTAAAACTCCACTGCCAATCATGAGCAGACAGGTGATCTGCTGTGGCGACCCCGAACCAGGAAAAGAAGAAGTAACTGCTCTCCAAAAAAATATGGGTTTTATTCCCATGCTTTTAATTTATTTAATAATGTTTATAATATATATATATATATATAATTGTGAACTTTGTAAATGTATATCTGTTTTCCAACATATAATTACATCATTTCACACATTGACTGTAGTCATGTATCACTGATGCCTACAGCAACTAGGTCACTGATGACTATGTACTTCAGAGTTATTTGTTGTAATATGACAGCACCATCTACTGTAGCAGTGTATGTCTGAATATGAAACCATAAATAACTTTCTTATACTTCATTCATCCTAATAAAATGAACATTCTTACTACAGTCCCGTTTGTTTAAGCCAAGAGGAATGCCTGTCTGATTACACATATTTTTTCAGTTATGTGTTGATAGTTGTTATTTCTTTAGAGCGTAATGACCAATAAGTGTTGGAAGTTATTATATTCATCTGTTATCTGAAGGAATATGGATAAAAACATGCAGTGCCTGTGTGTTAAGAGCAAGCATGTGCTGCTTGTTAGCTTGGCCTGTAAGAAAACCAGCCAGCATGCCTATATTTTGGCATGCTGTAGGTTCAAATCCACTTGGTGAAACATATCATTAAATTGCTATCTTGGTTTACTTCACAAACAGTTGAATATTATTCTCTGCATAACTGTTTATTGATATTAACATTTATTTTGTGCATGGTTATGAATAACTGGGTCATTTGTTGAATGCCTACAAATATGCTTGTAATCCATAATGGTTTGTTAACAGCATCTCTTTAAGTGTAGTGTTAGTAAAGCTTGCTACAGACTGTTAATGTCTGATAAAGTTTTGTGCAACACATGATATTATTTTCAAAAGTGCTATCAAGTGGTGTTTTTATCATTAATTATTAAATTCACTTCAAGAACCACATCTTTCTTATCTTGAGGAGACTTACAGTTGAAATACAGAACAGGGAGATACAATAATGTATGTATTTGCTTTGTGATGCACAGTTTGCCAAGACATATCATAGTCATTGCACATACCTTACTGTGTCCACATGCAGCAAATTGTATGGTTCTGTTAACAGAAGCTGTACGATACATGACACTGTCACACTGTCTGCGGAATGTATGTTTTCCATTGCTGTTAATGTTTGTGACCACGATGCTGACATGAATTCATTCCTGCTAAGTATTTACCTACAAACCCAGTACATGTTCATTTTTTTAAATCCTAAGCCACGATCCATATTAGTAGGCCATCTCCCATCCAGGTGATGTCATAACAGCAAGCCTTTTCACTGCATTCTCAATGCACATTTTCAGTCAAGATGGATTTGCTAGCAAGTAAATGTCAAAGTTAGAGTTTGGATACACGTTACAATTGCAGGTTTGAATTTCATGTCCTCTAATATGGGTTCAAAGATATAAAAGCCCCTGTGAAATATTGCAAAATGTGTATGGTGATTCTCTGATGTTCTTTAGAAATAAATTTTCTAGAACCTGATCTGAGAAATGTATATTCCTGTTATTTGAGGAATACATCATTCTTAGTTGCTATTTTCGTTTTTCAGCTGAGGAAGATAAGACGAGAAATCATAATCTATGCATCAAGCAGATGCACAGACTAGAGGAGCAGCAGAGGCAGGGGGAGAGGTGTGTTGATTACTTTTTCTGTTTTGTTAAATGAAATGCATCTGATCCTTGTTACATGCATGTACTTTTGGCATTAGCATGTATATTGCATAAAATGCATGAATATCCATTATGCATCAATAAGGTAAGTGCATTAGTCACAGTATAGCTGTGCTTAAAACTCCAAAAATGTTGAAATATAATTTAGCATCAAGCTATGTTTTCTGCAGATAGTTTCAGAAATGCAGCACACAACCTAAATGACAGTCAAGTCTGTATATCTGTCACACATATTTAGAGGTGGATGTTTTGCATATAAGTCTTAGTGCTTTCATTTCTGTTTATAATGCATGGGTTGGTACACTTGTATGTGAGGATGTGCTTCCCAGTGACTAAGATGTTCTACATAGCCTTATTCAAAGACTGAATGGATGGCTAAGGTGTCACTGTTCATGCCATTTGTAGACTGTGTGGCATGCCCTTCCATTCAGCCTTAGTACTGCATCTGCCTACAACACCTTGTATGTTTTTGTTACAATGTACTTGTATCCCATGTTTGGCAGTATTTGTGCAGATAGGTATTTCCTTGCAACATTTAATAATTAGCAAGCAACATCAGAATGTTTGCATTTTGCAGGCTACTAATTGTAGGTAGGTAATGCATACAGTTGTACCCATACAATGCTGTTATTACAGCATATATTAAATGCTCATGTGTCATAGGATGTAGTGATTGAGCATAATTAGTATGTGTTACTGTTGTATTCATTATATCGATGTCTGTTCAGCCAGTTATCATGCTGCCTGTCTCAGATATCTTATGGCTTGCCTAGTTTCCATAATATTATCATTTCACTTTGTCCTCATTTTAACAATGTCACTTGGTGGCTGTTCATATGACTTATTACACACAGAGACTACAATTTCTAGAGTCCTAGATTCATAGATTGTTACTAGGGTAATGACCCTGGGAGACCTTTCTAAGCCTATCCAGGTTTTCACTAAAAAATAATGATGTCCTGTATCCAAATAGGGCATTGAGGGCCAGGCATTTATAAGGTACCTTTGTCCATAATGGACATGGGTGTTAGGCACAATGTAAATTTCCTATTCCCCATACAGTGGTCTAGGTTGTGCTTAAATTGGGTAATAGACAAAATCAGCTTCACATGGATGGAAAGACTGTTCATCGGAAGTGCAGACTCTAGGACACATATCTGTCTCTCCAACATGTTATTTCTAACTCACAGACAAAATTCTGATCCTCACATCTTGTGTTTCTGGTACTGTTTGACTTATGAATATGCATTAGATTCATAATTGTAGGCTATGTGGATTCCTTGTAAGCCAGGCATATATCACCCCTCAGCAATCTATATCAGACTGAGTAGAGGGAAAGGTCTTTAAAGCACTCTACATAAAGCAGGTCTGTTATGCCCTGTATTCTTTTTGCATTGAGCCTCTGATGTAATTATGTAGTTGCTCCATATACCTGGTCAGGAACATACCGAAACATTATACTCTATGACTGGTGTGATAAGGGCAGACTAAAGTGGGATAATAACCTCTTTGAACCTAGATGCCATGCTCTTACTTGTAAGTTATGCAATATAAAAGGATTTCCTCACCACTGTGGCCATGTGGTAGTCGAAGGTAAGGCTACTACCTACATGACTGCTCTGATTCCTGACCACTGGATGGACTTTTGAGGGCATATTATCAACATGGTTATTAGCTGAGATCATTGACTTTCCAAACAGTACAATTATGCATTTCTTAGCATTGAGTTTAAGATCATAGTATTGGCATCATTTGTTTGTTACAGATAAGCCTTCTTGAGGAATGCTTGTGTCTGCATGGGAGGTGATGATAACCTCCCAGCTTGCGATCATCTGCAAACTTAGTCACCATAAACTGTCAGCATCTGATTCTACTTCAGAAAAATTGATGCCAAAAAGGAGAAGGCCCAGTACCAAGGCCTGGGGAACTTTGCTAGGAAATAGCCTCTTGGTGAAGGTGGCCTTATTTATTTTGACCTCCTGGGTCCTATGAGTGACCCAGTTGGCTATCCAGTGGGTGATAAAAGGGTTTATACCTAATTTAGTGAGTTTGTCTACAATGCCTGAATGGGATATTGTATCAAAAGCCTTGGCCAGGTCAAGGTAAGCTGTGGGTACAGTCTTGCTCTCATCAATTGCTCTAGTGACCCTTTCAAAGAAGTCTACTAGATTTAATAGGCATGACCTTCCTTTAACAAAGTTGAACTGTGATAAGGCCAGAGTTTGCAGGTTACCTATATCCTCGTTTATAATGTCCACAATGATTCTTTCCATGGCCATAAATATGAGATTGGTTAGATTTATGGGTCTATCAATGGTTGGACCTCCTTTGTGCAAGGAAATGACTGTAGCCATCTTCAGTTCCATGGACACAAAACGACTGTAGGCTCCAGCTGAAAAAAGTTTCAAGTGGACCAGAAAGGTCATGTTTTATGCTATTTAGTAAGCATTCTGTAATGTTATTGCAGCCCATCGATGCAGTGTACTTAGCATTGGAAAGTCCATTGAAGACCTGTTCCCCAGAAATGGTTGTGGGGTTTGAGGTATACTGTATTTCCTTTGAACTATCAGGTGGAGAGCTGGGGAAGCAATTTCAGCTGAACCTCACATTTACATTCATGCACAGACATAACTGCTCAGAGAACACATGCAAAGGAAAAAGAAAGGGAATAATGACCTACTGCCATACACCCATATGAACAGTTTACTGAGACAGACAACATTATCAAACAGCGCAGGTCCAAATAATAATGTTATGTTGATGTTTGCAAGCTTTTGTTTTGTTAAATTTCAGTTATGTTAATGTGGCATGAGACAGTGTCAGGCATGATTCCATTCAAATGTCAGGATATGTTACATGTGCTTGCTTGGAATATGCTTGGCATGCTTCATGCTAGCCAGTATTCAAATGTTCAGTTGATGTCATGATTCCCACTGGTAAGCTATGTTTTGCATGCCATTGCATAGCCTTGATTGAACTGCTCACTTTGGTGATGGATACATTCTCCCAGCTATGGTCTATTATTGGTCAGGTCCGTAACTATTGGTACAGTGACACAGAGAAGGCATTGTGTGCATTAGGAGCCATTCACTAGCAGCAATTGTGCTGATTATAATACTGCTACTTGCTAATGTTTGCACCAATTAAAACTGAACTGTGTTTTAAATAAGTAGTTTGATGTATGCTACTACATCTTTAGTCTCATATTTGTATTGCAGATGAGGCTGGTGGATGATATGTTTACTTAGTATGTTAGATTGCAGATATGCATATCAGTTTCATATTAAGGTCAGCTATGATCTTCATGGGAATGTGCTGCATGATACATATTCGATTTTCATTTCTGTCAAATTTTGTGACTCGTCTTGGCAGAACATGGGACCTGTGGACATTGGCCAATTAGACAAAGACAAAGAGCACATGCCTGGCCACTGCCCCATGACGATGATGATGATGATGACAATGATGAGGAAGATGGACTTACACCATCCTGACCCATTATGCCTGATGCACCTCAGAGGAGATGTTGCCAGGAACAGAACGGGGATGATTATTGGGAGGACATCTGCAAGGTTCTGATTGATGTGTTTTGAACACAGATTAGGGACATGATATAGAACCTTTTCCATGATATGACACGGGCTATGTGCGAGTCATTCATGAAGATAGCCCAGGACAACATTTGTGAGGCTCATCCCCATCAGCTTGGTCCCTCGGATTCATAAGTATTGTTGGTGTGCTCCAGTTTGTGGTATGCTGCCAAAATGTTCATTGCCATGTAATTTATTGGACTGAATATGCACTCTTATGCATGCATACCATGAAGCCGTCATGCTTATGTGTTATTGTTATGTGTCATTTAATTATGTTTCAATGTGTGCATGACACACTAACATATTACACTTTCTTGCCACTTTCAACTGCCCATGCATTGTGGCAGTTAACATGCAGGTAGTGCTGCAACAATTATACTATAAACATGTGATTTACTGAAGGCAACTAGCAGACAACAGAAGTTGTTCGTAGTCCAGCACTAACACTGCAGTATGATTCAGATTTCTGTATTGCCATTTCATGTATGAGCAACAGAAGGACATGTCATTTTCCATGTATTTTGGACGACAGTTGTCATGATGATCCACTGGCATAATGTGGTGTTGTGCCATGTGTTGACAATGCTGATGCCATGTGAGGTCATATACAGGTATGCCATAGGTATGGGCAGTCCTCCTTTTCTGACTGCATCAGATACTAATCTAGCATTAATGTATACAGAGTGGTTGAGATCATTTATTCTTTAACAGTACATTATGCTGCCTTTACTGTATGTTACATTTCCATGTCCATTTCTTGCTCACATAAGTTCACACCCTCAGTCAATAGCTCAACACGTTAAATGATTGTGCATGTATCTGTGCATAGTCAGAGCTATACTGACACACAATTATAATTTTGACATGTGAGCATTCACTGATTTATCGTTGGTGTTTTATAATGATGCTCACAGGAGTTTTCTCTGCTCAGTAATGAGCAGGGTTTGTGACATGCACCTCCGGTTGTTTATTTATTCAACATTTGTATGAAAGTATCTGTGTACATGACTGAAATTGTTAGCTTGTTTACTTGTGCCTATTGATGTTACATGGTTGCACATTACCATGTATGTGTGATTTATACATGCTTATTTCTGTGGACATCAGCAATCATTCTGTCAGTGTGACATCCATTTGCCATTTGCTTAAATGCATTTTGGGTTGGCTTCTTCAGAACCCTGTGTGCTATACACATGCATTTGCAATGTGTCAACTTACCTTGTCTTGTTTTTCCCTGATGGCCCAGGTTTTCCACCTCTCTTCTACCTTAACATCTCTGTATTATATTTTGCAGATATGTTTGCTTTTATTGAATTATTCACTATTGCCATGTATTATGTTGTTGGCATGGTGAACATGTGCCAAATGTATGTCCATTTTACAGATGCAGGACATCCACACACAAGTTGCTGGCTACTGCTTGCAATACGTCCTTATTTTCTTTAAACTTTGGTGTTAACCAGTGTACATTGTTGAAATTTATGTACACAACCTCATATCATTTTTAAACTGTAGTGTTAGATTTTTGAAAATATTCTTACATGTCATTGGTGTGTATAGGCATGTGTATTGACCTTGCTTTCAGGTATTCAATTTAGGCCACTGACAGTCGTGTGTATATATATATATATATATATATATATATATATATATATATATATATATATATATCTACGTAAATATATATATATATTCTTACACCTTTGTGGTGCCTTTGACATGGCATGTACGTGTCACATATATGCATTCCATTACACGTTTGTTTGGGTTGTGTACACCTACTTGTGTATTTAGCAGCAATTTTCGCTGCTTTGTTGCAGTACTGCTCTTCGCCACTGTTCTTGGCTGTTTGCCTTTCACATGCATGGTCAGAAATCCAGTTATCTTCATTGCTGGAGATATCTAGCATTCTTAGATCTGCATTTGCTCATCTGGGATGTTGTTTGGCCTCCACTTGCACTGCTGACAGACTACTTGGATATGTGTTTATTTGTCCTATTTGCACTCTGATCCTTATTTATTGCCATAAAACATACATGTACCATTGGTCATACACATCCAAATGTGACTGACACACACTTCGCAACATGTTATCACGATATTTCATAGGTAGATATGTTTTTCTGCATTTCACCACAGCTGGTATGCATCCCCACACTCTTTGATAACTTTTTCGATTGCCAGTGTTGTGCAGTTTGCTGTCGGTGTAACTTGCCTGCCTTAACTGTATTTTTCCAACCTTTGCTGTCTTGTGTTGTGATATTTATTGGATCTGCATACCTGCTATGATGACCTTCTCCTCTTTCCATATCTTTACTTTCCCTTCCCTTCTTAAAAAAATAAATTATGTGGCCTATTGCAAACTTTTACTATTTATTTTTCATGATTTTCATTTGCAAGTCTCAAAATTACAAAGAAAGCTTTTACAAGCTACATATTTTTCAACTAATTCAACATGAAGTTTCTCATACTTTAGAAATAGATGAAAACTGTTTGCAGTCAGGACAAAGATTTAAGGTGACTGATAAGGAATGCAAGATGAAGCAGGAGAAGAATAAGAGGACAGAAGCTCAAAAAGTTTGAGTGAAACAGATGCACAGGAAGAAATGGAGCCCCTTGTATAGTTTAGATGTTTACATAATACAGACCATTACAGGGCATGTGGTTTCTGTTTCAATCAGAAGTGCAGAGATGGCTGCAGATAGCTTCTTATGACCTCCAATTTTGCTTACTATACTTCATCAGTTTAGTGTTCATCCTGTCTTGGCCTGTCTTCCTGCTGTTGTAATTGCATTTCAGACTTTTCATTCGGGTTTTTGGCTATTGGTGGTATTTTCATTGTGTTGCTTTTTAACGTATTAGTTGCCTTCTGTGACATGTTCAGTTATAAAGTCTTTGACAACAATATCAGATCCTCAAGGCTTTGTGGATACCTATGAGTCTTGAAGCTACTTCGGTCTTGTTGCTGGTAAAATTATTGCTGTTTATCAGCAAACTACTCAGTATAAGTTGGCCTTTTTTACAGACAAAGAACTCCAGTAGTGATTCCAGCTTCCAGATATTTTGCCATTTCCTAGCACTCCAGCTGATCATTTCTTGTTTGGTCGATGCAGGAAAGTTTTGTAAGTTTTTGTCCAGAATGTATTTTCTGACAAAGTTCACTAAATGTACAAAGTTGGACCTTGTTCTTGGATTCTATATGCTCCATTGGAAATCGATCTGGGTTAGATGACTATATTTGTGAAGCCTATCTTGCCAGGGAGGGTCATTTGTGACTCTTGCAACTTTCTCATTATCTTGATTTGAGTTATTTTGACTGTCCTACTGACACATAAGCTTGTTGTATGTCTGTCACCTTTGATATGGTCTAGAATGCAAAGTTTTGGAGTTTAAGCAAGATTTTCTGGAAGGACGGAAGGAAGGTTATGAATATAATTAATACCATTGCAAAGATCATGAATTTGTTTCCTGTTAGATATAACATTATTTTGGACTCTTCATGCTTATCTGCTTTGAATATGCTTATTTATCTCAGCTATCACTTAACTAGTGTGTGACTGAGTAAGTCACTTAACCAGAGAGTATTCCTGGGCAGAGTCCAGGAAAAAAGGTCCATGTAGAGCAGTGCTACACCCTAAACAAGTATAAAGCAGATAAAACATGTGTGTGTGTGTGTGTGTGTGTGTGTGTGTGTGTGTGTGTGTGTGTGTGTGTGTGTGTGTGTGTGTGTGTTTGTGTGTGTGTGTGTGTATATCAGACATAGAGAGAGAGAGAGAGAGAGAGAGAGAGAGAAAACACCTCACCTGTACCATAAAGCCTCTTAAATATAACCTCACTCTAACATCTAACTCATAGGTTCATAAGTTCATAGTTAAGTACTAGGCTATCTGCCCGAGGGCATCTATAAGCCTAGCCAAATGTGTTGGCTTTTGCCACCCCCTTAGATTAGTTCCTTGTGCCTCTATCCAGCAGAGCCATTAGTTCTCTGTGCCTCTGTCCAGCAGAGCCACTGCAGTGATACCTGGGGTAAATTTTCTGTTTCCCATCCACTCGTCAAGGTTTCTCTTATAGAGTGTTAGTGAGGGGCTCTGCCTAATGTAGATTGGAATCCTTTTCCAAAGAATGGAAAGTCTCTGGGACAGGAATCTATCCCTCCAGCACGTCCTATTTATCATTGTGGTGAGGTTTAGATCCTTAGATTGTGTGGCTCTCGGGAATTTGTTTTTTTTTTAGGTGGAGCATGTCCATCAATTCTGTGTTGGACATGGCCTTGTATGTCAGGTAGAGATCACCTCTGAGTAAGCGGTATGCAACTGATTACAGCTGGAGTTTCTTCAGTCGGGTTGCATAGGGCATTTGTTTGAGGCCAGAAATCCTCTGGGTGAGGTACTTCTGTGGTCTTTCCAGCTGTTGCAGGTGTCTTGTAAGGTACATCCCAAATGGGGCATTGTACTCTATGATGGGTCTGATAAGTGATGAGCAGAGGGGCACAATAACCTCTTTTGTTCTAGATGCAAACCCTTTTGTGATTAGGTG